>NC_092634.1:40074397-40415469 GCF_039555335.1 Amphiura filiformis
CACAGCCGTAAATTATACAAAATAGGGTAAAACTAGATCCCTGTTCATTGTTGCAGCTGCATCTGACCATTTTAAAGTTGGCTGCAATTTAGTGCAAAATTCGTCACCATCTCACTGACGTTTCATCATGTTCATTCAGGCAAAATACGATTGCCTCGAAATTATATTGAATTTTCATGCTATATCACCATTTACAATTGCATTTGGGTTGATTACAAATAGCTGATTATATACCGATGCGGAAAAACGTTAGATCTTACCAATTAAATACTTCTTTATTGTATAAATCGCGTAATTTTCTTGGGCTTTCTGTGCATTACGATATCAATTTTCTTTTCGACCAGTCGCCATTGACTTCCCACAATGCACCTGTTTTCGTCTTTTTCCGGATTTCCGAATATGTCCCGTTGCCATATTGTGAAGATTTGGTGAGTCCCGCGTTGTAAAATTTAGAGTTTCTCTCGATTATAAATGTTCAATGCTTAATTTTTAGGAAAAAAAAAGAGTTTGCTCTTTTCAATGATATTTTCATTTATAGCAGATTCCTTACAGATCTCTAGTTACCAGGCCCGTAACCAGGATTTATTAGTGGGGAGGGGGCTGATTTTGAAAAAGTGGACTGGGGTGGATTTTGAAAAAGTGGACCTTTTTGTAAAAAAAAAAGTGGACCTTTTTTTGAAAATTTTGAGCCTTTTTGGCATAAAAGGCATACAAAAACTATATTTTTTTCCCTCGCTATGCTCGCAAATGGCACTTGGGTCAAAGAGGGATTTTTGTCATTTGGCAATTGGGGGGTGTCCGCTGACCCTCCCCTAGTTACTGGCCTGCTAGTTACAGTCCCTTAAACATGAGTTTACTTCTTTTTGACTCAGCCTGTAGGCCCATGATAAGGAAATTGTGATCCACCGTCATGATCATCACCCCCCCCCCCCACTTTTCAAAATAAAAAATGAGATTTTCAACTGGAAACCTCTGGCTAGTGGCTATATATAATGTTTATGCATCATAGTGAAAAAATTCTTGCAGATTAATTCGTTTAGGCCAAAATATCGTGAAATTTAAATTACGTTCTGGTACACAACGAAATTACAACACATTGTCTTTACACGTTTAGAATCACCCTCCTCGCCTGGTTACGATTGTAGCGTTGAGGAGTAATTAAGCAGAAGCAGAAGCATAACTCGCAAACGCAAAAATAATTGGGAATAGGCCTGAGTTCGTGGATATCTACTGAAAAACGTCATGAAAAGAGGATGATAACTTTTTGTGTATATGTTTGTAAGCGCCATGGTATCTTAGTGAATGGCGCCATAAATGCCTGTAAATGTAAATGCAAATGTAAAATGTAAATATGCCTTTAAATTATTTGGGTACCCAAAATCTTGCACGTGTGTGGGGAGGGGGGAGATTTTTAGCACGTCAAAACGGGTGGGGAAAAGGTTTTTGGCACGTTGAAAGGGGGCAAAGATTTTTTGGCACGGCCGGGGGGGGGGATCTGTCTTGTCTCAACGTGTTTTGGCCCTTGTGGCTTGCCATACCCAAATAAGTAATCTCAAGTGATTTTATAGAAACGATATCAGGGACTTATCTTGACGTCTTAAATAAAACGGCAACCCGTCTCGGTCTCTTTTCACGTGGAAGTCCATCAAAATGCCTGTAGTAAGTCCACTGTCCTGAAATTCAATGAAATTTCCAACCTTTTTCGTAATTTTGAAATTTACAAGTACATATCCATGTGGAAAATAAATCAGGGGTTCGTTTAAACGATACTGTAGTGTCTGGACTTGTAAATGTATCCAATAAAATTAGAAGCAAAGTTGATACAAAATTGTGGTCGATCTTGAATTGACTGCAATGACTGGATCTGATGATTGAGCCCCGGGATTGAGCAATATCCCATGCATGTGCAGGCATAATTTTATCATTTTGTCAGTGGCGGCACCAGGAATATTTTTCAAGAAGGGTGGGGGGAAGTGGATTTGTAGGGGGTAAAATTATCATCAAATTGCCGCCAAAAATCTAAATTTGTGTGTGTGTGGGGGGATGATACTGAGTGATGCCTGATGGATGATAACAAATTTTCAAGTACCGTATATGAGTACAGAGATGCCAGACTTCGGGAAACTTTCCTGATTTCAGGAAATTTTGCTCAGATTTTTATGTGCAAAAGTATACACAAAAGTAAATTTTCAGGAAATTTTCAACCATTTCAGGAAATTTTGTCATCAACTACTGGCATCTCTGATGAGTAGGATATTTCACATGATGGTCATGGAAATTGCGGATTTAGAGGGGGGTGCACCCGGCGCGCGCCCCCTCTAATTTTTGCAGAGCGGTGCCTGACTTTGTGTATTTTTCCCGGTGGGTTCAGTCTTCACTGACGATGGGTACGCATGATGGTTCCAATTAGGGGTACTTTTCAAGAAATATCCGCGGAATTTTCGAGGACAAAATTAGGGACAGGCACATCTGAGCGAGGGCGCTATTTATTTTACTTGATAATAAAGCCCTATGTAAATCTGTGCCATTTTGTGCCACTGAAAACACCATTTTTGGAGAAAATGATGAATAAAACCAAAATTAATCTGTTTCAGATGCTCTAGTTTGCATTGACAACAGATTCAATGCTTTAGGAAGCAGAATGCAACATTGACTTCACTTTTGAATATTTTTTTCTGTGAGATATGCCTTGGTGAAAATCACCGTTTTGGTCAAAAAAGGGGTCGAAAAGGGGCATTTTTGGGAAAAAATTCTATTTTAACCCAAAATTCATCTTCTGACAAACGGGAAACATGGTTTGACAAAAACTTTCATCCTTTTCACATAACAATTCCAGTTTACTTATTTGCTGGGAGAAAGCACTTTTTTATTATCGCTTGGGAAAAATCATTGTTTTTGCTTAAAATGTGCCCAAAATGGCGAAAAATGGGAAAATTTGACCAAAATTAGCACAAAAATCACTTTTTTACCACCTTAAAATTTGAATTTTCATACAAAATTTCACAGATGTGTTGAAAATGATAAGATGGCTCAAAATAAGCTAAGGTGTCATAAAAGTGTAACACACAATTATTTTTCCAGCTCTTTTTTTTTTGGTCTCCAACCAGGTTTAAATTATAGTATGCACATATATCGTTCATAATACACTAAAAGAAAGATAAGTTATAGACCATTTACTTCACAAATTTAATTTTCTAGCCCTTGCGTACATTATTTTTGACAGACACAATTTTGATGATTTTCTGCAATCAAATAAAAATTTATAAAGTATTACATAAGGTATTTTGTGGTTATTTAGGTGTAGGACCTACAGCAACTGATTGTGGAAAAAATGTGTCCAAATATTACAATAAGGAGGATAAATTGTTATAAATAAAATATGTGTGTCTGTCAAGCCATAACATACATAAGATGTCTGTCAAATGTAACATACAGAATAATAATTTGGCAAAAACAGTAGTTCAAGATGGGAAATTGAATAAAGATCACATGCAGTTTATAAATCACATGTTTTAAAACACTTTTATAAACTCTAAACTATCATCATAATGTGAACATCAAGTGATTTTTAATTTTTTAAACGTATTATGTATGTTACTTTTGACAGACACATACAAATCTTATGCGTATGTTACTTATGCATAAAATGTTTGACAGACAACACTTAACAATGGATTGTGTCATCAAAAAGCTTCTCCTCACAAAGTGATAGTGCCACAAAGCTAGGTGGAGCTAAATGCTATGTCATGTAGCATAATTAGCTGTATCACCCTAGTTTAGCAGGAATTACAGCACCGTCTTGCGTGATGTTACTATTTGACAGACATTTCAAGAAAAATTTTAAAATTGTTATATGTTCAAAAAAGATGGCAGCCACTTACAAATTGATTATAATATGGAGAAATGAAGTTATTTACAATAGATTTACCCTTTAGTTTATGCTTCAAGTCTTTGTTTATAAAAACTGAGGGACTTCAAAATCAATCAAAAGTTTGACAGACAATAGTAACATACGCAAGGCAAACTTTTAAATCCTTTTTTGATCTGTTAACTTATAATTCATAATGCCTCTTTCTGTTTTTTTTTGATTGGTTTACTGCACCATTTTGGGAAACAGGTCACATGAATTTCTATAAGGATCCATAAAAAAATTAAAAGCTGTTGAAAAAAGGCGCTCTTGGCATGTTACAAATAAAAGTGTAAAAATAGGCATTTTTACAGCTATTTTTTATTTTTTTTATTATTTAGAGTGAAAGGATTTTACTTAAATTGTGTATGCTATGTCTTTACTACCTAACTTGCCACTAAACTAGCAACTATTCCATTTCTATAATTATTATTTTTAAAAAAGATGTCAAAATATATGGCTATAATATGACACCTTAGCATATTTTGAGCCACATACATAATATTCAACAAAAATTAGATTAAATTACAGTGAAAACAAAAAATTGACAGGGGGCACAAAAATTATCAAGTCCCCCCATGCACTCCTATGGGAAGTCTAATCAGAGAAAATGGCCCAATGTTCCGACAGTAATTTCGTCATAACTTCACTTAGCAATACAGTAGAAGATTGGTTTTGGTGTCAAATTGTTTCTGAGAAGTTCTCTCTTCCAATAAACAACAATTCATGTTAATAGAATTAATTTGAAATTTTTATGCCTGTCCCTAACAAAATTGTTCGCGATTTTTACGGGTGTTGTTTTGGAGCAAAATTGTCCTTGAAATGATAAGTAGGGTGTATTTCTAAGACTCGGCTACAGTTTCCGTTTTTTGTATTTTTTCTGTTCGTTTTTCTAGTAGTTTTACACAAAAATTGATGGTATTTTTTCTGATTGTCCTCATTTCCCCGTGAAATAGGGGGCAAAGGCGTCCTTGAAATGGTAAAAATGGGGGTATTTTTTCAGAAAAAATGTCCTCGATTCCCTGTGATAAAGGGGTGAAATGAAAATGCATCCTCAAAATGATAAAAATAGGGGGCGTATTTGGGGGCAAATTTTCCTTGATTTTGTGCAAAATAGGGGGTAAAATTGAGTAAATGTCCTCGATTCCCTGTGAAATGGGGGTCATTTTCAAATCCTGGAACGGTCATACGTCCTACATTTAAATACAAACTGAACCCACCGGGGTATTTTTGCAGAGCGGCGCCCGACTTTGTGTGGGCGCAGCAGCGGCGGTGGCTAGGCGCCATCTGTATAGAGGCCGTCAGCGTGATGTCATATGCCGCCATCTTGTGGGTACACGCTGCGATGGTCGTTCGATCTCCATGCGTGAGCAGCAAAATCACTGCGTCGACGCGTGAAAACAGCTGCATGGTAAGCTGCGCCCTGCGCGCAGTGTCTGGCGCATGAACACGCGTATCATTTGTACCCACAAGATGGCGAAAGGCTGACGGCCTCTATTGAAAATTCCTGGATCCGCCCCTGATGTGGACATTGCTACTTATGATATAGTCATAATGTTTAATTATGATGTTGAAGCTGAAAGTGGGGGTGCTTTTTTTTTTTTTTGGGGGGTAATACCCGTGAGTGTTGCCACTGCATTTTGTACAACTTAAATTTTTAAAGCCTATTTGTGAATGTACCAAGTCATTCCATAGCCAACTGAACCAAATTTCTGAAAAGTTGGGCCGACCCTTCAGAATTTGATGTTGCTTCATCAAAGTGTTCCATTTTTTTGGCCACAATGAATGCACTGAAAGCAGCAACTCAATAGTCGCATGTCTTTTTTTGCGTACGGCCTCTAGAAATTTTGCTGAGACCCCCTCTTGCTCTCCTGTCCTGTGTCGCGTCGTTGAAAAGTTGTGTTGAAACATGGTTGAAAAGACAACTTTTCAATGTTTGTCTTCTGAAGGCAGATTTGAACTACCGTATTCATTCCATACCGCCCAGCGCCCATGCCCTTATTAGCGCCCACCCAGTGACTTCCAATAAGTAAACTTGTGTCTCGCATTGTCTTGCGCCCTTCATTATTTAAGTTCATTACACATTGACACTCAATTCAGGATGTCGCTCATTCTGTTTAAATTTCAGGCCAAGGGAAAATCCGGTGGATCAAAAGGCCAAGGTAAAGGCCAAACCAAAGGGGGCAAGAAGAAGAAGCAGATCTTCAAGTTCACCATTGACTGTACCCTCCCTGTAGAGGATGGCATCATGGATGCAGCCAACTTTGTAAGTTCAGAAAAAGTTTTGTGCAATTAAAGGACATTGAGCGGTTTGTTGAACAAAATCAAAATTCAGTTTACTGGTTACTTTCATGTGCTATTTGCAGAGCTTCATTTTCTGAAAACTCCATCACAATAGTACTTTGTTTCCAAAAGATGGTCATTTTAGTATTGCTCAGAACAATGAAAGAAAGTTGAATACTAGTATTATTGGCTATAAATATAAATTATCTCAAAATACACACCGGTACTTGCCTTTTGGGGCTGATTTACCATGAGGGACTGACCTTGTAAAACGTTAAACCCCATTTTCTTCTCAGAAATATCAACAAAATGTTGATGAAATATTGGCAAACATTTTTAACAAATGATGCGCAAAATAAAGTTCCTGATAACTCATATTGAATTATCAAGATAATTGTGGCTGCATGTGGCAATTTCAATGACGTTTTTAAACAATTAGGAATAAGCATTTAATTATGTACACATCTAAAGTGAAGTTTGTTCATTCTCAAAATAATCAAATATTTAAAACTTGTTTGAGGTCCTGCTGTTACAGTGGAAACTCGTTAACACAAAATTCTTAATAGCACAAGATGTTTTTAATTTTTTCCCAAACATACATGTATAACTTTATACATTATTATAATGACCTGAAAACAACAAATCCTGTTAAAATAATCACAAACAAAAAGTAAATCCAAGCCGATCCAAGGACATGACAATTTTGCGTTTGTGAGGTTCCACTTTTATAACACACATTAAGTTATTTTAAATTGACCAATAACTAACACTGATTTTCATGGATTAGGGCCAACTTCCTTGATCCAATATAGGGACATCTTCCCTAAACAATGAAGCTAGGGTCACCCTTCCCTAGTTGACAGGATCGTACTAGGGTTATCTTCCCTAACTAACCCACGTTAGGGCTCTCTTCCCTAACACTAAACCGAGTTAGGGTCACCTTCCCTAACACAAGGTGGGTTATCATCCTGGATTCTTATATTTTTTGTTCTTTGGTGGTGATGCTGCTGCTGCACCTTTACAGGAAGCCTTCTTGCAAGATAGGATAAAGGTCCAGGGGAAAACCAAGAACTTTGGAGACAACGTCACTATTGAAAGGAAGAAGAGCAAGATCACAGTCACTGCTAACATCGCATTCTCAAAAAGGTGTGTATTTTTCCTTGTTTCAAATGTTGACAGGGGATAATCAATGGTTAATGGCTCAGGTACTGCCATTTATTGGAAATGGGACCATTTTGACTCCTAGTGATTGCTTTGTCTAGATGATCATTTTCTAAAATGTTTGAAATATTTTACTTTTCCCACTATGACCCAAAATGGTACTACATTTGTATCATTCACACTTCACAGTGGCACAGTTCAGCGATTGCTTAAAAACCAATTTCGTGTTGGGGAACAAACCAAACGTTTAACGATGTTCTATAAGGCCAAATAAAAAAAAAAAAAAATAAACATGTTTCACGTCCCCTCCCGCTTCCTTTTTTGAGGTTTCCTCAAATATATTTTTATTTTTGAAATTCAGTTATAACTTTTCAAAAAATATGTCTAGGAAGTTGGGATGCTTTCTATAGCCTTGTTAAGATACAAGAAACATTTTAGGAAGGTTTTGTGATCATTAGAGGGGTGTAACTCTCAGAACAACAAATAAAAAAGGGCCTCCTCCTTTTTCCAGGCATTATTGTATTATGCTAAAACAGCTCTAAGTATGGGTATTTACACCAATTTTGTGATAAAAAATAGAAAATAAAAAGCCCCCTCTTCCTCCTTTTTTTCGAAAACCCGGACGTGAAACATGTTTTATTTTTTACTTAGCCTAAACAAAAGTCCTTTCGTTGTGGATTGGGTCAAAAAGTCCAATTACGTTTGTACATTAGAAATGTAGTTAAAATATCAGTTAACAGTTGATCATTCTGGTTGGAATTTTCAACATTTCCTAACGAAACCACTCATTTTACAGGACCATTTAACTTTTGGTCTGTTTCTACCCAATGCATTAGGAAATTTTTTCTATGTGTACAAGCATATTGTGGTTTAAGAAAAAGTACCAAGAAGTTCTTGTAAAAAGGTTGCCCACAAATTTGTAATTATGCAGTTCATAAAGGGTTTTCATGCTTGCATTTCAAAGAATTTACAAAGATACCAGGGTGGCACAGCCTGGACCCAAGATAACATTGCAAATGTACAGACTAAAAGTACTGCCGATGCTAGGGATTGACACAGCATTGTGATATTGTTTCCCTGTACAGGTACCTCAAGTACTTGACCAAGAAGTACCTGAAGAAGAACAACCTGCGTGATTGGCTGCGTGTCGTGGCATCCGATAAGGAGTCCTATGATCTCAGATACTTCCAGATCAACCAGGAGGAAGAGGAGGATGAGGATGAAGATTAAGAAGGACAATAAATCTCTGACAAGTTCTGTATTGATCAGGTCACAAGCCTAAAAGATCAGGCACTTTGATAATAGAACTTCATGTATGATCGATCTGAAGTTCTAAAGACGTCTTTGTGAAGCAATATTATGTTTTGATACTTGTTATCAAATTTGTCGTCTCAAACTAGTGAGCTGATAGATGCTGTATAGAACTTTGTCAACGGAAAATATCATCATTTTAGATCAATAATATACACCCGGACTGCTTTACTTACAAGAACACTTGCTCCTCACAAGAATCATTGGCAAAATGGCAAGAATATTTCCATTTTATCCAAATCTAAAACTGATTTGTGTTTGGAAATGGATGTTGCAATAAAAAGGCATACATTGTTATAATACGAAATGAATATGGAGTTTTGTGTGATGGTGTCATTTGTGGATAGTATAATAGTGGGTAATAACAGGGTCAGAATTTCTTTATTCTTGTAGAATACATTTGTGGGAATCATTTGATTCTTGCAAATCAACTTGTGTATAGTGTATACATTACATAAGTTTGGGAGAATCAACTTTGATTCACACAAATCTGTTTGCGAAAATTGATTCTCGCTGAAATTCTGACCCTGTAATAATCTTCTTGGGGCATGGGTTTGACAATAAGGTATGCCAGTAATGCCACCCCCTCAAGCTATACTTAATTCTATGCAAGCCTTGAAATAAGCATGCGCTGGGAGCAAATTTGCCCTCATAAAGTCACCAATTATTGCTCTTGGTCTTTGTAAAATTCTCATGAACATGATGAACCAGGAGCAATTTTCTAAAACAAATTGCTCCTGGTCCCAATTTTGCACTTACTGCAGTAGTGCTGGTATGCTGTATTGTATGCAGAGAAGGATTTGCTATTTCAAATTTGCTCTTGTTTCTTTAGAAATTGCTCATGGTTCATGTAAAATCCCAGTGAACCTGGAGCGATGTTAAAAAAACATTTGCCCTGCTCCTGGTTCCAGTCCGCTTATTTCAAGGCTTGATTCTATGAGTTTGCAAAATCGGGAGGGTGAGTGGACGTATAACTGATGAAGCAAGCATGTTGGGCAATTGGGTTAATGACAAAACAAAATGTACTTAAATATCATCAAGAACTATGGTATCCTCATCATAGTTTGTTTGTTTGTTTGTTTACCCAGGTTGGTCCGTGAGGAACACATGCTAATCCATGGAAAACCATGGACCGTTCCAAGCTCATACAAATGCACAAGCCTGGATAGCCAGTGTAGGCTAATATATGCATGCTGGCCTAGATAGCTTTGATAAACAAAGCAAGAAATGGAAGAAAATAGCTGGAAAAAGAGAGAAGGCCACTCCCAAACACAATTGTACAATTTTACTCTTAGCCCTTACTTCGTGAGAAAGGAAACTGGAATTCCAATCTCAGGCCCCGATGCAAAGGCTTAGTTGAACTACAAGGCTTTGTCAGTAATGTGGTATGAGTTGCAAATAGTTAAATCCGGGTTATGAACATGATGTGATCAAGTAACATTGATTTTGAGATGGAGCCAAACAAAGGAAGTATTTCCTTTTGTTTCCCAATGTTTTGGAAACTCATATCTTTTGAACTGGTTTTTCAAATTCAATGAGATTTTCTCATTAAGGGTGTCTACGTTTCAGGTGTAACCGCCCGTTAAATGCACTATCCGTTTAGAAAAATCGCTAAAACGTTTTTCAATGTTTTTCCTACCCTTACACAAAGTCTAACCCACCCCCAAACCTTACTACATGTATACAAGCCTACCCTAGCCCAACTAACCTTTATCAAAACCCTTGCCCTTACCCCCAAAAGGGAATTAGGGGAGAAATTGATTTCATCTGAAAATCTGACCTATATTTAATGTTTTGAAATGCATGAATGTGTTAATAATGTTGTAATTACTTTATTTTCCCTCATTTCATCGAAATTGTTATTTTTATTTGTTATTTTTATTGCTAACAAAATAAAAGAGAAACCAGTTTGGAGAAACCTCTCACATAACTTTGGAAATTTAATTTTTTTTTTTAATTCTAAAACTTTTTCTTCTGGGTAAGAATTATTTTCTTACATGCAACAGTTTATTTAGAAACTTGCAGGTTAGATACATGTATTTGGTAAATAGGTCATCATATATACAAAATGCATGCATGGACCTATTTATCAAATTTCTAACTTGCAAGAAAAAAGCTGTTGCATGCAAGAAAAAAATTCTTACCCAGAAGAAAAAAGCTTGTGCACTAAATGTTTTTTTTTTTTGTATTTTCAGAATTGTTTTAAATTTCCAAAATTATGTCTAAGGGTTCTCCTTCCTATAATTAGCCATAAAAAATGTCATTTTGATGAGATGAGGCTAAATAAAGTAATTGAAACTTTATTAATATATATTAATGCATTTACTAAACATGCTAATACATGTCTGATTTTTGGGTTTTTTTTTGGGGGGGGGGGGGGGGCAAGGGTGTTAGGCTAGTTGGGCTTGTATATATGAAGCAAGGGCTGGGAAGGGGCTATAGTTTGTATAAGGGTAGGAAAAGCTTTTTACACACAAAAAAAAAACCACGATTTTTAATTTTTTTTTTTGCTGAACCATGGAATGGTATCAGCCTATATTAGTGAATGTTACTAGGTTACTAGCTCACTAGGTTACTAACTAACCATTTGGTCTGAAATGGACATATCTCAAAATGCCACGAAGGTATGACCGCATGAGTGGTGTCATATGAAAGAGGAAAACAAAGAATATAATAAAAATATTTCCAAACGTCAGAGGTCATCCAGGGGTCACAGGGGTCAAAAAAGGTCATTTTAACCGAAAATACTCCGATTGAGCTTAAATTTGAATGCAATGATCCTTATGACATTCTAAACATGTTTAAAACATTTTAAAATTTATTTAAGGTCATTAAGGGGTCATAAACGGGTCAAAGGTCAAGTTCTTCAAAATGCTCCAATTGAGCTGAAATTTAAATGCAATGATCCTTATGACATTCTAAACATTTGGGTCATTCCATATGAAATCAAGGAGTCGCCCCACCTGACCCCCTCAGATTTGCTTTATATTTTAGTCATATGTTGTACCTGTAAAAATATTAAAAACCTGCAAATTTGAGGTCTGTAGCTCTTACGGATTTTCTGTGGCAGCCATTTAAAGTTGGAGTAGGGGGGTCTAAAATTGGACCCAAAAGTTGCCCTTTAAATAAATTTCATCTTTGGGAGTCTGTGCCTTCTTTATAAAAGGAAAGAGAAGTCTGAAACTTTGTATACACACTAACTGCATGCCCAATTTGTCAAAAAATAAAAAATAAAAAATTTCTGTAATTGCGTGTTGTGTCACGGGGTCAGTAAATATGCAAGAAAAAATGTAATGTTTTGTAAACTGGCAAGTTTAGCCCCCTAAATTCACATTTTTGTCAGATTAATAATCTTTTTGTTGTCACTGATGCTATATATAGGATAAATACAATGCATATCCAACAAAATTGAGGTCACAACTCATTTAAATTTCGAAAAGCGCCCTCACGAAGATGAAATTTATTGCAAATTCAACATTTTCAGGGGCCCAAAGTCGATGTGGTCCACCTTCAAAATTTATAAAACATCACTTTTATATAACTACTTGTCTTAAATTACAACTTTGCTAAGTCCCAGTAATTGTATAGGTTGACTTCATATAAAATGACAAGCCCAAAGTTGACCATTTTCTTATGATTGCATGTAGTGCAAATGTGCCGAATTCGGAAGGATTGAAAGTCAAATTGGCCCCAATATTGAAAATAAAATGGAAATAAAAGTAAATAGGGCCAATAACTATGCATCTAGTCATTTATTTTCAATATTGTGGCCATTTTGACTTTTTCGGTTATCGGTCTAGTTACGTTACACGGTTAACCGACCGGAATATGGTCCGTTTAAACGGTTAGACAAATAACCGTGAATTTACACCCCTAATAGACGTACTGGGGTAGTTAGGTCGGGGGGGGCAGGAGGGTGCAGCGTGCCCGGGCGCCACCCTTAGGGGGTGCCAAATTGACCAATTGACGTGCATTTCAGCACAAAATCAATTGAAAGAACATTTAAAGACAGATATTCAACTTTTAGTAACCAAAAACAAGGCTGACAGCCCCATTCAAAATAGACGGTTAGCAGTTATAAGTTCAAACAACATACTTACAGTGGGGTATATTGTCGTACCCCAACGGTTTTAGAGTCGGATAATTTTGCTTTGACACCAAATAGAGAGCGCCACATACGACTGATGTCTTTGCCCGTGTCTTTGCCGTCATTTCTATTGATAGTAGAAGTTTCATTAACTCTGATTTCCAACGCTTCACGGGTCAACCTCATCCCCACGTGCATGAAGTGAGAAACTTGTGCCAGTTTTGTTGTTTCATCCCACAGAGGTTCATGGCCTTCTTTGCAAGCATCCCGGGGCAAGCATGTTCAGCTAATGCCGAGCCCTCTTCTATCTTGTGGCTCTTCGGTGTTCAGATATTCTGACCTTATAGTGGTCGTTTGGTTTGGCCTATGTATTGCTCACCACAACTGCAAGGTATAGAGTTAAGAGTACACAAGCTTACACACATGGTGCACGATCCTTGGGCAGAGGATCTTTTGGGTGGCTTAGGATGTCTCTTATTAAATTGGCCGACCTAGAGTAGAATGTTTTGACCCCTGCACGGTTTAGATTTTGTCTGATACACCTTTGACATATGGCATGAAGGTTATGCCTTTGTGTTCATCGTCCACCACTTCTTCTGATCGTTCTCCTGTCTGTTTCTTGATTGCCTTGTATATGAGGTTTGAGGGATAGCCATTCTTGTTCAACGCTTTTTCAATGTGTTTGAGTTCGTCATTTCGATGTTCTTCATCACACAGAGTCAGTGCTCTGTGAACCAGTGTATTGACAACACTGTCCTTGGCAGACACATGGTGACTAGAGTTAATCAGTATGAGTGTAGATGTAGTGGCTTGCGGTATATGGAGAAACTCAAGCTAGTGTCAGATCTCTGCACTTTGTAATAGTAGTAAAACTTTATTTATTCAGGGTAAACTCAATTCAGTAATACAATACTGGTCTCCCATGAGACCCTGATACAAAACAAATTTAACGAAAAACATTTTACAAATAAAATTATGATTTTATAATTACATTTTTACTGTAACTACAAAGCAATCTAGTATTATATTTAATACTGTACATTATGATTCACATTGCTATTACATTGATATGATGTTAGCTTTAAACTTAAAGTTGGCAAACTAATGCGTATATCAGATGAAGTTTGTTCCATACTGTAGCGCCTCTATAATGGAATGTACGCTTCCCAGGATTTATACTTCATGAAGGAATAGCAAGAGTATTGCATGATTTACTGCGAAGTTCTCTGAGAGTGAACATCTTTGACATCAAGGAAAGGTATGCCACCCGCCTCCTCAATCTCCATGGTGAGCTGGATACACTTGTGTTGATTGTTGAGATGATTTAGGAATTTGACCAGTTCGTCTTTGCCATGTCGCCAGACGACGAAGGTGTCATCAACAAATCTGAACCAAGCAACGGGTTTCAAAGGATACGTATCCAGTGCTTTGGTTTCAAAGTGTTCCATGACGATATTCGATGTTATTGGGGAGAGCGGTGAACACATTGCCTGACCCTCTTTTTGTTCATAGAATTTCCCTTGCCATTTAAAGTACATAGATGTAAGTTCTACGATCTCATCGCTTGTCATGCGTGTTCTGTATTTAAGTGTATCATCATCACGCAAGATATCTCCTATAATCTTACTAGCATTATCAATTAGTACATTAGTGAATAATGATACCACATCAAAACTGACCAATAAGTCACCTGGTTGTATGGGTATTTGCCCTGCCTTTTCAACAAAATGTTGCGAGTTCTTGATGTAGGAAGTGCCTTTCCCTGATAAGGGTGTCAATATATCCGCTAGGTGTTTCGCTAAATTGTAGCATGGTGAATTAATTGAGCTGACAATAGGTCTAAGTGGCATGTTTTCTTTGTGAATCTTCGGTAGACCATATATACGTGGAGACACAGTGTGCTTAGGTGTTAAATGTGATGCCTTTTTCTTATCAACCTTGTTCTGTTCCTTCAACTCAGAGATGGCCTTACCTATCTTGCGTTCAAGAGATAGGATGGGATCTTTCTTCATGACCTGATAAGTATCGCCTTCAGACAATAATTTGTTCATTTTCTCTCAATGGTACTTATCTTTGTCCATAACAACGGTAGACCGCCCCTTGACTGCTGGAAGGACAATTATGGAATCATCATTCTTGAGTGAATTCAACGCTTCTCTCTCTTCTCGAGATATATTTGGTTGAGGAACCTTGGCTTTCTTGAGAACCCTGAGAACATCACTTCGCACTAGGTTAGCTTCACCTTCACATAAGTCTTTTTAAGTCGTAAAAGCCTATCCCACAATTTACATGTATTAACACATATTTTTAAAATTTTAGAATGCAAAATTTGTTAATTAAATTTTGCCATATTTGTGCATTGTCAATCAATGAAATATTTTGTTTGGCTTATCCAGATTGTTGACCATTGTTTTTCTTGTTTAAACATTGAATTCCAAAATAGTTCGCAGTAGCATCTGGTTATTTTACGTAAGAGTATACTATTACTAACTTAAAAGATATCTAATACCATTTGCATTCCAATATTGAATTGCTATTAATGGCAAGTGACATTTCTATTTCCACTTTTCAAGAGCAATCTTGTATCCTCTAGAGAGGCGCTGCAGTATACGCTGGCGAAGTTACGTAATTAATCGGATTAATTACCATAGCAATAGGTGAAAACAATTTTGACCATATCGCGCTGCACTACTTCATGAAGGTTACTCTGCAATCATAGATTGAATACAATACTGGTCTTTTCAAAGATAGGCCTACTAATCTTACAGGTGGAAGTGATCAGCATGATATGGTTCAATGCAGAGGTACGCGTGAACGTATCAGTGCAGCGCGGTATATTCAAAAATTGTTTTCACCTATTGCTATGGTAGTTAATCCGATTATTACGTAACTTCGCCAGCGTATTAACATATATTCGTACAGAAATTTGTTAATTTTGGTCAACTTTTGTTTTATTGAATGGGAGGTTAAAAGACATTTTAATAGAGTGGAATATTTTTTTCATTTCGCGTATTCACTAAGTCGTTTAATCCAATTAAAATACCCGTAGAATTCCATCTAGCAGCATATGCCTAAAATGAGGGGTTTTTGAAGAAAGAGACGAAACGCAGACACCCTCCACAAAAAACATTAGAAAAGATTGGTTTACAATAATACATATTTTGTACAGCCGCCTTTATCAGCAATACAGAACTTCTTTGCTCAAACTCCAAATGTTTTTGTGGAGGGTGTCTGCTTCTTCGTATTACGGTGATCGTATATCCGGTATTCTCAAATACAAACCTTACAGTGCCGTGCAGACACCCTCATTAGCGACGAGGAGTCCAACGCCGAACTCAATCACATCGAAAAATCGCTTCATAGCACCTGCGGTTACCCAAACTCAAGAAAGATTAGACCTTGGCTTAAAGCCCACAGAAAACGAATCAAATCACCAACACGTTACTTGTAAAGACATTTTCGAAGGAGAAACCAAGCAACCTCTTACAGCTAGAATTAACCAACATCGCAGGCCTAACTCGAACGAAGCCCAGAACGCGGCTATGTTCATCTACAACAAAGCCACGGGACACATCTTCAATTCTGAAGACATCATTCTTGACAAGGAGGAACGCTGGTGCGAAGCCATCTGGGAGAGAGTCGAAAGCATGTTGCTGAACCGGTCAAGACGACTACGCTTTCATCTCTCACACGCGTGGGACCAGGCACTGAACAGAATCGATCGAGGTTATTGAACTATGCCATTGAGATGAGGCAATTGTGGTCCATATTGAGTGCAAAGGCAATCCATCTGCATGGACATTGGTCGGATGTCCTTGAATTTATGATTATGATTGTAAAAGTGAACGTGACCAATTGCTTTGTGCTTATTCAATTATCTACAGTGTGCATTTATTGCATGGCTGTCAAGCGGAAATTACGTTGTGAAAGCTCGGCCACTTTGCACCTCAACTTAAAATCACATTAACGAGGTTAAGGTTTCCGTGCGTACGGCTGAACTGGATGTAGTAAATTGTAGGCTCTCGACAGAGGGCCAAAAATTTCAAAATGCTCACGAATGTTTTGTCAAGGTTTGCATAGTCTAGAATGTTTACTGGAATAACAGCAAGAAGGTTAACCCCATTGATCCCTATATTGACCATGACCTATTTTGTGATGTTAACCCCATTAACGAAGCATTCTAGGGAGTGCAAACTATTATTTTCTTGACTAGGTTTTGTACATGACGAACAATTTGAGACCAGTTTTGCCAAAATACTAGGAGTTTTGTTTCATGTATCCCTCATCCACTTCCACTGCGCGCGGACAACTTGACCTCGTCACTGTCTAATCAGATGTTATTTCATGAGTGATGACAGTTTTGGGAATTCCCTCTCATGCATCAAGTTGGTCAAAACAAATTGAATCATATCTAATTTTGGATTGTGGGGAATCCCCTGTTCTTTATACAATGTTTAGTGTATTGCACCATTAGGGGATTCCCCGAAGTGAATATGACATCCTGTTAGGGAAACCCCACGGGAAGTGATGTAATGTGAAAGGTTAATGTTTTTAATTATTCTTGGGAATTTCCCAGATTACATCATATGTTGTGAATATGTGAATGAAGTAATTGGCTATTAATAGAATAGGATTTTACAATGCTTGGTACGTATGAGAAAATGGTCAGACAATTCAGTACATTACAGTGTTGTGGCTAGTAATAGTGTGCTTACAGTCCATGTGCCTTCAAAGAAAGGACATTGCGAACCAGACATATCTAATGTAGTCAATGTACTACTATCCAGTGATATCGGAGAAGATCTAGAATACGTCAAAGTGCGTACCTCTTCCAAGAATGAAAATATATATTCTTCTGTCAACTTGCTGAAGTCTGGTTTATGAAACAACACGTCTGTCAATGTAAGTCCTGTTTTCCGTTAGAAATTGTGTGGAAGGTGAAAAGAGCACCATTTTGGAGATATACAACATTTTATGCAAAGGATATAAAAGTTTTCAGTGGACTTCGCTGAACAGTGATCTTCGCAAGACAAGTGAATCGGGATATACATCAAGAACATTGAGAACATGAATTTTATAATCAACTACAAGATGAAGGCTGCTGGATAAGTACATTTGCTAAAGAGTGTATAATATGTATGATTGATTGTATGTGTTTATGTTAACTCACTAAAGTATATATTGTTAAGCCATACTTTTCTTTGATTAAAAGACTTAGATATTGTTAACTTAATTAATCTGTGTGTTTTGCTGTGCATTCTGAAGTGAATTTGGGAAAAATGTGTTTTGGCCTTGAGTCAGTTAACGACTCGTAACAATGTTAGGAATGAAGAACATTGGTCAATAAAGTGCTTTCTTTCAGTTTGCAATGGGCTATTGAAATACTCCCATTTAGCTATAGCCTTCTTCCACAGAGGAAGGTGTGGGTTTCAAATATAGGGTCCTCAAGTTATAAGTTCCCCCCTAATACTTTTTTCTAATAAATCAAAAATATTTTACAAAATGTAGAAGTGTATGTGTAGCCTTATTTGTTTTACACATATGGACCAAATTGCAGCGTCATACGTCAAAGTGGTTCATTATGTCAAAAAAGACCGTTTTTAACGTTGTTAAAAGTGGCATCTGAGTCCCTAGGAGTCAATTCTCAAACAATACATGTGTTTGTTAAGAAAGGGCTGACTGCTATGAAACCAGAAGCAACCTTTAAAACGGTCTCTTTTTTTAAACACAATTAACCATTGTGACTGAACGCAATGATGTGTGACGCTATAAATTGGTCCACATGTGTAAAACAAATTAGGCTATACCTAACCTTTTACATTTTGTACAATATTTTTCGATTTATTTTAAAAAGTATTAGGGGGGAACTTATAAAAAATTTATAGAATAGACAATTTGGTAACTTCCATTTGGAATACTCACTCTGGCTTTGGAAGATATATTTAAAGCCATATACAGGGCGTGATACAGGGAGGGGGTATCAGTTTCAACACAATTAAAGACCCATTCAGTGATTTGCTCATCCAGACGATCGTAAAAATCATCAAAATTCAGATTTTGGTACCTTTGTCATTGTCATAGATGTGCTAACATAGCCTGCGAGTGGTTCAGCCGAAAGCCGCGTATTTAAGACAAAATAAGACATTTTACACGAATCTGTAATTTAGATACTGACAGTATCTAAATTAGCTACATGTATTTGAATGGGGCTTCAACTTCGTGCAGTTTTCTTCGTTTTTTGCCAAATTTGTCATTTCAAAAATACCAAATAACAATTTGAATGACTTATCCTTCACTTTTAAGCAATTTATAACTAATTTAAATTTTTTTACACTTGCGCTGGGATCACTGAATGGGTCTTTAACATTAGTTAATTCCATTTGAAAAACATGCTCCCTCTGTGGAAGACTTTAAAAAAATCTTCCACAGGGTTATGGCAGATTTTGAATAGAACAGCAGAGTCCCGGGGGGCACTCAACTTTGGAGGTGACGCGTATGTAGGGCTGTTAAGACCCCTTTTTCAGCATCGCTGTCACCCAAAGACCCCATATTTTTTTACGAACACATGCTCTGTCACCCGAAGACCCCTTATTTTTCCATTTGATCTGTCACCCAAAGACCCTTACAAGTTCAATTTGAACAGCAACGTTCATTTATCACTGATTTTGTTACTTATTTTGAAAAAACAAAAGAAATTTGAAGTCATTTAGAACTAGAAATTCGATTTTCCAGGTTTCTGTGGCGCTGTTTCGGTTCTCACCCAAAGATTCCATTTGAAAAAAAGGTCATGTTCTCACCCAATGACCCCATATTTTTTACATTTTGCTCTCACCGAATGCCAAAAATCATGCTCTCACCCAATGACCCCATATTTTTTACATTTTGCTCTCACCGAATGCCAAAAATCATGCTCTCACCCAATGACCCCATATTTTTTACATTTTGCTCTCACCGAATGCCCCTGGGTGCGAAAGTGCCAGCCCTACACCTATATCCATTTCAAATTGAAGTGCCCCCCCGGGAGCAGAGTGCCTCTGGCTCTTACGATGCCACCACTGACACTCGCTCTCAAAATTCCACTTACGAGATCTTTGATTCCACATTGGTCGTTATCATGGTCATATGAATGAAATTTGGATAAAGGGTTTTGGCCGTGTTATTTTATTAACTTATATAATTATATTTTCGTAGTGACAAAAGGGAGATATTAACATCACCTGTATGTTTACACAAACAACACCATCAAATATAAATCAATATTTTCAAATCTAAATAAAATCTAACAAAATTGGTTTTTATTTCACTTGAAAAATCCTCGGCATGCTGATTAAAATAGATAGACAACAATTATTGTTGACCTGCTGGACGACAAATGTCAACAATAATTACCAATCTTAACTCAGGGAATGGACATTTCAGAGAACATATTTTGATAAGATAGTGATTTAAATTTGAACATACGAGGGTCATTCAAAAATTTGATACCATGATTATAACCTATAGAGTTTTTTATCTAGCTTGTGAGAAAATGTTATTTTAATATCTTTTCAAGGATTCAGTGTCGCGCAAATGGAGAAAATATGCACATTTATCTACAAAGAAGACATAAGTAGACCAAATTTAAGTGATCATAAAATGCTATTTGGTCACTTCAGATGGCAAAAGGGGTACTACACCCCTCGATAAATTTGTGTCTATTTTGCATATTTCTCAAAAAAAAAAGAACACACTGGTAACAAAATGTGTGTATATTATTGGGGCAAGGAATCCAATTACTACACTGGAATTTCAGTGACCCAAGACAAGCGGTTCGTTATTTATGATAAGAAATAAGGTACCGATAGGACGTACCTCATTTCTTATCATAAATAACGAACCGCTTGTCTCGAGTCACTGACATTTCAGTGTAGTAATTGAATTCCTTTCCCAATAATATACATAACTTTTGTTACCAGTGTGTTATTATTTTTGAGAAAATACAAAATAGTCACAAATTTACCACAGGGTGTAGTACCCCTTAATGTGGTACTAGACTCACTGATCAATTCTGTAACTAATTTTGCATTTTTCTTAAAAAATAACTACACACTGGTAACTAAAGTTATGTATATTATTATAGGGGCAAGGAATCCAATTACTTCACTGAAATTTCAGTGATTCAAGACAAATAGTTCATTATAGGCTATATGTTAAAGGGGCATTTCGTGATCCACAGCCTCATCCCCCACTTTTCTCAAAAAAAGTTGAGATTTTCATATCACTGGAAACCTTTGGCTATATAATGTTTATGTACAAAATATTTCTTGCAGATTAATTCGTTTAGCAAAGATATCGTGAAATTTGAATTTCGTTCTGGTGCACCAGAACGAAATTACAACGTATTGTCTATGGAGCAGTGTAATACACATAATCATGCATAACTCGCAAACGCAATATCGGAATCAACTGAAATTTTGGGAATATGCTTTTTCGTGGATATGTACTGAAAAATGTCATAAAAAGAGGATGCTAGGATCACGAAATACTCCTTTAAGAAACGAGATACATTCTAGCGGTACCTCTTTTCCTATTATAAATAACGTACCGCTTGTCTTGAGTTACTGAAATTCTAGTGTAGTAACCGGATTCCTTGCCCCTATAATATACATAACTTTTGTTACCAGTGTGTTATTATTTTTTGAAAAAAAAATGCAAAAATAGTCCCAAATTTATCAAGGGGTGTAGTACCATCTTAAGCTGATTATAAAGAAAAAATTAGAAATTATATAAAATGACCAGGAAATCTGCTTCATTTTGACAAAAAACCGTTGCTTTTTAGCAAAGAAACGATAAAAAAGACTAGTTTGCGTATGACGTCCTTTCGGACTTCAATTATAAGCAGATTATCATGCTCTAAATGACCTTGAGACATAACAGTAAAATGGATGCTGGTATGATTTTTGTGTCAGTTCCTGGAGGACTGACACCTTCTAATACAGGTTTGACGATCACGTGACAAATCGAATCTGACGTCAATATTGATATCGATATCAATTTAAGGCTGTTCCAGTTAAATTACATAACTATTGGCATTTTGGCTGTTCCATTTAACGTACATACTCCCTCTGAAATAATGGCCCCAAAATAGCTGTTCCATTTAATTTACATACCCCCTCTGAAAAAATGGCTGTTCCATCCGTTGAGAAATCAACATTTCCCTGTGCACTTAGTCCATGAATTGATCCTGATTTGCATTGGTACACAACAGGGATGTTACTATTGTTTAACTAAATGAAGCATACTTTTGCTTTTATCTTTCTTTGTCCTTTATTAATTATAAATTAGGTGATTTAATTAATATAATTCTTTGTTTCAGCGACCCTGGGGTAAACAGACAAACAAAAACATGGGTCAAAATCCTTCAATTTCTGTGAAAATTGAACAAAAAGTACCCAAATCCCTACATTTTATATCTGTTATAGACAAATTTTATACGTCACATTTAAAATAATTTAAAATGACTTATAAATTGCCTTATGCTATAATGGAGTCTTATACATTTGTATTGTGTGAACTTTGTTTTTAAATGCCTTTGGCTTCCAGGTTAGTTTCTCGGAGCTGGTGAGGTGTATTGGGGTGTAACTTGGTAGGGTGGTGGTAAGTGGCTGCCCTAAGACTTGATGCAATGTTTGGCGCAAAATATTGAACTTAAAAATTGTTTTTGGGTTGTTTTTTGCCATTTCGAAGAACTGGTGAGGCTTATGGGGATGTAACTTGATGAGATTGTGGTAAGCGGCAGTCGTAAGATCCGATGCGATTTTTGTCGCAAGATATGCAAATTAGTCACCACATTTGCCTATTTTTTATTTGTCGAAATGCTTTTGGCCATTTTTCGGAACTGGTGAGGCATATAGAAATGTAATTTGGTGGGGTGATGGTTAAGAGCAGTCTTAAGATCAGATGCTATTTTTGTCACAAAATATGCAAATCAGCCACCTCATTTCCTTTTTTTCTATTTAAAAAAATGCTTTTTGCCATTTTTGGAACTGGTGAGGCGTATAGAGATTTAACTTGGTGGGATGGAGGTAAGGGGCAGTCTTAAGATCCCATGTGATTTTTGTCGCAAAATATGCAAATTAGCATGCGAGGATCACTCTAGGACTCATCGGAGCAACTTTCCATCACCAGTTTCACCCAATGGAACCGATCCATGCCTCTCCTTTGTAGATATCCCCTTCAACTCCAATACATTAACACTTCCCATCGGCACCATACGTAGACCAAATTTAAGTGATCATAAAATGCTATTTGGTCACTTCTAATGGCTTATAAGCTGATTATAAAGAGACATTTTTAGAAATTATATAAAATGACCAGGAAATCTGCTTCATTTTGACGAAAAAAACCCATTGCATTTTAGCAAAGAAATGATAAGAACAGGTGAGAACTGCAATTGAATGTTTTTCTTAAAAATGCCCAAAAGAAATATAGAAATTGCCTGTATTAGAAAAAAGGACCAACTGGAAGCATTTTAAAACATCTATGGAAATGGTAATTGAACACCAAGAAAACTATATTGAAAATATGAAGTGACAAAAAGTGATTTCATACAGATGGCCATTGTAATTGAAGACCGAATTAAAAAGACTAGTTTGCGTATGACGTCCTTTCGGACTTCAATTATAAGCAGATTATCATGCTCTGAAATGACCTTGAGACATATCAGTAAAAATGGATGCTGTTTTGATTTTTTTAAAGTATTCATTTTTTATTGCTGGCCATCTTGCTTTTTTTTGGATACACATTTTATTTTATTTTATTTATAATCTGTTACATAACAATAACACTTGCATATATTCATTTAAATATTTGACGATATTTTAAAACCATTTCCGATGTAAATTCCTCAACAAAAGTTTGGAAAGTTTTTTTAAGCATCTATATCTCAGATTATTTGTGACATGTTCATATCGTGTTGCATATTAATGGATAGCTGCTTATTCCCCTTTACAATTACACACCTTTTTCACTCCTGAGTACACGTCTTGTGAATGTAGTGAGGTCTCAAACCGAATGTGCCAAATTAACCATTATTCTCAAGGGTGGTCCACGGAGAGAGGCAACGAAGTGCGCCTGATTGCCCTGGACATCAAAGGAGCATTTGGCAAGGTCTGGCATAATGGCCCTTGCTCGAAACTCATGGCAGAAGGAGTATCCGGCAAGCTGCTCACCTGGATTAGGAGCTACATGACAGATCGTTCCATCAATGTTGTCCTATCTGGCCAGTCATCAAGTACTTGCTCCATCAATGCATCAGTTCCCCAGGGGCCCGACATTGAGCCCACTTTTATGTCTTCATTGATGACCTGGGTGATGACTGTGAAAACCAGCTATGCCTTTACGCAGATGATTCCACCTTGTTTTGCGAGATTACATCGAGAGACAACCCTGAAGCTGTTACTGCTAGCCTAAACAGTGACCTGGACCTTCGAGCCATCAAAATGTAAGGCAATGACAATATCCAGAAAGAGGAATCCAACCAAGCTAGATCTTCTCGTTGGTACCACCAAACTGGCTGAGAAGGAGGAGCTGGAGATCCCAGGAGTCACAGTTGACAGCAAGCTGACCTGGACAAAGCACATCTCCAACGTCTCATCCAGAGCAGGACAGAAACTGGGCGTTCTGAGGAGAGTTGCAATCAAACTTGATGTGGGAGGCAGATCAACCGTTTACAAGGCCCAAGTTCGCAGTGTGATGGAATACGCCTCACTGTCTTGGATGAGTGCCAGCGCCATTACTCTAGGATTTTTAGACTCTATCCAGAGGAAGGCCCTTCATAGGTGTGAGCGAAAAGGAAGCGATTACGGAGCTGAACATCACAATTATTCTCCATCAAAGACGTCAAGTCGCTGCAGCAACAGTCCTCTACAAAATGCACACCAGCGTGTGCCACGTCTGAAGGCACTGCTACCAAAGCCATTTGTAGCCAGAAGACCTACCTGTTCCAGCTTATCATGCTCTCACAGTCCCAGTTTCTAGAACCATATCTACTGGCAGGACCTTCATCCACACTGCAGTTCACGTTTGGAATTAAATAGCCCACCAGATGGTGTAGTCAACTGACAACGGCGCACCATCTTTCAAGAGTAGAGTACATAAGTATCTCATTTCATGTGTCTGATGCTTAAGTTACGGTACCCCTTCACTCTTGTAGTTCCTAAGCTGCTGTGAACCACCGATTGGCCCATGTGGTTGTCTTTTATAGTGCCTGGTGACTATATAAGTTCTTGACTTGTGTCACTACTCATGGGCTATTGTTCACTCTAGCCTTTTTTTTAAAAAAAAATGCATAAATATATAGTTGCTAACCTTAAATAGAACATTTAGATATATATGTATCAGAACCGCTTACCAACCGCGAAAGACGGGTGACCGCTAGTGAAACAAATTATTACGTTAGAACAATATCAATTCTAAACTGAGCTCAAAATGAAACTTATAATTTTTACAACTTGTGAATCACAAGGTCATATCTTAAAATACTGTCAATCAAAATGAACCAAAATTACACACAGGATTACCTTAATACTCTACTCAAAACACATGTCAGTAACCAAGCAGTTGTCCAACTGACACAACAGCAAAATGCACTGTCATTGGACAGCTTCCTGGACTTCCTTCACTTTCACAGCCCAACATTTGGCACCCAGGACAAAAACTCTGTGAGAATGCACACAAGATCCTTGCACAGATTATAAAACGGTGCTGCTTTCTGCTTTTCATACACTTTTTTCATGAAACAGGGCTGGGCTGTGAATGTGGTCCAGGAAGCTGTCCCATGTCAGTGCATTTTGCTGTTGTGTCAGTTGGATAACTGCTTGGTTACTGACATGTGTTAAGAGTAGCGTATTGAAGTAAATCTGTGTGTAATTTTGGTTCAATTTGATGGACAGG
Organism: Amphiura filiformis; assembly: GCF_039555335.1. Classification (NCBI taxonomy): domain Eukaryota; kingdom Metazoa; phylum Echinodermata; class Ophiuroidea; order Amphilepidida; family Amphiuridae; genus Amphiura; species Amphiura filiformis. The sequence continues at coordinate 40,100,080 of NC_092634.1, forward strand.
ATTTCAAGATATGACCTTGTGAAAAATTATAAGTTTCTTTTTGAGCTCAGTTTATATACATGAATTCCCAGGCGGCGGATGACATGATCGAGCCGGCAACTTGTGACTCCGCCCGGCCGTATGGCATTTTTCAATATAGTCGGTTAGTTTTGTGGGGTTCATTATCGAACCCCAACGGTTTTAGCTTGTATTTATATTATTTATCAACATACGCCTATTTGTTTGTGATATTTCAAGCTTTTTAAAATTTCAAAATAATCCCATTCAATTACACGGTTGACGATGAAAATTTACTGAATTTAGAGAATGCAATGCGGCCACCACCTGTGAATTCCAACATGAATTGATACTAACATGAATTCATTATTATTATAATTATAATAGTACCCCTTACTTTTACACAGTTTCTGTCTATCTACCTGACAACTAATGTTTGCTTTGCTTAAAAATAATACTAGACCATTAAGGGATCTAAAATGAGCGTTTATTGCGTTTCGACAGTATTTTTTGTGGGATATGAGAGCACCTCAGACCTATCGAATTGCATTCTGAATACGAACCATGTCTTTCTGATATCAAATAATTATCATTTTTGAAAATCACAATATAATACAAATTTTATGACAAATTATAAAAATTTGATATTTTTCAAATTTTTGATATATAACAGTCCTCGAAGTAAATTATATAAATCTAATGTTATATTCTTAAAGTGTATGTAGCAGGGAGGAAAAGCCGACGGTCAATTCAAAATTTTGACCTTTCATATTGAAGATATGGATTTTTTTTCCCAAAAGACCTAATTTTGTTGGTGTTTTTGGAAAAAAAATCCATATAGTCAATACGAAAGGTCAAAATTTTCAATTGATCGTCGGCTTTTTATCCCACCTACATACACTTTAAGTATAAATCATCAGATTTATAAAGTTTACTTCAGTACTGTTAAATATCAAAAATATCAATTTTAATGATTTGCCATAAAATGTGTATTAAATTGCGAATTTCAAAAATCAAAATTATTTGATATCAGAAGGACATTCTTCGTATTCAGAATGCAATTCGATATGTCTGATGTGCTCTAATGTCCCACAATAAATACTGTCCAAACGTTCATACCCCAGCCCTTAATAAATGTCATATTGTTCATAGTGCAGTTATGCTGCACAGCAAACATGATTCGACATTTGCAGTACTTAAAGCTGGAAAATTACTCCAGCAAAATCAATCGATAAAGTCCAGTCCATCCTCAACATTGAATGGTGGACTGCATTTATGCCCAAATATGGCACTTGCCAATCAATAATCACCCACTTGAAATCCCCTGACTCGCTCCACTGACCAACAGATATGAGAGTTGTTTTTGCTGTTATCTGTCAATGGTCAACTGGCTTTTAAAAATAACTTAGAATTTGTTATTTTAAAGGTCGAGAAATGCAGCAGTAAAAGCCTTAATTCTACTTTAAATGTAATTATTGTGTTCAGCAACTTCCGTACTGGGAAATTGATTTTCTCATCATTTCATTTGCAAATTATTTTATTTTAAAATTCTCATTATTCTGCCCGCATAAATTTGTAACAATGTGCAGTAAAACCATTCTATTGTCTAAAGTAAAGACCTTCAAGTTTTCACCGTCTACGAGAGCAGAGCATAATCGGACGAGCTTGAGGACGACCGCACGCATGGTGCTTGGTTCACGAATAAGAAATATTCTCATTACTCCGTGCACTATATTCTTGGAGCCGCTAGTGAAGATACACTAATAGTAAGTACGTTATTTGTATTGTTAATATAATTCACCTGTTTTTATGCGCTGTCATCTAAGGATTGAAGTTGCGTTATTATTTTCAAGTTTCATTCTTCTTCTTCTTTTCTTCTTCGTTCTCTTCTCCTCACACTTTGAAAAGGTTAAATAAAATTTTAATGAAATGGTGCATTTTTAAGCAACAGAGGATAGTATTATAATAGTAATCATAAGCAATGTATAATTTGTAAACATCCATGTTAGCAATAAATTTCCTCCTTTTTCTTTTCCTCTACTTCTTCCTCATCATTATATTCTTCTTCCTGATCATCCTTTTTTCTTCCTCTTCCTCTTCCTCTCCTTCTCTATTCTTCGTCGTCCCCCTTATCGTATTGACCCTCTACTTGTTCATCCTCTTCCTCTTCCTCTTTTTCTAAGTTATCTACTATTTAATCGTAATGGCCAAACGATGGGAAAGAGATGTTTAATTCCTATTCCTCGGTAATGCAGGTAGTTGAAAGCGCACGTTAATGTCAAAATTGTCTTTCAGGGCTGGGAAACGCTCAAAGCACATTCGTGTTTACATTCTTTTACTTCATAATTTAATATTGCTCTTTATTCGTTATATTATTTGAAACAACATTTTGTCAAACAACTGATTTCATTCTACAATATCCAACATTAATGTAACTCATTTCATATTGAATAGCAAGTTGCCGAATGAAGTACATTCGAATTCAATTAAATTCTCCTTCCTTATTACCAAAAAAAAGTATCCTTTTAATTGAAAAGTCAATGCATTTATGATTTGCAAATTAAATCAATAAATACTTATGTGCTACTTTTTTGTAACACAAGCTACTATTAAAGAGGTTGTTCCCTATATGCAATGATATCAAAGTAAGTAAGTACAAACATCCCTCACATATGGTCGATATGACGTCATAATGTGAGCGCGCCCTCGCAAAGTTGGGAAATTCTATTTATATATACAAAAGTATAGGATAATAGATTTTTGGTTAAAATTCTACGAACATGCGATTTTAACTGGATTTTCGCCTAAATATGAAAGGAAATTACTTCTTCTACCTAACTACCAAGTAAAAGGTCGATATCTTCTTGTAATAATTGTACAAGAGCGAAATGAAAATCTTGTTACAAGCTTACATGCAGGGCATACTATGAGCTTTAATAAAATGTACATTGTTGTGATTGACTAAAGTGGTGATACATTGTGCGAAAGAATAAGTAACTTTGTTACATTTTGGAAAGTATTATTTTAGGGTACACGTATCCTAGATTTATTTAACTGAATGGATTCTTTTAGTAAAAAGTGTTTCTCAAATAGCTCTTTTTACTTATATTATATCATCACCTTGAGTAAAAAATAACAAACTTCAAATTTGATGGAAATGGCTCATTATGGCTTTCAAGTGTTTTACTGACAGAAAATTAAAGTTAGAAAATATCCAATATACCATATTCTGTTACTTCGAAAGACATTTTACGACCAACCTGTTTTAAGGGTCCTTACAAACATCTTCATCTCGATTAAAAATTATCTAGAGATGAAGCTATTTTGTTAATAAAGTATTGTCGCTAGATCACGACTATTATGGCTGATATGTTGACGTTCCAGCGTAACGGTTCAAACGGATTCAATGGGACAAAGGAAATATGTTCAATGTGGAAAAATATTATTAAAAATTTCACATTTTATTTGTAGCATCTCAGGTATGATAAAATTGTATTAATATTCAAGAATAGTTACCTGTAAACATAAAGGACCCGCGATCGCATACAGGACTATGCATCCGTAATTATAGCTATAATATAATTATTGAGTTCGGATTTGAATGAGTTAATTGATCAAATGTCTGTAATGTAAATGATTCTTTTCTCATATATTTTTTTTGCTTTGTGTGTGTGTGTTCTCGGCCACCGCTCTTGTCATGTCTTGTTTGTATGTTTGTTTGGTTTTTGAGTGTTTAATTTAATTGTCAGGTGGTGCAACATTTTCTCAGGCTTTTGCTTTTAGTTGCACCTCCTCCATCTTGTTTTTATATAAAGTTGTTGGTGTTATTATGTTTGTGCTTTTTGATGGAAATAAATTGAATATGAATATGAATTATATTTTGAACAGGTTTCTAAAATACGTTTATTACTTTCGTGATTCGCAAATTTCACTAAGCCATCATTATACTTAATTAATGTATCTTCACAAAATTAATATATTATGCCAATTCCTAAGGTTTTTCTTCAGGCATACTGAAATACTTGTGTTTGCCCCCAAATGACTTAAGCTGGTCGTAGCTCATTGCACTCATTAGAACGTTAATGCTCTGCGTGCTATAGCCATGCGCTTCAACAAAAAAACAACAACAAGTTTTTGAAATATTTTCTCAAGATATCAAGAGCTATCATAAGAACTACTGAACCAATACTAGGCTTGTTTGTACTCATTTTTCATGCTGGCTCCAAATATTGTCGTGAAAATTTACATTTTTGAATTAAATTAAAAAAACAAACTTGTCGTCTCCAGTCGACACCCTCGTGAAGAGAGTTAAAGGTCCATTCAGTGATTTGCTCATCCGAGCTCATCCGGACGATCGTAAAAATCATCAAAATTCAGAATTTGGTAATTTGTCACAGATGTGCTAACACAAAATAAGGCATTTAGATGAATTAAAAAGAATAAAATAGACATAAAATACAGTAAGTTTGAGTACATAGCCAGAATTTCCTAATTTTGCAAGAGCGCGCTCACATAATGACGTCATAGCGACATTACGTGAGGAATGTTTGTACTTATTATAGTACCACTGGATAGTGAAGACCTCATTATAACTATACAGTGGTATCAAATATAAAAACAGTATAATGGCGTTCATTATAGAAAAATATAGGAAAGGATGGGTTTAAAAGCTTTTAAAAAGCATTTTATTTTGGATAACCCAGAGTTTTTAATTCTTAAATGATATTTTAACATTATACGGAATTGAAGGATTTGATCGAAAAGGCATGGTGTTTTTGGCGAGAGACTGCTATTCGGACCACTCCGTCGTCTAGAGGAAGAAATTAATCGATTTTAGAATAAGTCCATTGAATATTAATAACTTGTATTTGCTTGTTCAAATATGTCTGGACACTATAAATTAAAGACCAATGTGCAGCTGCAAGGTTTTTTCAATGTAAATGTTAATTTAACTCTAGAACATATTTTGTAACACGGACTACGCCATATACCATTATATTTGGTACTAATGTATAGCGATGGGTCTCTTCTATCCAGTGGAGTGGTACCAAAATGAGTGCAAACATAAGTAGAGACATAATGTCGCTATAACATGAGAGCACCCTTGCAAAAACTGGCTATGTACAAAAGTATAGGCAAAATTGATTTTCGGCAAAAAATTCTACGAACATGCGATTTTCACCTAATTTTCCTCTAAATATAAAGGTAAATGAAAGTAATTGTCATTTTTGATAGTCGGTCCTACCCCGGGTAAGGTGCTGGGGTAAAACTTTTATCACTAAAATGAACGCAAAAGGTGGAGCTACGAACAGAATAAGTCGTTTGGGCGTAATGACGGAGGAAAAACCTGAGGGGGATGGTACATCTCTTTCGTAGTTCTACGGTTAAGTGCAAATATAAGTGTAAATGTACGTGTCATTACGTGATTAACTTCAATATATTTGACGGAGTTTATCAATTCTATTAACAATCCACTGTTTTCTTCAATTTTCGTTTTTTAGTGAGCGATTCAAAAGGACGGAGTTACTTCTATAACATGTAATCACAACATGGCGGTCACAGTTCTGTTCTGCATTACTCTTCTGTTGTCTATTTGTGCATGTGAAAGTTCCAATCAAGAAGGTAAAATGTTATATGCGACTGGACATCACGAATCAGCCGTAAAGTCGGCCTGGTCAATTTTGTTTTATTTCGTGTTTAGAAAATATATATCATAAGCTTTAAAATGGTATATCATTTGACTTTAAACGATATCCGGAAGCGGGATTATGGTTTGTTGAACTCTGTTCCTTCAACAAAATTGTAGCTTTTTCGGTTTTACATGTGTCTCTTTTTCCCCATTTCCACATTTCTGGTAATAAATATCAAACAGTCATAATTGGCGGTCATTTCAAATCATCCCCAAGTCAATGAGGTTCAGGAATGTCCTCTTATTGTTAATTGTTGGTTATACATAAAATGCTTTGTTATCCACCACTTGAACAGGATTTAGCCAAAGCAAACAAAGATAAGAACTATTCTATAGAAATAGGTAGAAGCTTATTATCCCCTTCAGCAATAGAGTTATTGATTGGTTTAAACAGTGCTTGATGAGATACTTGTCGCACCTTATTAAGATACCTATGAATACGACCTTTACGTACATTTTACGTGTAAAATTTACGTGAAGGTCGTACTGTAACTCAGAATGCCAGTTGCAAGTTGCCGAGTTTACACCCGCTCATTCGTAGTGTCCACTCACATAATGTGAATAGCGTAAAAAATGAGAGACCTTGCTAGATGGTGGCAACTTTCAGTTGTGATATACTTCAAAATTCTGTATATGCTCTAAAGATGAAAGTTCACTGTTTAAGTGAGTGATTGTACAATGATCTTTCATAGACATTGTTTGGTCGAAGACAACTCTTAGGTTCTTACAATCTGATGCCTTTTCAGACTAAAAGACGATCATACGACAAAAGAACTCTATCAGTTTAAGAGTGATTTAGCACAACAAATCCCTCCTTATTCATTGAAGAATATCATTAATACAAGATGATAATATGGATAAGGCAAGGTCAGCAGTAGCATCAACCCTGTGCTTTTAAAGGAATTCAAAAAGGTACAGTTGCACGTCGTCTGCATCATAGTAAATGTGATATCAAATCCCGTACTTTCTGTTTTGGTTTAGGTAGTTTCGAGATGGTCCAACAGTGAAACATTTCTCTACTTCTCACGTACACATTTCAATTCTATTATATGTTTGTATTGTTTTACTTATTCTTATTACCCCATAGCTGACTACCTTTCTTCTACGGACACACATAGCCTAATACATAACATAAGAGTACGAGGAGTAGAAAAGGAAAATTTGAATTCATAATCATTATCTGATCATAATCAATGTATTTAATCGCGACCCATTGGCTTGGAACCCCAAATGGTCTGGTAGAAGATCCCTGATCATGTGCAATATTCTTCTTTCAGTATCATCATGCCACGCAAGTGAGTTTTCATGTGAGTCTGGAGATGAATGCGTGCATTGGAGTGCTCGTTGTGAGTTTGCAGGATATAGAGCTAGCTACGTGGGCTTCAACCAATGCTCTGATGGCTCTGACGACATGGATTGTGGTATGTGCTTTATGTTCCCTCCAGGCGGCCCTTAACCCTAACCGACCTGAGTACTACAAAATACTACAAACAACTTGACTGCGCGTGCGTGCACCCCACGGGATGTGATGACGCAATCACCCTAACTGATATATACACACGCTTTCGTTGGCCCGGCCAGCGAAAGACCCGTGGCTAAGTGACGACGACTTAATCTAGTTCTTGGCATACGAGGGTCTCAAGTTCGAATCCCACTCAGAGTAAACGACTTCTTTGTTTGTTTTCTCTCTTTATTCCTTCCTTCTTTTTCTTCCAGTAGCCAAAAAGCCCTCTGGGCGTTAGGGTTAACGAGCAAAAACAAGCTCGGCAGAAGACCAAAAATCGCATTACGTTGTACAAACTTTAAATACAAAAATTACTGTGATTGGAACCAAAATGTGTAAAATATAACATATGCGCGCTCTTCGCGCACAATCGTTCCAGTAAAGGAGCAGATCATTGAGAAAACCTTACGGCCCCTAAAAATAAAACGTATACACCAATACAAATACTGGGCCAGAATAACGTCCCTTACAACTGCAGGCCAGTTAGTTCGTTTGGACGTAACGACAAAAGCAGCAGCTGTGCAATTTTACTGCGTCATTTTGCCGGTGTTGCAAAAATATCCACGGAGAATATTAACTAAACGCACGCAAGTCGGACTGCATTCTAACACTTTTTATGGGACTTATCGTGTGTATTTGTTTGTCGTCTGTCTTTTGCTATCGTTTGGTCGCAAAAATATCAGTACTCTACACATTTACACAACAGTTGATGTTCCACACAACGGCAACAAGGCCACACAGTACACGAAAGGTGATGCACAGTCCTCTAAGATAAGAGAATTCTAAAATGTGTTTTATTTTACATAAATTAATTCATTATGAAAACATCCATTTGTAAAAAATACGTTTTCATTTAACTTTCGTTTAACTTTTAACTCAAGTTTCTTGATTGTTGTTAAGTAATTTAGAAGAGAATGAACAAGTTTATAACTTTTGAATCGTGATTAACTTTTACTAGTATCCGTGCCTACAAAATGTACACAGTTTTAAATTCAAAATGCAACACAACTGTAAATATCCTGTAATTGAAGGCAACTTGTGCCTCAAAGCGTAGACAGATAAATATTTAAAGTGATACATTTTGATCCCAGACGCAGAAGGACATCATCTAAATGTTCTCTAAATTTGGCACTTTTGTAAAACAATACACGTCAATCAGTAAAAGCATTCAAATTGATAATTACTGATGGTACTTTTTTTGAGTAAAACCAAGCAAAATTACAATATAGTTCCGCTATACAACACCAAAATGACTTTGCCGGGAAGAATGAGCGCAAAAATGTACAGTTTTAATGCTAAAATGGGCCTGAAGGAGGTTAATTTTGGCCTAAAATATATCAAAAGGAAAATGGTCAATTTTGTCCCGGTATTTCGACCCAGGTCGCAACTTGCCACCGCTCGGTACACCTTGCATTCATCGGGCATCGTGGTGAATTACATCTACACACAATCTCGTACTTACTCTTTTAAATAGACACCCAGGGACCGGTATAATACCGGTAACGTCGAGGACTGCCAAACCGCTTTTGAATAATACGCAAGATGTCATAATTTGGCCTTGGAAGTCGAGAATGAGGAATTATTAGGTAGTCAAAAGCTTGGCCCGCGAAGTGCGCCCGATTCCTATTTTTTACCTATACCGTATTTCCTCGAATAGTCGCCCCCTCAAATAAACGCCCCACCACTTTTTTCAACCAAGATGTTTCAAAAATGCAATATTTCCATGCTATCATGTGTAGTAAGCTATACCAAGTTGCTCACATCCCAGCAAACACAAAAACGTTTTCAAAACGTTTTAAATAAGTTATATTTTGGCTTTTGGTTTAGGTAAAAACGTTTTAATAACATTAAAATGTCGGGTTATATAAAGGTCATGATAACGTTTTAAACATTTTGTATGAAAACACACTACAACAATATTTCTAAATGTTTTCAAAAATTGTTATTGTAAAATATTTTTGCAAACATTTTACAAATATTGTGTCAATACTTAAATAACATAATGTGTAAATATTTGAACCCAGCAAACACAGAAATGTTCTTAAAATGTTTTTTCAAAACCTTTTAATAACATTTAAATGTCGGGTTATATAAAGGTCATGAAAACGTTTTTAAAACGTTATTGAAAATATTTTGGGCAAACATTTTTCGCAAAATATTTTTTCAACCACAAAATAACATTCTGTTTAGAAAAGTTTTCAAGAATGTTTTTGGAATGTTATTAAAACGTTTTTATACCCTTTATATAACCCGACATTTAAACGTTTTCTGTAAAACATTTTTGTTTGCTGAGCAGTAGATTATCAAAAATGTTTTTTAAGGTTATGAAAACGTTTTATACTCTTAATATACCCTTTATATAACCCGACATTTAAACGTTTTCTGACAACCTTTTATAACCTTTTGCGAATGATCTGCATCGGAAACCCGGAAGTGAACCAAAAGTCAGTGTTTCTAGTTCATAGTTCGTCATTTTAGCGTGAGTTTTAAGCTTACCTAATGGTTTTAACGGGAATTATTCATGCTAAAAATGACCTCTAATAAACACCCCCCGTTTGGAAAATGCAACGCCCCCGTGGGCGTTTATTCGAGGAAATACTGTATTTTAGTTTGCGTCTTGCACTCGTAAGAAATCGTTTTTCGCTCTCTGATAAATTGTGAATAAGCTAGTGTATTGGAACTATAGAGCATAATTATTTATAACTTCAACTTCGAATTGTAATATATATTTTCCATTTAGTTTGTGGTACTCATAACATAGCCCTATTACCAAACGACGTCATCAACATTTCGTCACCCAACTATCCAAGATTCTATTTCGATGCACAAAGATGTGCCTGGCTCTTCACGACCAGTATCAATGGGAGTATTGCTCTGAACATCATAGACCTGCTACTGTACAGAAAAGGACAAGATTGGTTGATAATTGGACGTGGCAGTGATCAAATGGACGCTGATAGTCAGCTGCTGACTGTAAAGCATCTTCTTCCAAAAGATGCTTTGATAACAATAGATGAGAATAATATTTGGATGAGTTTTACGTCTAATATCGCACAACGACAAAAAGGCTTTGAGATTCAAATTACTTCAACACCCCGTGCTGGTATGTGAGTTTTAATATCATCATTTTCTAACGAACCAAAACCATTGATGAGATCACACCACTAAATCAGGTCCAACCCTATCTGACTGAAGAAATAACAAACAGTGTTTTTATTCGCTGACCATTTTAATGGAAAAATGTTTGAAATGAAGGCGGATGTGCCCATTTTTTGGTGATAGATGTGCTCTGTGGTTGTTTTTCTTATCATCCAAGCATAGAATAATAAAAAATATTACAATTCTGACATTTTAGGAAGGTTTTTTAGTTCCATGCACCAAATGACGTCACAGCATAGAGGCGCTGAGATGTAGGCTTTAGTATGGTTTACATCATGTTCAATGCACCATTGCGAAAAATCGAGCCACTCAACTACAAAAATAATGGTGGTTTTAGGGTAGAATATATCACAATCTTTTAGAAAAATATTGTTTTGAATGCCCTAGCACGTTCTTACCATGAGAAAATGACGATTTCTTATGTACCTATTAACACATAAAAGAATAGGAACTTGATTTAGTGGTGTGATTCCTGATGCTCGATCGTGTGCTATGAGCGTTTCCAAGACAAAGAGATACAGAAGATGGAAAAAAGGAGGAGAAAAAATGATGATGATGATGATGATGATGCCCGGTGATGATGATGTTGATGTTGTTGTGGATCTTGTTAATACTAGTATAGTATGACTTTCACAGGATTATGCGGCAGAGATGAATACATCCTTTGCAGTGACGGTTTCTCGTGTTACGATGGAATGTTTGTGTGCACCACAGAGAAAAATTGTACCCAACATCTTCAAGACATCCACTCATGTAGTAGGTATAGTGTATACAGAAGAAAAAAACATGAAGTTGTAAACAAAAACCGAGTGCCCAAATGTATATTTATTTATTTATTTATTATTATTTTTAAATTTGTTTATTTATTTCAGAACAATGCAGTAATGATGATTTCTGGTGCTCCACACCCTATGGATTTGGTTGTGTTAACCAATCTCTGGTTTGTGATGGCAAAATGCAGTGTATTGATGGCTCCGATGAATTTGGATGTCGTAAGTTCAAGTGTTTTAGACATCCAATTTGACTCATAATTTTAAAGGGAGTCTCCGGCAATCACAACATTATTTTTTTTTTTTGACGAGTTGTCAGGCATAAGCCTTTATTATACATATTACGAAAACCACATATTATACATATTTAAATCATTAAATCACACATTTTCAGAACACACAGATTATTGCATTACACTATATAAAATATACAAGTATAAGAAATTAAATTGAACAATTAGATATATTGCGAATTTTGAGTTCATTATCAAAAAAAAAAAGAAGATTGGGGTGATTACCATATCTATATTTGCTAATACAAAGCTTGGCAATTACAATTACATAGTTGACAAACAAGTTGTCTTTGCTGTGTGAACCATGTTCACCAAACATGACATTTTTAACATTGAGAGAGATGTTATGTTGGATATTCAAAGATATCACTGTTTTGACTTTATCCCAAATGGGATTGATTTTTTGCAATAGTAAAAGAAATGATCAACATGATCAATAACATTACAGGTTTCACACATATTAGAATTTTCTTTGCCCATTTTATACAACATTGTTTTTGTGGGGTATATGTTGTGAAGAATCTTCCAATTAAGAGAAATCAGACGAGCTTCTTTAATGCATTGGGGGACATTATTCCAAATAGAATTCCAGTTAAAATGATACCTGGGGAATTTGTTCGCCCAGAATTTGTAACACGTTGGGGTTGTATACATCGACCTGATTTTAATTTCTTTAAAATCTTTAGCGATGCATTTTGAATAGGAATTTTATTAAACAAGATGTCAGAGCGTTCTTCACAAGGCTTAGGATGAGTTTTCCAATCTTTAGGAAGAGCATTATGAACAACAAAGTAATCAATGAAGACTCTTGGATTTTGAGGTATACGACGCTGAATATCTTGAACAGAAAACATAGACCCTTGATTGTCAAAGAGATCGTTAACTCTTATGAAGCCTGCTCTGATTCAGTCATGCATAAAAAGTGATTTACTGTTAAGTTGAATAGCATTGTTGTTCCATATTATTTCAGTACCAGGCATATCAATATCCTGTTTGTAAACAACAGGTTTTGTGTTAAACCAATATTTGATTACAGATGAGTAAAACTTGGGTAACTTATCAATGATATTGACACAATCAATGCCCATGGTTTTAACAGAGCAGTTACATTTAAAAAGGTCTGTATTAAGACCAATCTTAGACACATGATATAAAGCAATATTTTTCCACACAGCAACCTCATTATTGACGAGTTTCTTTATCCAAGACAACGTCAATGATTCAAAAAAAGATGTTACATGAAACATTTTTATTCCTCCCATATCAACGTCAGAAATGATTGTTCTGCGTTTTACCGCTTCAGCTCTATTCCAAACAAATTTTATAAACATGTTGTTGATTTTTGTCACCACTTTGTCTGGAATAATAATCGTGGAAGCAATATATGTGAGCTGTGATGCTAAAAGAGACTTGACAATTAAGTTTCTACCAATCATTGATAATCCTCTCATTTGCCATGCACGGATAGAACTCTCGATTTTTTTCATTTTTTCATCCCAGTTACAATTGAGTTTTTCAAGAGGAACGTTTGGGCTAAAGGTAATACCAAGGATTTTAATAGTATTATCTGGAGAAAGCTTCCAATTAACATTACCAATTTTAAAATCGTTGTTTTTGAGAGAACCAATCCAGATGGCGTCACATTTATTGTAATTCAAACAGAGACCAGATAGAAGCGCAAACTTATCAAGAATGACTAGAGTATTTTGGAGTGCCTCAGCAGAATTGACAAAAATTGTTGTATCATCAGCAAAGGCTGAAATTTTGACTTCGTTGCGACCATATCCTTCTATAGGAAGTTTTATACCTTTAATAGATTTGGATTGGCGAATTTTACATGATAACAGTTCCACACTTAGAACAAAGAGCAATGATGCAATCGGGCATCCCTGTCTTACACCGCGTTCGACTTCAAAGAATTTAGAGATATGTCCATTGTTTATGATACAATTTGATGTGTTTTTAAAAATGACAGAAATCCATTTTATAAATGATTCATCGAAATTGAACTTTCTTAAAGCATACAAGATAAATTCACGTTCAATTGTGTCGAACGCTTTTTTATAATCAACACATAACATAATACCAGGAATGTCATTATCATCAACATAACGTAAAACATCTTCAGTTAAACGAATGTTATTATGAATACTACGACCTTTTACAAATCCATTTTGATCATTGTTGACCAGTCCCTTAAGCACTTTTTGCAATCGAGCAGCAAGAGACTTTGTTACAATCTTGTAATCGATGTTAAGAAGTGTAATTGGACGCCAATTATCGAGCCTATCACGAGGCAATCCTTTGCCTTTGTGAAGAAGAGAGATAATTCCCTGGTTTTGGACAGGAGTTAAACCATCAGTATTGTATGATTCATTATATGCATCAACAACCAATTGACCTACTTTTGGCCAGTATTTACTATAGAATTCAACAGTGATACCATCATATCCCGGGCTTTTGTTCCGGGCCATCCCACGTATGGCATCACTACATTCGGATGTTGTTAACTCTCCATTACATAATACCTTTTCATCCTCTGTTAACTTTGGAATGTCAACACTATTGAAGAACTCATCCAAATCTGTCTCAGAGATGTTATTCTGACCTTTATACAAAGAAGCAAAGTACTTGATTTCTTCATCAAGGATTTTATCTTGAGCAGTTATATTGTTACCATTGTCATCGCTCAGGATAGTGATTGACTTGCGATTAATGTTACTTTTTTCGAGGTTAAGAAAGTATTTAGATGATTTTTCACCTTCTTCGATCCATTTTGTCTTAGATCTAATTTGTAAACCTTTCATATAGTGCTCAGTACAAACCTCATACTCAAGTTTCAATTTGTTATAAACACATTTAAAGTTGTCGTCACTGGGATTTTTACAGTGTTAACATAGGCTTCTTGAAGTTTACACTCAATTTCAGAAATTCTGTTTTTCTTATACCGGTTACACCTAGATGCAAATTCGATACTGAAAGAACGAATTTTATTTTTACATAAAGACCAGAGGTCAGCACAAGATAAAAATTCACCATAATTATTTACACATTCATCAATCATAGTTAGTAAATTCTCAGAGTAATCATCATTTTTAGTAACTCATTGTTGAATTTCCAGTAACTATTACCTCTTATGACATTATCAAAAGAAAGACACATATGAACTGCTAAATGATCAGTTCTTGCTACTGTTAATATATCAACAGATTTTGTTGCAACATCCATGGTAGATGGTATAAACCAATAATCAAGAGTACTGCATATATATGGCTTATTTTGTTTCCAAGTATATCTTACTTCATTAGGACCATGTTTAACACGCCATATATCAATAAACTCATTTTCAACAAGAAAATCATTAATAATATTAGCACACACAGGGCTTGGTGTATTACCACCAATTTTATCAACAGATGGATTCAACACAGTATTCAAATCACCACCAATAATAACTTGCCCATCACTACTATTTTCTTGGATAGCACTGATCATTTTCTTAAGAAATGTCTTACGGTCATCGATACCATTAGGTGCATACACATTCCATAAATAATATATCTCATTGTTGATAGGAAGTTTTACACATAAAAGTCTTCCTTCATCATCACCGTATACTTTTTCACATTTAACATCAACATCGTTTTTTATACCAATTAAAACACCACGACTATGATTTGTGCCATGATTAGCAAAAAAGGTGCCACCCCACTCTCTTTCCCAGGTAGCAATATCTTAATCATTACAATAAACTTCTTGCATGAAAACAAAGTGAGATTTTTGACGTTTAAGCCAAGTGAAAATTGACTTACGCTTTTTGAAATTACGCAAGCCACGAACATTAATAGTTATAAAATTAAATAAATCCAAGTAAGGTAAATCATCCACAGTAAAGTGCTCAACCAAGAAGGGAGCTGGAATACATTTAAAATAGACTTAGTGATTTATTAAAGCATTATTTACAATATTGTTTCATGCAAGCCAGCCGAAGCCGACCTACACTCGTCAGAATATGCTTATCACTGGAAACTGATTTCTATTTCTAGCGCGGAATGCTCACGCCGCGAAGTGGCGACGGCGAGCGCGAAGCGCGATCACCGAGCGTAAAACGCGCGGAGCTAGTGCTAGATCTTTAGACAGTTTAATTGGCATACATTTACAGTCAAAAATGGTTACATAACATAATATAAGCAATTCAAGTTCATGAAGACAGTCAATACTTGATATATTGATCAGTTGTAGTTGATCAAGAGATGCTTCTTCCTGTGTCTACAAGTGTTTATTAGCTCATTCCTTTTGTTCAGTGAAGAGAGATGAGGCTTAAATATGATGAAGTATTTTTCCTCTAGACAAAGTCTGCATAGTTTGTTGGTAGTTGAATAGGCCTTAGCCCGACTGATTAATTTCCATTCAGTTGAATAAGGTATTTTCTTATCCTTTAATTTCCAAATGTACTCGCTTAATGTTGTTGAATGCCTTTTGTCACTGTTATTAAAGTCACTCTTATGGCAATTAAAGCGTGTTTTGAACGAGTTAGCGGTTAGTCCAATATGTGACTCCTCGCCACAACTGAGCCCGGATGTCGCCAATCATCATTTTTGAGATATTCAACCAAAATATTCTGCTTGAAATTAGCTTTAAAATGATGTATATCATGTCTATAGTACTTGACATTAAAATAGAAAAAAATCAATAAAACAGTCAATAAATCCTTTCTTTCCTATTGTTTATTGTTAAGTTCGATGGAGCATATCTCAATAGTGGCACTGGCGACATCCGGGCTCAGTTGTGGCGCGGAGTCACATATATGGTTCATGATGTGAATTGTCAAGTCGAGTTACCGTCGCCTGGTAAATTATACTGGAAGCTAAACAATTGCCTTGGAGGGACAGTCAAGTTTCACTCTACAGTTGCAAGTTTTTCCATCTGGTTCCTTGGGTTCTGCTTTGCGCAAAATTGATCTGTTGTGTGAAGTTATGATTTGTTTTACATTGGTCATGCAACAATAACTCAGTTTGACAGTATTTCTGTTTAAGAGTTTGTGCAATTTATGTCCAGGGGGGAAACATCTGTCCAGCAAGTTGAAGAATTTTCTTCCAAGGTTTGTTGATACGCTTTCGCTATATGGCGGGTTGAACCAAGTTGTGTTTCTTGAGCGTTGTCGTTTATTGTTGTCTTTATTTGGTTTCCGGTGGTCATTGAATGTGAGAGTCTCATTATATCCGCTATTCTGCAAAGCTGCTTGATATGGCGGAATGGCAGACTTGAAGGCCTGTTCATTTGCAGAAATTTTAGTGAGGCGTTTGTTTATACTGTCCGGGATATTCTTTAATATGGATGGTGGGTGGTTGCTGTCTCTATGTACATAAAGGGGTTATTGTTGGCCTTCATGTAGGGTCTATATGATCCATCGCGCAAGTCAAGAGTAATATCTAAGTAATCAACCGTTTTCTTGTTGGCTTCAATTGTTATATTTAGGTTGTTTTTGGAGAATACTTTGCAGATCTCTTTTTTGATGTTTTCTACTTGCCGTGGTGTTTTCTTACAAATGGCGAGGCCATCATCGCGATACAATCCGACATTAATGTCGATATGTTGCAATTGTGACAGCAAATACAAACCAACGAGCTCGCAAGTTTCAGCTCCATCGAAGCTGCCCATGGTGACATCAAACTTTGAAATAGAAATCAGTTTCCAGTGATAAGCATATTCTGACGAGTGTAGGTCGGCTTCGGCTGGCTTGCATGAAACAATATTGTAAATAATGCTTTAATAAATCACTAAGTCTATTTTAAATGTAGTTATAAAATTATACATGTTTGACATTAAAATATATTAACACTATTAAAACATTGGTAAAATAGCTTACTGGAAATTCAACAATGAGTTACTAAAAAATGATGATTACTCTGAGAATTTACTAAAATACACTGTTTATCACAACATTATGCCGTATATGTAAGAACAATAATTATCAAGCACGAAACACGTGGTTTTATTTAAAACAAACTCATAGTGACCATAAAAACGAATAAAAACATCCGTCTCTCAACACGCGATAATCAAAACAAAATTCCCGGGCGCCGAAATTGTCGCGGCTAACACTTCAGAATAACAATGACTTACGAAAACGAATACGGATACGGAAACAGAAACTGGAAAGATAAAAGATAAAAGATAAAAGGACCCTCAGAATATACGGCTCATTTGTGTGTACATGTTAGTGTTTATGGAATAAATGCGAAAGACTAATAATAAATATGTGCTTATTATTATGATGATCAACGCAGTAGAATTATATGTTTTGTTTTAGATACATGTGGTGAAGAGTGGATTGATATGACGATTAACGACATTACATACTTGTCATCACCACATTACCCGGGACTATATTACCCTAGCACCAAGTGCACGTGGTATTTCACAGGTCCGGATAACGACGCCACTTTCATCGTTAAATTCCTTGATCTGTATTTAATAACGTACGATACGATCAGTGTTGGTAAAACCCACAATGTGTCTTTAACCACCACTGTTACTTTACTTTACCTATGGGCTGCACCGGTTTCTGCAATGGTAACTCATCACCAAATGTGGATACGGTTTGAGTCTAATGAAGACTACGTGATTTATTTGGGATTCTTTCTTCTGGTAGAGCGAGTGAAAGAACAAGGTATTATTCTGATCATGATTGTGAGGCATTTTGATCGTGTAAATCAGTCATGTAAGCAATGAATGCAAACTTAAGTTATTTGCTACCTAAAAATAATAAGCCAATTAAATTTCAAAACAGCTAACACATTTTTTTTGTAATCTCAATACTCCATAAAATAGTCCCGTCAGCAGTCTACACAATCTTAGTTACATGCAAATATATTGCAATCACTAGAATAATTGAAATCGCTTTTCTAATAGATCCAGTCATAATAATGTATAAATTATACCTCAGTTGCATAATATATTTTTTCTTTCTTTGCCTGTGTTTACATAAGGTATATCTTGTAATGATTGGGAATTCAAATGCGATTCATCTGACGTCTGTTTGGACCAGTCGCTAGTTTGCAATGCTTTGGAAGAATGTTTGGACGGTTCCGACGAAAAAGATTGTTGTAAGATTTCGTTCAAAATTAAATTCGAAAGATTCGTGTAAAGACTGTTCTGGGGCCAAATTCTTGTAACAAATAAGTTAGAGGACTGTGTGTCACCTTTCAAGTACTGCGTGGCCTTGTTGCCGTTGTGTGGAACTACACCAGGCACAAAAAGAAACTCGTCAGTTATATTCATCCTTGCTGTTCAATAACTTGATAATTTTGGATTATTCTGAAATATACATTTTGTTAATTGGACTTTGCTTTCTCATTCGACACCCTGTTCGTGAAAAACGAATATAAGAATTGACCAAGATATACGCCTCCAAAGCCTCAAACCCCAAAATCAAAAGTTGCATTTTCAACGATTTTCAATGGGAACGCATCGTTGTATTGCACACAAGCACACGGGCCAATCAATAAAGCACACAGTGTAACAGGCACAATTGAATCGTTAAAATTGCAACTTTTCATTTTGGAGTTTGAGAGTTTGGAGACGCATATCTTGGTCAATTCTTGCTCAATATTCACGAACAGGGTGTCAAATGAGAAAGAAAAGTCCAATAAACAAAATGTATATTTCAGAATAATCCAAAATTATCAAGTTATTGAACAGCAAGGATGAATATAACTGACGAGTTTCTTTTGTGCCTGGTGTGTTATACTGTATACTCGTAACCAATGCCACTCGTTTGTTCATTTTAACGTTTCTAGTACATTTATAAATTGTACCACATGACAACTATATTGAACATGAGTGAAATGTTTGCTTGGATTAGAAATTTGTATTCTCCGCGTCAGCACTTCGCGACGCAGAGGGTCTATGAGGGGGGTGTTGTGGCCCCTCAGCAAGATGCTGTGAACTACCAAACAACAGCAAAGTGCTACACAACTTCAGCTTTTAGGTATAACTGTTATGCATTTGTAAAAGAGGTGCAAAATAGGTTTTTGCTCTAATTTAGACTAACTTCAGTATTTTGTCGATTTTGTCATTTGCCTGCATTGTTTAATTTGATTTGAGGAAAATTTTTATTACAGATTTTTGCAGTTCATCGAATGTTTCACTGAGCACAAATGACAGCCACGTCATCGAAACTCTACCCGCGTACCCGAACTTTTATCCACCCAATACAGAATGCCACTGGTTTATCACGGCAACAGAAGGGAACTTCATCACCATAACATTCCGATATTTTGATGTGGCAACCGGCTATGATTATCTCTATATTGGTCACGGACATACATTTTCTGACGATACCACGGTTATCCGGGTAACCGGATCAGCGAATCCTACTAGTGTTACGATTGATTCGACTTCAGCATGGCTATATTTTAGTGGGCCGTATGGATTTTGGTGGGGTTTGGTTTTGTCACTAAATGTTAGCTTCCTGCCAGGTAAGTTTCGCGTTGTCTTCTTCTATCTCTTCTTCTCATCATCGTCCTTCTTCATGCTCTCCTTCTTCGTCTTCGCTCTCATCATATTCTTCACTGTCGTCTTCTTTTTCGACTTCTTAGCTCCTACTTCTTATCCTTTTCTTTCTCAACAATACGAACAATGCTTCTGGTATGATATTGAATGAAAAGAATATATTCAAGTTCGTTCACTTTGAAGGAGAATGCGAAGACGATTCAATGTTGTGCAGTAAGTAACTAGATGTAATATTTATATCGGATTTTAATTATCTATTGTATAGTGAATTGTAGTGAAGAGGAATTTCTATGTGACTCTGGATATGGATGTTTAGACCAGTTACTATTATGTGATAATGTAGCTCAATGTCTTCATGGATCGGATGAACGTAACTGTGGTAAGCTATAAGAAAGATCAAAAGTAAGAAATTGGGTTTTTTTTCGTATAATAGTGCTAAATATGTCACGTGATGAATCGTAGTGCTTGTTATTAAAGTTAGCATAATGTACGATTTCCATAAAATTTAAGTTTTGTTATTCTTTACTCAAAATGCTGAATAATTTCAGCTAGGAAAGGTTTCAGCCATTGTTAGCCGAAATAACAAGGTAAAGTGAACGAAACCTCGCTAGCTATTTTGGACATTTAACATGGAGTTACATGTGTGAATTATGACATTTCAATAAACTTGCTTTGTTCACCCGCCAAACACATCGAATTTGACTGATTCCCTTTTAGGTGTAAACATAATTGAATCACTAAATCAGCAGCAATTCACAGCGATCGGTGATATCTCTGTTGATATCAGCAATGAAACTACAAAATGAAACGGCAATGTTTAGCCACTATATACCGAATTCAACTAGTAAGCGTGTATACGCACACAGGTTCTAGGCGTCACGTAATACGTCACGTAATTCATCACGGATTAACAACGGCTGGCTCATTTACAAAGAGTTGTTGAATCCTTGTAAAACAATGGTTCTGTTTTGTGTGTGATGACGAAAAAATGTGTGCCTTTAAGTAGGCTATCATAATAATGGAGTAAAGTTTTTATCCTTCGTCAAATGTATGCCTATTTGTTTGTTCACACATATCCTAGGGTCTATTTATTATGGTCTGTTTGTTAAGGGATCCAAAATGAGCGTTTATTGCGTTTCGACAGTATTTTTGTGGGACATGAGAGCACCTCAGACCTATCGAATTGCATTCTGAATACGAAGCATGTCTTTCTGATATCAAATAATTTTCATTTTTAAAAAATCACAATATAATACAAATTTTCAATATTTTTGATATATAACAGTCCTCGAAGTAAATTATATAAATCTAATGATATATTCTTAAAGTGTATGTAGCAGGAGGAAAAGCCGACGGTCAATTGAAAATTTTGACCTTTCATATTGAAGATATGGATTTTTTCCCAAAAAGACCTAATTTTTTTTTGGTGTTTTGGGAAAAAAATCCATATCTTTAATACGAAACGTCAAAATTTTCAATTGATCGTCGGCTTTTCATCCCACCTACATACACTTTAAGTATAAATCATCAGATTTATAAAGTTTACTTCAAGTACTGTTAAATATCAAAATATCAATTTTTAATGATTTGCCATAAAATGTGTATTAAATTGCGAATTTTAAAAAATCAAAATTATTTGATATCGGAATGACATTCTTCATATTCAGAATGCAATTCGATATGTCTGATGTGCTCTAATGTCCCAAAATAAATACTGTCCAAACGTTCATACCCCAGCCCTTAAAACTAAGAGTGTAAAATATATATAACGTTCAAGTTATGTTCAAATCTCATGTTGAAAAACAAAACAAATGTCAAAACTGTGTTTCTAAATTTCATTGCAATTTTTAGACAGGATTTTTCTTAACTGGGCTGGACTTTCCTTTTCAGACATTTGTGGTAATCGTGAATACACCTTAACTCTATACGACACCTTTACGCTGACGTCACCTGGTTTCCCCGATCTTTATCCAATCAGCATCGCCTGTACATGGATGATATATGCAAATGAAGAGAGCAGCCTGCCGACAGTAGCATTCAAGCATTTCAACACAGATGCCAGATTTGACTTTTTAACAATCAGAACGGATAATAAAACTCTGCTGTTGTTATCAGGATTGATGGTGCCGAGTTCGATCATTATCAACGACACATATGTAGAAGTCGGTTTTGCGTCATATTTATACAACGACCATTATAATGGATTTGATCTGGAATTATCTCTGTCAGTTCCAAATGGTAAACCGTAAGGCACCACATCGAATTTGTTCCTATAAAACCATCGGTGCCCGGTTAAGTACCGAGGATTCTTAACATCGCTCCCTGGAGATGTAATAAACTGTATCAAGCATAATAGTAAAAAGTTGCATAATGTTATTGTTTTTCCTTTAAATAAAAACGAATGCACTGTACATGTTCAGGGTATGATAAAAAGTGCCATCGGTACATATTCGGGCTCCGATAACTTAGGAAAACACACTTGGAGTTCATTCCATGACGTTTTAGTAAAATATGATCGCTGAAATTAAAATTCAGACAAGTTAATAGCAATAAGACATTTATTTTGAACAATTAAAGTAGGTCGACACTCGACAGTTACTATTTGGCGCAGGAAAGTTAATGTGATATCAATAAATTCCTACAGGGCACGGTTGTTTGATGTGATCATTTATTGGTTTTTCAAACGAAACATCATGTTTAATCCCATTTTAGGCTTAATCAGCTAAAAGCGATCTTATGCTAATGTATACAGATGATTTTACTTTCACCTCTTTTACAAAATTACTCACTTTTACAGCATTTTTTTAAAGCTTTTTCGGATATAAAATGTATCTATTTATGACATGCGCTATTTAGTTACTGGAAATTACTCTTTCAAGCTTTTAATACAAAGAATTCCATTTATTTTTGGATGAAATATGTTTATAAAATTTCTTTGTTGCTTGTTTCACTCGTTCCATCTATTTTAATGGCAGTAATGGTCACCAACCCCTTGCAAATTAAGAAATATGATTTAGAATAAATAGCGCCACCTATAGTTTGCATTTGCTTAATAATGAAGCCAGTTCTATACACATCAAACAACCGTGAGGGTTTAAGTAGATGTCTGCATGAAATACCGGAAAATCCTAAAAATGTCAATTTTCATTTTGTTATACAGGGAATAAAATTAAAAACACACACCTTAAATCATGGAAACCACCCATGGAATCTGCCACAAAAATATCTATCAAGTAGTTCCAGTCAGATGCTATATCTTCGATCAATTTTTATCATATTTTTTTGACCAGTCCATCATTAGTTGACAAACATTACATTCTGACTAAAATAATGATAATGAATTTGTTATGATATTTTTGCAATCATATATGTTATTTCAGCAACGTGTAATACCAATGAATTTCTCTGTGACGATACGACATCAGCTCAGATATGTTTACATAGTTATCATAGATGCGATGGCAAAGTATTATGCCCTGATGGATCAGACGAATGGAACTGTGGTAAGACAAACAGACCCACACACACACACCCCCACACCCCCACACCCCTACACACATTCTGAGGATTGTGCTATATATAATCTCTCAGAGATGCGGGACGTAAAAGCGACGTCACACACAAAATCACCGACAATAATTATAATAGCCGCAACTCAGCTCTGCAAGCAGTTACATAGTATGACTTGACTCTCTGAACATGAAAGTTAAGGATCGAACCTCGTTGAATGGTTAACTATTCTTTTGTAAAACAAAAGCATAATCATCATGACCAATCGATGATGTCAGTATCATATCTCTCGTCTCCCTGAGATGATTATATTCTTAGATACATTATGAAGTATTTTGATGGTTCGTAATAATTTTGGCTAGTATTCAGCAAATTATGGATTGACTACAGAAAAGTTATTATAGCGTTACTGTGTCCTTTCCATTTCCTCTTTATTTTTCACCAGGAATATGTGGCACGAGATTTGTGAATCTGGGATCTGATACCGAAACCTTTGACCTAAGGTCACCGGGTCACCCCATGACATATCCCAGTGACGTCATATGTCTGTGGTCAGTGTCCTCCATCATTAACAGAAGAGTCTTTGTCCGTATCTCTGAATTCAACATGGAGGATAGATATGATTTTCTTTATTTCGGCAATGGAGAACAGTCTCTTACAGACACACAAATAGCGCAGTTGACAGGATTAACTAAAATCCAAAGTGTTGCTTCTTTAGGCAATAAAATGTGGATTTTGATGACATCTGATCGCACGAGACAGACAACTGGATTTGCATTAGAAATCATGCAGACGTCTTACAATGAAGGTTGGTATCATGTTTGTTTTTATGTCATGTTTTTATTATTATCATGACATTTTTCAAGTTGAAATTTATTAATTTAGACTTCAACACTACTTGTTTATTTCGCTTACCGGGAGCGCTTTCGAGGAACTTCCTCGTCATCAGCCGATGTTGTTAGCTCTGATGTTTTCTTGGAAACGGCTAAGGACCAACCTGATCAGGTTGTTTGAGTTGTTTGAAAATACGTCCAAGTTAGATAGGCTTAGTAGAATTGGCAAATAATCGTGAAACGTTTCCCTCAAGTTTTAAAAATAATGCGAGTGTATCTCCTAATATCATTATCTTCACGGAATACACAACATTAGTTGGATTCAAATCTTGGATTTACAATTTGTTTCTCGTAGTCAAATAAAATCGGGCCTTTTCGTTAACATTTTGTATCCGTTAGACATTTTCCATTCACATTTTAGCACATTTTAAATCTTTATTCATCATGTTTATTTTAAATAATAATTAAAGCTATAATATGATCTTCTTGTTTCATTACAGATATTTGCAATCCAGATGAATTTGACTGCGGAAATGGGATTTGCGTTGACACAAGTGCTGAATGTGATGGTTTCAATGATTGCGTAAATTGGGCTGAAGAAAACAAATGTGGTATGCATAACACCCCAATGACGTATAAATTCAAAATTGTTTTGTTTTCTGTTTTGTTATATAGGGCTAGGGTATATAATAGTTGCTTTCTTCATACATTCACCAAAAAATCAAAAATCTAAAACCCGTTAATATCTTGTTTAGTTGGTCATCATAGTATGGGCTCTTGATTGGGTTAATATAAGAACCTCTATACTACTATTACGGAATATTATGCTGACAATTATTATATTGCAATTGGTTTCCTTGGAACATTAAGATGCACATACCTGTCACAAAATATGTCATGAACGAAAAAAATACACAGACATGCCGCGGAAGTAACGCACATAACCTATACTAAAGTTTATTTAAATTTTGTTCAGCCTACGTGACGTGCCCAACTGCCTATCTCTGTCACGAGTCCGACTCAGTTAACGTGACGATGTGCCTGTCCATTGCTAGAGTCTGTGACGGATCACCGGACTGCATAGAACATGACGACGAAACGGAATGCGGTAACGTGTTAATATTTGTTTGCCCGCTGTTTGTTTGTTTGTTTGTTTGTTTCTGTGTTTGTTACCAAACATTGTCAAAACATTGCACCGAGTTATTTATGGTGACTTGTTTAAAAGCATTTTAATCCAAGAAAATATGTATGTTGATTTTGTATCACGAGTTGATTGGATCATTTTCAATACATTTGAGCAGCGTGGTACAGGGATGTGACTCTGGCACAAGTGGTCTCTCCCCCCTCCGATCCCCCCTGGTAGAAAAACACATTAATAGTTATTTGCTCTCTCCATTACTACATTTGACTCGATGGGGGGGGGGGGATACAGAGGATGACAAACAAAGTGGCATATCACGTGATTATAAAATAACAAAACCGAGGATAAGAACGGCAGGGAAGTGCCAGGTGTGTATTGGTAAAGGATTTTGTTTAAATTCTTATCTTAAGCTCGATAAACCATTTGATATTTTCAATGTGAAGTCACTGTCAGTACAAACATAGCAAGGCCACCAGTACCCTTCTTGTCCTCGATAATACGTGATATCGATGTTTACTCCACCAACGTCAGGACAGTGCCAATTATAGGAATGGTTTATACCGGATCAGGACTTAAAGTGACAAACTAAATAAACTAGTTTACTTTTGGACCACACCTGGATCATGAGTATTTTAAATTATGTGTTACTATTTTTTTGCTCAAATATTACCAATCTTGTCGTCTTATGCGATATGCAGACACAAAGCGTTGTCCAAATACCTGCCTATGCAGCTACTCAACCGTAGAGGACCTGGTTGTGGATTGTTCACATGGATGGACCGTTAATGGACTCGATGATGTCCCACCAATATCTGATACACTGTAAGTAATTATTTGTCTCATTATATACTACTGATGCACTATTCAATAACTTTCCCTATACCGGGACATGTAGGGCACTGGTGTGGAAAGTAAGATTGGATTACAATTAACTTAAGGCTCTTTGTGTGGTAGTGTTAAAGTGCCGTATATCTGTCCCCTTTCCAGTGACACCTCCTTTATAATTCCAGTGTATTCATCATCAAAGTAAAATGCTATTACCTATATTCGATGGTCCAAGAAAATTAATGATGTGTCATTGGAATTGGAGTTGGAATAAAAAATCAAATGTCAGTAAGAAATTTTAACCTTTCATTTCGGATAGGAGAGCTATCTATAATTCTATCAATTTACTTTTATGTTTTTCAGGCATTTAACAGACGGAAATTTTCCAATACCAGAACCGGGTGTATTTAAAGCACTTAAAAAACTAAAAGCATTGTAAGTAACCCATGAAATACCCCTTTATACATTCCACTTGAGTTCGCATCTCTTTCTTTCATCCATGCCCAGGGTTGTTGTTCTAATAAAGCTTGTTATAAACATGATATTTGTATCCCCCAATATCCTTCTGATTGGTTATGTATTTTAACCGTTTTGTATAACTGCGTTATGAATCAATGGCGATGTCAACATTTATGATATCCTTATGAGTTTAGCAGACAGCCGAATCCGGATTCGTCATTTTGCTAAGTTCATGTTACGCACCAATTATTATGAATTAAAGAACAAGGGATCAGCGCTTTAGCTAAAGAGGGCAGCATATCAATTTTAACGGTGTTCAGCTTGATAAGTAAACGAAAGAGGGCGGCATACAGGGTTAGCTAACGGTGCAGCGCAGCACGATCGAACGAAATATGCACGAAGTACCTGTCTACATACATATAACGTTCCCCCAAATGAAGTTCAATGCTCACATAATTATTATTAAGTCATACGTACTTAAAATAATTTGATAGAAATTCAAAAGAAACAAAGTTACAACATAGGCGGTGCATTTCTTTTCCAAAATATGTATTTTGATAAAATTATATATTGCCTTCAATTATTTCCAGATCGCTTTCACGCAATCGTATTTCGTACATAACACCAAGAGTATTTGATGGTTTGGGAACATTAACATGGCTGTAAGACAAATGATATACAAATTAGTATATATAAATATTATGATTATATCTAAAACAATCCGCATAAAGATGTTTTACCTAATCGTCACTTTTGCTGACATAATTTCGGATAATTTTGTTTTAACAGAGATTTATCTTCAAATAATTTCACGATGCTTACAACAAACGTATTTGCAGAGCTTCGCCATCTCAGAGAATTGTAAGTCTGAAATCCACATTAATTTTCAAATATCACAAGCGTTTAAACGTTATGTTCCTGAACCCTATGGTAAATGCAGGGCCAGAGAAACTATACAGTCTGAGAAAAATAGAATATAGATAAATTAAGAAAGAGACGATGAGAGACTATAAAGTGTATATGTGTGTTAGCGAGAGAGTTGAGAAAGAGAAAGGGAGAGAGAAAAAAGAGTTTAGACTGGGGTAAAAAGAGAGTGCGAACGGAACGAGTAAATAGTTAATGAGAATATGTATTAACTTCAAAAAAGAATTAATTACTCAAGCAGAAGTGAAAATCAGACGACAAATGGAGGACCGACAGGAATAAGTAATTCCAGTTGACATCCACATTTCAAATGGACGTTCTATACGCCGTAGAAGTGACGTAGTCAATCGGATTAACTACCATAGCAATAGATGAATACAATTTTGGCTATATCGCTCCGCACTACAACGTTCATGCGGTACCGATGCATTGAACCATAGATTGCACCTGTAAGATTAGTCTATTTGAAAAAAGCGGTATTGTATTCAATCTATTATACGTCGTATGATTGAAGACAGGTGATGAGTGCAACCTGCTGTAGTGCAGCGCGGTATATTCAAAAATTGTATTCATCTATTGCTATGGTAGTTAATCCGATTATGACGTCACTTCTATTCAGGTAAATCCATTTGAAATCTATTCTACACCCCCCATGTGAAAGAGAAAGGTCATGTCATTTATAGAGGGTGTTTGGCTGAGGGTTTGTTAGAGGGTATTCAACTGGAATAGCGTAATTTGGTTACAAGAGAATTAACGAGAAAGAAAAAGTGAAAGAACCTAGGAAAATATCAAAAAGCCTAATTTGTTTGACATTTGTTTCTATTTCAGATTTATTTACAATGTGCCACTTCATGAAATTGCTAATGGTGCGTTTAATGGAGTTTTCAATCTACAGATGCTGTAAGTTCTACTGGAAGAATTCGTCCATAGACATCACTAAAGTTTTTTTTTATCTTTCCACAGTATACACCAGGTACACCGTGCTTTTATTTTATCAGCAGGTTACATACAACGTAGCATGAATAATATAATCATAGAAAACATTATGATATGTGATATGTATAAACAACAATGCATTTGTACTCAATAAACATGATACGGTA
Source organism: Amphiura filiformis (assembly GCF_039555335.1). Taxonomy (NCBI): domain Eukaryota; kingdom Metazoa; phylum Echinodermata; class Ophiuroidea; order Amphilepidida; family Amphiuridae; genus Amphiura; species Amphiura filiformis. The sequence continues at coordinate 40,128,804 of NC_092634.1, forward strand.
TACAATTATAATTATTTTACAAAATGGAGTTCCAACGTTTATGCCATTCATTTAACCTTTTGCCAGTACATGACATGCTTTTTTCTACCTTAGCAGTCTTCTTAAGCCTCCTAATAAAATATGAAATATTTAGAGAACCTTGTTTATACTTCACATCATAAATGAATTTTTTCCCATGAAGAACAAGGAAGTTGAATTTGGACACATCTGGGTCAAGAATACCTAACAAAACACTCTTCATGTCCAGGTAAACCTGTTTTTTATGATTTGATTTTGAACATCATTCCAGAAATTTCTTACAACATTACATTCCCAAAAGAGATGCTGTATAGTCTCAACTTCATGTTTACAAAAATAACACAAATTGGAATCAACATAACCAAATTTAAACATATTATTATTGGTACCAAGGTACCTATGAAGAATTTTAAATTGAAAATATCTAAGTTGGGTCGATCGGGAGGAGGACAATGGAATTTGATAAATATCACACCAATTCAAATCAATATTATCAAAGATATACGACCATTTCTCCTCAGCGATTGGTGGTTTGAAGAGCTTACTAATACAGATATCACTGATGGTTTTACACACTTTAACAGTCTTCGTAATTCTGGCTAGCATCTCCTCCTGAGATGAATTAATATTATCATTGTCCTCCCCCTCTTGACACTTCTTTTCCATTTATTTGGAATGGCATAAATAAGTGAATAGTAGTCCAAAAAGTTACACTTCAAATTAAACTTATCTTTTAAACGTGACAAGGCTAACAATTCCCCATCATCATCTAAAATATCTTCCAAAAACTTAATCCCTTTACTGCACCATACATGCCTATAAATAGTGCTACCATTGATAATAATAGAAGAATTATTCCAGAGAATTTGATGTCTAAAATTATATGCAGGAGGATCATAAGTCGTAAAACACCATGCATTTACAACATCTTTAATAAAATTACTTTTAATACGATTAATACATCTAGCAGAAGGTTTTACATTACACTCCCAAATGAGATTACCACCTAAATTCTGTAAATGGTGTCTATAAAAATACTTCCAACTACTATCATTCGTATCCAGAAGACGTTTCACCCAAGCAATTTTGAGACCGTTAATAATGGATGGAACATGAATCATCTTAAGACCGCCTTGCTCGTAGTTCCCAATAATAGTACTTCTTCTAATTTTATCAGGTTTGTTTGACCAAACAAATTTGAAAATAATAGAATTCAATTCCTTAACAAATGCATCAGGCGGATTTGGGAGAACCGAAAAAAGGAAAATAAGCTGTGAGAGAGCAAGAGATTTAAGAATGGTAATTTTGCCAATTGGAGTGAGATCTCTCATAGACCAAATTCTAAGAATCTCTTTGAGTTTTTTAATTTGGGCGCAAAGTTTAACTCAAAAGTATTATTTAGATTAGAATCAAAAAGTACTCCTAAAAGTCTAACAGGCTGAATGGTGTATGACAGATCAATATCACTAACATTGGGAGGGTTTCTACGAAAAGAGCCAAGAGCCAAAAGCTCAGATTTATCAAAATTAATTTTAAGACCTGAAAATGATTGAAATTTCTTGAGGATACAAATAATCTGTTTTAATGAATCAACATCCCTAATAAAAATCGTAGTGTCATCAGCATATGCACTTACAAGAATATCCTTATCAACAATTTTAATACCTTTCACAATATTATCATTCCTGATCATACAGTTCAGGATTTCACTACAAATAATATATAAGAGAGGGCTAAGCGGGCATCCCTGACGAAGACCGCATAATAATGAAAAAAAGGTGGATCCATGACCATTATTTGTTACACAAGACATCACTAAAGTTGACGACACGACTGACGGCCCTTGCATTTGGACGAGCTAGCTGGAAGAATGATGACGGCTATATGCAACTTAGGAAATTGGTGTTTACATTCGTGACGTTACTTTTTATCAAAATGATTTGTACTGAAAAATGACGAACATTCGCACTTTTCTTCCCATAACTTTTACGTATAGCTGAGGTGTTAGTCCAGTGCGTTACGAAAACATTTCAGCTGACATTGGCTAAATAAGCTGTATTTTCGCTCGAAAGGGTGACATCTCTTGTCGCCATTTCACCATTTTTATTTTCACAGACGACTTGACCTTTTGAGGTCATTTAGTAGACTTTCACGCCTTCTTTGAAATATCGACGTCAGTGGCGGCGCTACGAGGGGGGGGCAAGGAGCATTTCCCCAATTTTTTCTTCCCCATATTTTCCCCCACTTAAATTTCCACTTTTTGCGGCACTTCCCCCCCCCCCCCATGCCCCCGAAAAAAAAAATCCTGGTGGTGCCACTAATCGACGTATGGGGTGCGAAAATTGGTCCCCACCAATAGCGACCGGTTTGATTGAAGGTTCCCTTTCTTTGTGATCACGTTGTTCGGCGATATCTGAAAACCGGAGGGATATTGATACGGGGCACTAGTTTAACTGCCTTGGAATTTGTCATTGTTTTTGGTTTACATTTAAAGCATTGGTTTAATAATCATATACATTCCTTATTTCATTTTGTCCACTCAGCATCTTAATTCGGCCAAAGTCTGACATGTCTGAAGATGATAACCTAGTGATAGAAACCAACGCTTTTCAAGATATTCGCAGTCTTGAAACTCTGTAAGTGATTTATTTTAGAACGTGATTTTATCTACATTTTAAATAAGTATCATTTTCATTTTTATCATTATCATCATCATCATCATCATCATCATCATCATCAAACACATCTATATTGTTTTTTCAAGAGTAAATCTATATAATATTTTATTGTGATGAAAGTAAGTCATACATTGGCACGCTTTGGAAATTTATCGACGCTAATCAGAAAAATATTCGACCTAAAATTCTAGTCCCAAAAATGTCCCGGGTACTATTTAAACAAAACTTCCGTGCATTTGACAGATTCTGCGACTACCACGCTTTGTGTTGTTTCTTCAATGAGCTAGAACAATGCACTACTTTGGAACCAGTACCGCCATTATTCAACTGCGGGAGTCTCATGCAAAACAATATACTTCGGATATCTATGTGGATACTTGGTGTCAGTGCTCTTATCGGAAACCTGTTTGTCCTTTTCTTCCGAGTCAAGGAAGAATCGCCATCAACCACTCACTACAAACAAAGACTTTTCATCGCAAGTTTAGCCTTTTCCGATTTCCTTATGGGTGTATATATGATTATTATAGCTTCTGCTGATGTGCACTATGGCGATGATTATTTTACGCATTCGGGCCAATGGCGTTCTGGTTTGGTTTGTAAGATAGCTGGATTTATTGGTCTCTTCTCAAGCGAAGCATCGGTATTTTTTATAACCCTAATCACGGTCGACCGTTTTATTTGTATACTATTTCCATTTAGTGATTTGAAACTGAGAAAATTGTCCTCGCAAATTGCTGTTGTTCTGTTGTGGTCCGTAGCAGTCATAGTGGCACTTGTACCTATTCTATTGGCTGGTCCCGAGTCCGATTTTTATGATCTTTCTGATGTTTGCATGGGTTTACCTCTCATTACCCGTCCATCCAGTTACTCTTTCCACGCAAGTGACGTCAATAATCAAGTGACCTTTGACCTTCCAGTTGCAGAGGATTCAAAACCAGCTTGGTACTTCTCAATTGCGATATTCTTAGTATTAAATCTGGTCTGTTTTGCGATAATCTGCGTATGTTATATTGCAATCTTCGTGACGGTAAAATTGTCGGGCAAAAAGGTAGGACGTGAGGAAAAGGTTCAGGAAGACATCAAATTGGCAGCCAAGATGGCGGCGGTCGTAGGGACCGATTTCCTATGTTGGTTTCCGGTTATAATAATGGGCATTCTTTCTCAAACCGGTGCAGTAGTTATTCCTTTAGATGCGTACGTTTGGTCGGTGGTGTTCATACTTCCCGTCAATTCATCACTCAACCCGTACTTGTACACCATTTCGTCTGTTATTTCAGAAAGACGAGATGGTAAAATGACCAAGCCAAGACAAAAGACAACTGTAAGCATGGTAACCATGGTTTCGTCTGTGAGTAATAACGCGAAGATCTAAGATCTCAAACTGTGCTCACTTGTCAGGACTCAATTCATTAACCCAATTATGTGGGTGCATTCATAGGATAACCTTTGAATTTGATCATGGTGATGGGTAATAAAAAACTCACATTCCTCAACTTCCTCAAGGTCAATGAACTGTGCCATTAAAGTGAGACCATCTTGGCTCATATATAATTGAAGACCGAATGAAAAAGACTAGTTTGCGTCTGACGTCAGGGCAGAGGCGCGGCGTGATTGGTTGCTGACATTCGCAGTACGGCATTTTTGGTCTGGTTAACAGGACGTCAGACGTAATCTAGTCTTTTAATTCGCTCTTAATTTGCAGTGGAGAACACTTGAAGCCTTAACAATTAATGGAACTCTATATCAACTTAATACATGTAAATTATTCTGCAAAATATATGAAATATTTTAGTTATTTTAGATATTTTAAATAAATAAACTACGCCGTGATGTTCAAAACAATTGGAAATTGCTGTCTTGTTTTCATTTTGGGGAATGGTAATCATGGTAATACTTTCCAATGTCGCTTGCTCCTAACTCGACACTGCCAAATATTCCTTGCCACCTCTCTCTTGCCATCTCTTTCTCTTCATGTCAAATGTAAGTGAAGAATTTATAATATCTAAACCCTGAGGGGCTGTGTAATAATTATGAACCCTGGGGATGTAAAATTGGGGGGAAAGCAATTTTTGTCAAGCCGTGAAGGGGCATGCGATTTTTGGCACACATTCATGAAACGCTCTAAAAAGGAAAACAACGCGGAAACGCTTAAAGCCTTAATGTATGATCTTTTTAAATTTTTAGATTTTTCTTTTTTTCTTCCAAAATGATAATATGCAATCATCATGAAAGTTTACAATACATTTGGACATGGGGAATTTGCAAAGAAACACTCGAAATATCTCGCACTTTTTAGATGAGGACGGCGAGTGCTGCCTCAGAGTGCGGCCAACAGAAAATCATCCCCTTTTACTACAAATAGGGCGAATTTGACAGTTTGCTCATAGATTTAAGTTGAAACATGTATTAAAAATATGCAAAAAAAACCCGGTTTTGAAAAAATAAAGGTATATTCTGAAAAATAATCGCACATTAAGGCTTTAAATATGCAAATTTTCTGCTTGCTGCGCTCGCAATATATATCCAGACTATTTAAGGTTTGCAAATTGGGATAACAAAATGTGCACGTGCAATGTTGGGCGGGACAATGATTTTTGGCAGTCCGAGGTGGTGGGGTTAAGCGATATTTGGAAGGCTGGGGGGGGGGGCATCCTTTTGACACACCGTTTGGAAATTCCACGGGGCTCATAATTATTGTACAAGCCCAACTGATCAACATGGAATAATTATGGTAGTATTAGGTGATAATACTTTCGTTTGGATGCCAATTATTCCATCCAAAAATACAACTGTAAGAGGAAACAAAATGATACTCCAGTCATTAAGTCTTTTTCACTAGGGATACAGATTGGCGGATCTGAATCTAGAGGAGGTGCCAGAAGAAGGCTTGAACCCCTATTTCATCACCGGTACAACTTAGACTTAAAGATCAGTCTCATACTGCAGTTACTGTCCATTTTCCTATACATAATACACAGCCCATTGACGCGTGACCTCTACAAACAGTGCATGGTATAGGTATACGGGCATTGCCTAGTTAACATCACTGTGTGAAAAATAACCGGCCAATGTTTAAAGTACTTTCTGAAATTCTAGAAAATATAGTATATGTCCTAAATTTTTAGCTAATTTAGGTGTTTGGAAATATTCGCACTTTGGTCATGTTGGTGTTTTAGGAAGGATATGTAAACGACAGATAACAACAAAAATATGAAGAAATTATTTCCAAACCGTGTTTAGTCTGCAACCATTATGTTTCTCATTTTCAAGAATGCTGGTTAACAATATGCAGACTATTGTCTCATTTCGTAAACAAAAGCCCACACAGTATTGTTACCTTGCATTTGCTTTATAATCGTTCACCCAACTGAAACTAAAATACCAGCTCATTGCTCATTGCACAGGTAAAACAGAAACATGTGTAGTGTGGATTTAACCAGAGAAGATCTTATTTAACATAGTTGAGCTGTTTTTCAATGAGTGTTATCTTGGTTTAATAGCTTTTAATGGGGAAGTCCTGCAAATGTCGTGGTGAATTCTACTGTAGACATGACTGCATCATGGTACTAGTATCTACTTGAAGCTGATATATGATAAACTTTGGTCATGCATCGATGGCTGTATATCTCTCCGGTTTTCCTGCCAAGCCGAAACAAGATGCGACACACACCGACATCGCCTGGCTAATAATTATTTGGTGCAGCAGGGACATTAAAATGAATACACGGGATCCATACACGTGAATTGCTATGCACGATTTTGATATCAGACGAAAATCTTCGGATACTGGGTTACAAAATGATGAATATCTCCCGTAAATGAATTTTTCTCAAGAAACCAGATGTGGTCTCATACACTTGAAAATACGTGTTGAACAGATATTATAGTCGTTAGCGTGCGCTTTGAAAATTGGCCGTGCGCTTTGAAGTCAAAATTTGACCAAAACTCTCAATTTTATATTGCGTTGGTCCTATATGGACTACAGTGAGCAGGCTATAGCGGCACTCACTCAAGTGGAGAGAGTATAATCATTGACCGCAATGTCGTATACAAGCTTGCTCACAGAGCGAGAAATCAATTACCCCGTCTATACAGTAGCCTTAGTCAAGTCACTTCGCTAATAATATGCATCTCATAAGGTCCGAATAAAATGGTCATAGGTGGCTGTGGATTCAACCTACCATGGCGATTTCTACTATGAAGATATCGGGGCGATGTCACTGTGCGACACTACTGGACATGTTGGAAGGGAAGGATGCAAGATAACTGCAGTTAAGGAAACACCTGGCAATAAAATTGAAACCTTGGAGAGAGTGAAAGATCACATTATATCACTCAACCAGGACACCATGGCACATGGATATATCATTTCCTGACCAGTCAATTTGGGTGGAGTGCAGGGCACCAACTACCTTGCCAGCATCCGGTCTCAAGATTCCACATTGTTCTATGTTTGTTGTCGTAAATGTGTAATGATCATATGATTGAAATTTGTCTAAAGGGTTTTGGTCGCGTTATTTTATTAACATATAATTATATTTTCGTAGTGACAAAGGGGAGACATTAACATCACCTGTATGTTTACACAAACAACACCATCAAAATATAAATCAATATTTTCAAATCTAAATAAAATCTAACAAAATTGGTTTTATTTCACTTGAAAAATCCTCGGCATGCTAATTAAAATAGATAGACAACAATTGTTGACCTGCTGGACGACAAATGTCAGCAATAATTGACAATCTTAACATTTCAGAGAAAATATTTTGATAAAATATGAAAATAGTGATTTAAATTTGAACATACGAGGGTCATCCAAAATTTTGATACCATGATTATAAGAGTTTTTATCTAGCTCGCGAGAAAATGTTATTTTAATATCATTTCAAGGATTCAATGTCGCGCAAATGGAGAAAATCTGCACATTTATCTACAAAGAAGACATAAGTAGACCAAATTTAAGTGATCATGAAATGCTTCAGATGGCTTAAGGTGGTACTAGACTCACTGATAAATTCTGTATTAACCAGTTAACTAATTTTGCATTTTCGCAAAAAAATAACTACACACTGGTAACTAAAGTTATGTATATTATAGGGGCAAGGAATCCAATTACTTCACTGAAATTTCAGTGATTGAAGACAAGTGGTTCATTATATATGTTAAGAAATGAGGTACATTCTAGCGGTACCTCTTTTAATTTTCTTATTATAAATAACGCGTAACGTACCACTTGTCTTGAGTTACTGAAATTCTAGTGTAGTTACTGGATTCCTTGCCCCTATAATATACATAACTTTTGTTACCAGTGTGTTATTATTTAAAAAAAGAAAGAAGCAAAAAGAGTCACAAATTTATCAAGGGGTGTGGTACCACCTTAAGCTGATTATAAAGAAAAAATTAGAAATTATATAAAATGACCAGGAAATCTGCTTCATTTTGACAAAAACCGTTGCTTTTTAGCAAAGAAACGATAAGAGCAGATGAGAACTGTAATTGAATGTTTTTCTTAAAAATGCCCAAAAGAAATGAAGAAATTGCCTGTATTAGAAAAAGGACTAACTGGAAGCATTTTAAAACATCTATGGAAATGGTAATTGAACACCAAGGAAACTAATTTGAAAATATGAAGTGACAAAAAGTGATTTCATACAGATGGGCATTGTAATTGAAGACCGAATTAAAAAGACTAGTTTGCGTATGACGTCCTGTCAACCAGACCAAAAATGCCGTACTGACGTCAGATGCAAACTAGTCTTTTTTATTCGGACTTCAATTATAAGCAGATTATCATGCTCTGAATGACCTTGAGACATAACAGTAAATCTTATTTGGGTTCTGAGTTCACCTACAAAAATCTAGAAAAGGTACGAGGGGCAGTCAGTATGTTTTAAGAGTGGACTCGTGACGTCATATGTGGATTGTTTTCATGGCATTTCTCAATGATTACATAAACACTGTACCTTTGTCTTTCAAACAACACATGTAAAAATTATATCATACACATGATTACGTAACAGCATTAGCATAAAATCAATATACTAGGGACACTGCCAAATCACGCAAAAAGGCGGGCCTTTTAAATTACAGCAAAGACACGTGTTTACAATGTCCGAGAACAGAAAAGGTACAAGGGGCATAAGGCTAGTTTTTGGCAGGAATAAACATTAGGTCCTCAGTTTGCATTTGGTAAAATATGAAACTTGTCATTAAACTGTGGTGGAAATGGGACGTCTGGAAACTTCAACAACTTTAGGGCTTGAATGGAAGCAAAATTATTCTGCAAAAATGGCGTTAATGAAAAAGCAGTTATTACAAATGACATTAATTATCTCCAAAATGAAAGAGACTAGAATATAACGACTGGTCACGTGTGAGAGCTAGTACTCAGTGCGATGATAACTGGTGCATATCAAACAATAATCTGCGCATGCGTAGGTAGGATGACCGATACAACATGGTGGAAATGCACGAAAATGGCAAAATTCCATATAAATAGGGCCTAAAATATTACAAAATGCTATGAAAATTTTAATTTAAATATTTATATGAATTTTTATGGATGATCTCAACCTGAAATGAACAGAAAAGTTTTAAAAATAAATTTCTTATTAAAACGATGGCCTCTCTCTCTGTACCACTACTTTTTGTATTAATGTAACAATGGTAGTATAACAGTTATATTTTAATCACGGATTCAAATATTTTCTAGGGAGACTCCCATTTTAATTTTTGGAGATTAGTCAACAGAACTGGCCAAAAAAATTAAATGTCCATGTTTGCTATTTTTGGCAATATCAAGATTTGTATAAAAAGAAAAGCCTTGTTTTTGTCAAAAATAAGACAAATTTGACCATGCATTTTAAACAAACTAAAACCTTTACAGCCCAACAAACATGGTTTAATGAACTGGTAGTTTGTGTTCTATTACTGTTCCAAAAGGCAGCATTCTCCATTCTTTAATTCCCGAGAAAATATAAAAAATACAACAATACCTCATTTCAGCCTCTTATTTCACTTAACAAAAATGACTCAGTTTCACCTGGTGACTCTAGACCATTGATTTTATGCTAATGCTGTTACGTAATCATGTGTGTGATATAATTTTTGCATGTGTTGTTTGAAAGACAAAGGTACAGTGTTTATGTAATCATTGAGAAATGCCATGAGAACAATCCACATATGACGTCACGAGTCCACTCTTAAAACATACTGACTGCCCCTCGTATCAATACAGCAGCCCGCCCCCCCCAATTTTCATTATCTAAATCAATATAGGCCTATTATTGAAAAATAACGTTTTGATGTTTTGCACAAATTCATTCTAAAAATCATAATTTGAAAACAAACTTGCTTGATTTATTGTTGTTAATGAGTTATGTACGTTTTACAAAAGTGTTGTTGTTTCAGCCCTCTTTCATGTCTTTGCAACATAACTCACGAACCACAGGACCTTCAAAAGTATATCTGTGATATTTGCATTCCTCGACACACTCGCTATGAAATAATCAATGCAATTTTTGTCAAAGCTCACTATACCATTCGCAAGATACTGTGAACTACCAAATCGCAACAGTTTAAAATATATAGTTACTAATCTTAAATAGAACATTTAGATAAAATTATATATGTATCAGAACCGCTTACCAACCGCGAAAGACGGGTGACCGCTAGTAAAACAAATTATTAACAATCAATTATAACATGAATTGATACCAACATGAATTCATTATTATTATACTACCCCTTAATTTTACACAGTTACACATGCACGGAAAATTAACAGTTTCTGTCTATCTACCTGACAACTAATGTTTGTTTTGCTTAAAAATAATACAAGACCATTAAGCACAATCAATTATCTTTATTTATATTGATATCAAAATGAATTCATTATCAGCAAAAGTTAAAGGAGTATTTCGTGATTCTAGCATCCTCTATTTATGTCATTTTTCATTAGATATCCACGAAAAAAACCTATTCCCAAAATTTCAGTTGCTTCCGATTTTGCGTTCGCGAGTTATGCATGATTATGTGTATTGCACTGCTCCATAGACAATGCGTTGTAATTTCGTTCTGGTGCACCAGAACGAAATTCAAATTTCACGATATCTTTGCTAAACGAATTAATCTGCAAGAAATATTTTGTACATAAACATTATGTAGCCAGAGGTTTCCAGTGATATAAAAATCTCAACTTTTTTGAGAAAAGTGGGGGGGGGTGAGGCTGTGGATCACGAAATGCCCTTTAAGTAATGGTGGTTTGTATGTCCTCTACCCTTCATAAAGACCCATTCAGTGATCCCAGCGCAAGTGCGAAAAACTTAAAAATTTGTATAAATTGCTTAAAAGTGAAAGATAAGTCATTCAAATTGTTATTTGATAGTTTTGAAATGACAAATTTTGCAAAAATGAAGAAAACAGCAGTACTGACGAAGTTCAAACCCCATTCAAATACATGTATATTTAGATACTGTCAGTATCTAAATTACAGATTCGTGTAAAATGTCTTATTTGTCTTAAATACACGGCTTTCGGCTGAACCACTCGCAGGCTATGTATTGGACAATGACAAATGTACCAAAATCTGAATTTTGATGATTTTTACGATCGGCCGGATGAGCAAATCACTGAATGGGCCTTCATATTTTACATTGTTTACGCATTTTCTGTTCTGTTACCTACCTGACAATTAATGTTTGCTTTGCTTTAAAAAAAATTACGAGAAAGTTAAGGGGGTACTACACCCCCGTGGTAAATTTGTGACTATTTTTGCATTTTTCTCAAAAATTAATAACACACTGGTTACAAAAGTTATGTATATTATTGGGGCAAGGAATCCAATTACTACACTGAAATTTCAGTGAATCAAGACAAGCGGTTCAGTAAATATGATAGGAAATGAGGTACATCCTAGCGGTACCTCATTTTCTATCACAAGTATCGAACCGCTTGTCTTGGGTCACTGAAATTCCAGTGTAGTAATTGATTCCTTGCCCCTATAATATACATAACTTTTGTTACCAGGGTGTTATTAGTTTTTGAGAAAAATGCAAAAATAGTCACAAATTTATTGAGGGGTGTATAGTACCCCCTTAAAACTGTCAATTAGCAACATATTGATACCATCATGAATCCATTATTATGTTCGAATGTTTGAGACTGAAGCCGACGTTAAACAACACTGCTCATAATTATGCTGATTTAGAAAAATCTTAATAGCTTCTTTTGAATTTGACAACAACAATTATTGTATCGTTTGACAACATTACTAAAGAGTATAACTTGTGACTGTATCCTTCTTTTACTGTCAATGGTCAACTGGCTTTTAAAAATAACTCGGAATTTGTTATTATAAAGGTCGAGAAATACAGTAGTAAAAGCTTTAATTCTTCTTGAAATGTAATTATTGTGTTCAGCAGCTTCCGTCCTGGGAAATTGATTTTCTCATCATTTCATTTGCAAATTATTTTATTTTAAAATTCTCATTATTCTGCCCGCATAAATTTGTAACACTGTGCAGTAAAACCATTCTATTGTCTAAAGTAAAGACCTTCAAGATTTCACCGTCTCCGAGAGCAGAGCATAATCGGACGAGTATGGCAAGCCAAGGGGTCCAAAAGCGTGGAACAGCTACGCGTAGCTTCTTTCTCGTTACGAGCAGCTGTTTGACCAATCAAAATAGTCAAATTTAATCACGTGGTTGGGTCGTTAGCTGCGCGTAGTATAGTTATAGGTATCCTCTTTCACAATTATTATCTTGTAATTAATTTACGGAATTAGCATAGATAACGAACGGGTAAAGGAGGCCAAATCACAGCACGTGTCAAGAGAACATGTTCCAAGTTTACACCGTGTTGAATAGCAAGTAACTTTATACTCGGGCTGTATTAGCGGTGCAGGGGATATGAAGGTCAAACAACAACTACTACTGATGTAAAGCGCTGTGTAAAGATATTGCAGGGAAAGCGATATCACATGCCACTGTGTAAATATGGAGAGAGTAAAATGGGTTATCATTTTTTTCGGAACGGGGGGGGGTTCTAAATTTACAAAAGTCGGCGTCAATAAAATTGCGGCCCTCACTATTTCGGCATCAAAATGTTATGACCCCCGACTCCCACCACCGATACACCTTACCCCCTAGACAGGCTAAAATTGTATTGAAATCAGTCTTTTTGAATACAATAAACACACTATCTGTAGTCATCTTGTGACTCCCTACATTTTGTCATTATCAATTTATGACCCCCCTCCCCCTTATTTTTCTTTCCAAAAAAAGTATGACCCCCTATATTTGGGATCCCCTTCCGAAGAAAATGATAGCCCCCTAAATATAGAACAATCATCATTCTGTTCAGATATTACTTTAATAGCACCTATACCATCTGATTGGTTAATAAGCTGCACGTGTTGCAGAAAGAAGCTACGCGTTGCAGTTCCACGCTTTTGGACCCCTTGGCTTGCCATAGACGAGCTTGAGGACGACCGCACGCATATGGCAAGCCAAGGGGTCCAAAAGCGTGGACCTGCTACGCGTAGCTTCTTTCTCGTTACGTGCAGCTTATTAACCAATCAGATTCGCGGTTTAAACACGTGGAGCTGATGTAAACATCCTCTCTCACAAACATTACGTTGTTAATTTTTGTAAATGAAAATATCTGTAGTATATCAGCAAAAAATGGCATAGGTGCTATTAAAGTAATATCTGAACAGAATGATGATTGTTCTATATATAGGGGCTATCATTTTCTTCGGAAGGGGATCCCAAATATAGGGGGTCATACTTTTTGGAAAGAAAAATAAGGGGAGGGGGTCATAAATTGATAATGACAAAATGCAAGGACTCCCGAGAACATCAGATAGTGTGTTTATTGTATTCAAAAAGACTGATTTCAATACAATTTTAGCCTGTCTAGGGGGTAAGGTGTATCGGTGGTGGGAATCGGGGGTCATAACATTTTGATGCCGAAATAGTGAGGGCCGCAATTTTATTGACGCCGACTTTTTGTAAATTTAGGACCCCCCCGTTCCGAAAAAAAAAAATGATGACCTATTTTACTCTCTCCATATTTACACAGTGGCATGTGATATCGCTTTCCCTGCAATATCTTTACACAGCGCTTTACATCAGTAGTAGTTGTTGTTCGACCTTCATATCCCCTGCACCGCTAATACAGCCCGAGTATCAAGTTACTTGCTATTAAACACGGTGTAAGCTTGGAAACACTAAATAAATATGCTTTGTGTCATTTTAGCCAGGCATTAGCAACATGTTCTCTTGACACGTGCTGTGATTTGGCCTCCTTTACCCGTTCGTTATCTATGCTAATTCCGTAAATTAATTACAAGATAATAATTGTGAAAGAGGATACCTATAACTATACTACGCGCAGCTAACGACCCAACCACGTGATTAAATTTGATTATTTTGATTGGTCAAACAGCTGCTCGTAACGAGAAGAAGCTACGCGTAGCTGTTCCACGCTTTTGGACCCCTTGGCTTGCCATACACGCATATGGCAAGCTAAGCGGCTCAGAACGTGGGACTAGCTACGCGCAGCTTCTTTCTCGTTACGTGCAGCTTATTAACCAATCAGATTCGCGGTTTTAAACACGTGGAGCTGATGTAAACATCCTCTCTCACAAATATTATGTTGTTAATTTTTGTAAATGAAAATATCTGTAGTGTATCAGCTAAAAATGGTATAGGTGCTATTAAAGTAATATCTGAACAGAATAATGATTGTTCTATATTTAGGGGGCTATCATTTTCTTCGGAAGGGGTCAGGGGATCCCAAATATAGGGGGTCATACTTTTTTGAAAAGAAAAAGAAGGGGGAGGGGGTCATAAATTGATAATGACAAAATGTAGGAGTCACAAGATGACTACAGATAGTGTGTTTATTATATTCAAAAAGACTGATTTCAATACAATTTTAGCCTGTCTAGGGGGTAAGGTGTATCGGTGGTGGGAGTCGGGGGTCATAACGTTTTGATGCCGAAATAGTGAGGGCCGCAATTTATTGACGCCGACTTTTTGTAAATTTAGGAACCCCCCTCCCCCCGTTCCGAAAAAAATGATGACCCATTTTGCTCTCTCCATATTTACACAGTGTCATGTGATATCGCTTTCCCTGCAATATCTTTACACATCAGTAGTACAGTTGTTGTTTGACCTTCATATCCCCTGCACTGCTAATACAGCCCGAGTATAAAGTTACTTGCTATTAAACACGGTGTAAACTTGGAAACACTAAATAAATATGCTTTGTGTCATTTTAGCCAGGCATTAGCAACATGTTCTCTTGACACGTGCTGTGATTTGGCCTCCTTTACCCGTTCGTTATCTATGCTAATTCCGTAAATTAATTACAAGATAATAATTGTGAAAGAGGATACCTATAACTATACTACGCGCAGCTAACGACCAAACCACGTGATTAAATTTGACTATTTTGATTGGTCAAACAGCTGCTCGTAACGAGAAAGAAGCTACGCGTAGCTGTTCCACGCTTTTGGCCCCCTTGGCTTGCCATACACGCATGGTGCTTGGTTCACGAATAAGAAATATTCTCATTACTCCGTGCACTATATTCGTGGAGCCGCTAGCGAAGATACACTAATCGTAAGTACGTTATTTGTATTGCTCAATTCACCTGTTTTTTTACGCGCTATCACCTAAAGATTGACTCTTCGCATTATTGTTTTCAAGTTTCATTCTTCTTCGTCTTTTCTCCTTTGTTCTCTTCTGCTCGCACTTTGTGAAAAGGTTAATTAAAATTGTAATGAAGTGAAGTGATGCAATTTTTTAAGCAACAGAGGACAGTTTCATAATAATAATCATAAGCAATGATGTATAATTTGTAAACATCCATGTTAACAATAAATTTCCTCCTTCCTTTCCTCTGCTTCTTCCTCTTCATTATATTCTTCTTCCTGACCATCCTGTTTTTCTTCCTCTTCATCTCCTTCTCTTATCTTATTCTCGACCTTCTACTTGTTCTTCCTCTTCCTCTTTTTCTTAGTCATCTTCTTTTTAATCGTAATGGCCAGACGATGGGAACTTGTTTAATTCCTATTTCTCGGTAATGCAGGTAGTTGAAAGCGCACATTAATGTCAAAATTGTCTTCCAGGTCTGGGAAACGCTCAAGCACATTAGTTTTTACATTCTTTTACTTCATAATTTAATATTGCTCTTCATTCGTTATATTATTTGAAACAACATTTTGTCAAACAACTGATTCCATTCTACAATATCCAACATTAATGTAACTCGTTTCATATTGAATAGCAAGTTGCCGAATGAAGTACATTCGAATTCAATTAAATTCCCCTTCCTTATAACCAAAAAAGTATCCTTTTAATTGTAAAGTCCATGCATTTATGATTTGAAAATTAAATCAATAAATACTTATGTGCTACTTTTTTGTAACACAAGCTACTTTTAGGGGGTTGTTGCCTCTATCCAATGATACCAAAATAAGTAAGTACAAACATCCCTCACGTATGTTCGATATGACGTCATAATGTGAGCGCGCCCTCGCAAAGTTGGGAAATTCTATCTATATACAAAATAAATAGATTTTTGGTTAAAATTCTACGAACATGCGATTTTAACTGGATTTTTGCCTAAATATGAAAGGAAATTCCTACTTCTACCTAACTGTCAAGTAAAAAGTCGATATCTTCTTGTAATAATTGAACAAGAGCGATATGAAAATCATGTTACAAGCTTACAGGGCATAATATGAGCTTTAATAAAATGTACATAGTTGTGATTAACCAAAGTGGTGATACATTGGGCGCATCCAGATATTTTTGGCTCTCCCCCTAAAGAAGACATGGGAAAATCTTAATATGTTTTAAGATCTAACCTCGTAAATCATAAGACAAATGATATAAGAAAAAACAAAGGAAAGATCATAGCCAGCAGTGGTACATAGAGTATCATGTCTACGGATGTCATCACAGTCTTACCTTAGCACGCTGGTAAGAAGCGTTTGAGATGGTGTTAATTGATAGTCGATAACCGATAATCAATGATCAATCAGCTATGAATATTTAATTGGATTCTAAAAATAATGAGCACGGACTCTCATGTTCAAAGGTGTGTGTGTGTGTGGGGGGGGGGGTATACCCCCGTCGCATGTTGGTGCTCACAATTGCTGAGGACGGCTTTTTACCCCTAAAGAAGACATAGGAAAACTCAAACTTATTGGGAATCCCATGTCTTCTTTAGGGTAGGTGCCATTAATTTCTGGAATAGTCCATTGTGCGAAGTATTATTTTAGGGTACACTTATCCTAGATTTATTTAACCGAATTAAGTCCTTTGGTAAAAAGCGTTTCTCAAATATACTGCGCCAATAAAGTATCCTTACACTTGGAAAAATTTCCAAACTGAACAATATTCATGATATTGGGGTAAATTTGTTTTTTTAATAGATGCACTATCTAATCCTGCGCATTATGACACCACATTGAATGCAATGTGACTTTAAGAAGCAAAGTTACAAGCAATTGAATAGACGAAGGTCCAGTTTTAAAAGTGACAAACTGGTCTATACAAGGCGCAAAGAGATTCTAACAAGCGCAACAAAGAGACAACACAGTTTCTTCAATGAAACGTTATTTAAAGCAGTTTTTGTTTCAGTTTTTACTTCTCTGTACTTTTCATAACTTTCATTTTATTTGTCAGTTCTTTGGTTTCAGTTTTCTTTTGTTCCTTTTGTTTTAAATTAAAGCCAACCGCATAAATTAGCCATTCACCACTCTCAAACCAGATTTGTGGTCTGTGGAGTTTTGAATAGGCCAGTTTGTCACTTTTGAAACTGGACTTTCGTCTAATCAAATGCTTGTAACTTTACTTCTTGAATTCACATTGGATTCAATGTGGTGTCATAATGTGCATTTATTAAAAAAATCAAATTTACTCCAATATTGTTCAGTTTGGAAATTGTGCTAATTTTTTCCAAGTGTAAGGATACTTTATTGGCGCAGTATAGCTCTTTTTACTTATATTATTTCAGCATCTTGAGTAAAAATAACAAACTTCAAATTTGATGGAAATGGTTCATTATGGTTTTAAAGTGTATTACTGACAGAAAATTAAAGTTACAAAATATCCAATATACCATCTTTTGTTACTTCGAAAGACATTTTACGACCAACCTGTTTTAAGGGTCCTCACAAACATCTTCATCTCGATTTAAAATTATCAAGAGATCACGACTATTATGGCGGACATGTTGACGTTCCAGCGTAACGGTTCAAACAGGATTCAATGGGACAAAGGAAATATGTTCAATGTGAAAAAATATTCTTGAAATAAAATTTCACGTTTTATTTGAAACATATTAGCTATGATAAGACCTTCAACATGAAAACTTAATCAATATTCAAGAATAATTTTACTGTAACATAAAAGACCCTCGTATAAAGGATTATGCATCCGAAATTATAGCCATACTATAGTTATGTTTTGAACAGGTTTCTCAAATCCTTTTATTACTTTCGCGAATTAGCAAATTTCACTAAGCCATCATTATATTTAATGAATGTATCTTCACAAAATTAATATTATATTTCCAATAAGGATTTTATATTTCCTCACAATAAAAATGTTGTACAAATCTCTAAGGTTTTTCATCAGGCATACTGAAATACTTGTGTTTGCACCCAAATGACTTAAAGGGGCATTTCGTGATCCACAGCCTCATCCCCCACTTTCCCCCAAAAAGTTGAGATTTTTACACCACTGGATACCTCTGGCTACATAATGTTTATGTACCAAATATTTCTTGCAGATTAATTCGTTTAGCAAAAATATCGTTAAAATTTGAATTTCGTTCTGGTGCACCAGAACGAAATTACAACACATTGTCTATGGAGCAGTGTAATACACATAATCATGCATAACTCGCAAACGCAAAATCGGAATCAACTGAAATTTTGGAAATAAGCTTTTTTCGTGGATATCTACTGAAAAATGTCATAAAAAGAGGATGCTAGGATCACGAAATCCTCCTTTAAGCTCTTCGTAGATCATTGCACTCATCTGAGTGTTAAAGGCCCATTCGGTGATTTGCTCATCCGGACGATCGTCAAAATCATCAGAATTCAGATTTTAGTACCTTTGTCATTGTCATAGATGTGCTAACATAGTCTGTTAGTGGCTCAGCCGAAAGCTGTGTATTTATGACAAAATAAGGCATTTACATGAATCTGACAGTATATAAATTAGCTACATGTATTTGAATGGGGCTTCAACTTCGTCAATACTGCCGTTTTCTTTGTGTTTTTCCAACTTTTTCATTTCAAAAATACCAAATGACAATTTGAATAACTTTGAATACTTGTATTTGCTTGTTCAAATGTAAATGTTAATTTAAAGCCTTAATGTACGATTTCCATCAAATTTTAATTTTGTTATTCTTCATTCAAAATGTTGAAATAATATTAGTAATAACTGCCGGGAAGGGTTGCTGTCCATTTTAAAGTGAAAGTGAAAAAACAACAACCAATAGTTATTTTGGCCATTTAACATGCAGTTCTATGGGAGGACATATTATCATAATTTTTTAAATTATGATAATATGTCGAACTTTGCTCTGTTGACCTACAAAGACAACAAATTTGGCCGATTCCATTTTAGGTGCAAGTTGGGACATGTGTAAACATTACAAATATGCCCAAAAAAAATCAGGTTTGAAAAAAATTAACCAATTTCATATTATAAGATCGTACATTAAGGCTTTAACTCTAGAACATATTTTGTAACATGGGCTACGTCTAATACAGGTATATTTGGTACTAATGTATAGCTATGGGTCTCCTCTATCCAGTGGTACTAAAATAAGTACAAGCATAAGTGGAGACATAATGTCGCCATGCCTTCATAATGTAAAATTAAGAAATTCTGGCTATGTACAAAAGTATAGGCAAAATTAATTTCGGCAAATTTTTTCCTAAATATAAAAGTAAATGAAAGTAATTGTCTTTTTTGATAGTCGGTCCTACGCCTGGGTAAATTTTGATCACTAAAATAAGCGCAAAAGATGGATCTACGCATGATGCAGTCATGTCTACAGTAGAATTCATCTCGACCTTTGCAGGACTTAAACCATATTAAAAGCTATTAAACCAAGATAACACTCATTGAAACAGCTCAACTGATTAAATCGGATCTTCTCTGGCTGTGCACATGTGTCTGTTTTATATGTGCGATATAGCAATGAGCTGCTATAATACAGCTTCAGTTGGGTAACCGATTATAAAGGAAACGCAAGGAAACAATGGTATGTGGACCTTTGTTCACGAAATGAGACAATGGCCTGCTTTTTGTTAACCAGCATTCTTGAAAATTAGCAACATAATGATTGTTGACTTTAACACGGTTTGGAAATAATTTCTTCATATTTTTGGTGTTATCTGTCGTTTACATATCCTTCCTAAAACACAAAAGTTCGACTATTTCCAAATACCTAAATTAGCTAAAAATTTAGGACATGTTACAAAACTATATTTTCTAGAATTTCGTAGAATAGTTTAAATGTAGCTTGTACCGTTTTTTTTGTGGCATCCTTCAGAACGGAGCGGTCCGTTACCAATATAGCTCAATATTTTCAATTAAACACGGGGAGTTGGCTAGCTATGAACTAGCTATGCTTTGCCCTCACTCATATTCTACGAAAGTGCGACTATTTCTGAACATCTAACCTAGCTGCAATTTTAGGTCATGTTAGAGAAATATATTTGCTAGAAGTTTAGAGAATAGTTTAAATATTAGCCGGTTATTTTTCACACTAGGCAAATGCAATATACTTCTAACATACACTATTTGTAAAGGTCGCGCGTCAATGGTGAGAGCACTGTGTATTGTGTATAGGAAAACGATCAGTAACTGCAGTATGGATTAGATTAAGTCGTTTGAGCGTAGTTCCACGGTTAAGTGCAAATATAAGTGTAAATGTACGTGATTAACTTCAATATATTTGACGGAGTTTATCAATTCTATTAACAATCCACTGTTTTCTTCAATTTTCCTTTTTTAGTGAACGATTCAAAAGGACGGAGTTACTTCTATACCATGTAATCACAACATGGCGGTCACAGTTCTGTTCTGCATTATTCTTCTGTTGTCTATTTGTGCATGTGAAAGTTCCAATCAAGAAGGTAAAATGTTATATGTAAATAGCGTAAATATCAATGAGGTTATAATCAAGGCAAAAACAACTATAACTAATATTTAGGTATACGTTTTAGGTGTACATTAATAGAAGGCGAGTAAGTAGCGAAGATGGACAGGATGTGAGCATTATACTGAAGGCATTATCTCCTATTGATCGTCAAGTGCGCGGAACATGAAGCATATAGACCTTTTTCCCTCCCTCTATCCCACAATGCACTTTTCCAGGGGGGTATGACGTAGTTCATCAACCTCATAGATCGTGTGCATCCGATGGTCTTTGCCAGGCCTTTGCAATTATTTTGTCTTAATATGGGCATACTGATTCCTTATGCGGATTATCGTAAAGGCCATCGATGTTACTATGCAATTATTGAATACACGAGTGATGCAGTTACGGAGCGATGCAGAACATCTGTGTAAGAGATTTTGTTTTCGTTTTATTTTCAACTCCGAAAAAAAAGTGAAACGGACGCCGGTAAAATATCACTGCGTGTCCCGTCATCAGTTTTTCACCATTAGGTCTATAAAATGTATACAAAGTTAGGTTTCAATAACAGGAAACTTTTTTTGGCGACGACACCATGTCCATAAGGCATAGAAATGTTGTTTTTTGCCCCCGAAAGGTATTAGTGATCGTGGCGCCATTATCATCATTATCGGGGATTCTTTTTGTGATGAAGGCACCAGTCGAAATGTCCGTATTCCAGAATGTAATGAACATAACTCTGTACTCCCCCGGGGAGATGATGTATTTTGCGACACTCATACCCCTGGAATAGTGCATGATGGGAAAGAGGGAAAAAGGTCTATAGCCATTGCTAGATCGCATGTTTTCTCTTCTGGGAACGTAGTGGACGAGATGTTCCGACGGATATATTGGAGCACAATCACGCAGAGCTTTCAACACTAGCCGCACGGGTAGCCGCAGCACTTTAAAGTTCACCTTTTCAGCTGCTGGATGAGACAGTGAGGGTCTCTAAGCAAGGTAGCAGATGGTTCCAGTCTATTGCGCTTGAAGATAACTATGGCAACTCTATTTAAACCTCTGGAACTGTTTACTATGTCCATTGCTGAAATGCCGAGTGGAACTGTGTTTGGATAACCAAATCTGTATAAAATGAGTGACCTTGCAAGATGGTGGCAACTTTCAGTTGTGATATACTTCCAAATTCTGTATGCTCTATAAGATGAAAGTTCACTGTTTAAGTGAGTGATTGCACAATGATCTAATTCTTTCATAGACATTGTTTGGTCGAAGACAACTCTTAGGTTCTTACAATCTGAAGCCTTTTCAGACTAAAAGACGATCATACGACAAAAGAACCCTATCAGTTTAAGAGTCATTTAGCTACAACAAATCCCTCCTTATTCATTAAAGAATATCATTAATACAAGATGATAATATGGGTAAGGCAAGGTCAGCAACCCCAGCAACCCTTTGCTTTTAAAGGAATTCAAAAAGGTACAGTTGCACTTCGTCTGCATCATATTATCAAAGACCGAATTAAAAAGACTAGTTTGCGTCTGACGTCAGGGCAAAGTCGCAACGTGATTGGTTACTGACTTTCGCAGTACGGCATATTCGGGGTGTAGTTGACAGGACGTCATACGCAAACTAGTTTTTTTAATTCGGTCTTCAATTATAGTAAATGTGATATCAAATCCCGTACTTTCTGTTTTGATTTAGGTAGTTTCTAGATGGTCTAACAGTGAAACATTTCTCTATACTTCTCATGTACGCATTTCAATGCTATTATATGTTTGTATTGTTTTACTTATTCTTATTACCCCATAGCTGACTACCTTTCCTCTACGTAGATGGACACACATAGCCTAATACATAACATAAGAGTACGAGGAGTAGAAAAGGAAAATTTGAATTCATAATCATTATCTGATCATAATCAATGTATTTATCGCGACCCATTGGCTTGGAACCCCAAATGATCTAGTAGAAGAACCCTGATATTCTGATCATGTGCAATATTCTTCTTTCAGTATCGTCATGCCACGCAAGTGAGTTTTCATGTGAGTCTGGAGATGAGTGCGTCCATTGGAGTGCTCGTTGTGAGTTTGCAGGATACAGAGCTGGCTATGTGGGCTTCAATCAATGCTCTGATGGCTCAGACGACAAGGATTGTGGTATGTACTTTATGTTCCTCCAGACGGCCCTTAACCCTAACCGGCCTGAGTACTACAAAATACTTAGTACTACAAACAACTTGATCACGCGTGCGTGCATCCGACGGGATGTGATGACGCAATCACCCTAACTGATATATACACACGCTTTCGTTGGCCCGGCCAGCGAAAGACCCGTGGCTAAGTGACGACGACTTAATCTAGTTCTTGGCATGCGAGGGTCTCAAGTTCGAATCCCACTCAGAGTAAACGACTTCTTTGTTTGTTTTCTCTCTTTATTCCTTCCTTCTTTTTCTTCCAGTAGCCAAAAAGCCCTCTGGGCGTTAGGGTTAACGAGCAAAAACAAGCTCGGCAGAAGACCAAAAATCGCATTACGTTGTACAAACATTAAATACAAATATTACTGTGATTGGAACCAAAATGTGTAAAATATAACATATGCGCGCTCTTCGCGCACAATCGTTCCAGTTAAGGAGCAGATCATTGAGAAAACCTTACGGCCCCTAAAAATAAAACGTATACACCAATACAAATACTGGGTCAGAATAACGTCCCTTACAACTGCAGGCCAGTTAGTTCGTTTTGACGTAGCTGCGCAATTTTGCTGCGTCATTTTGCCGGTGTCGCAAAAATATCCAGGGAGAATATTAACACAACGCACGCAAGTCGGACTGCATTCTGACACCTTTTATGGGACTTATCGTGTGTATTTGTTTGTCGTCTGTCTTTTGCCATCGTTTGGTCGCAAAAATATCAGTACTCTACACATTTACACAACAGTTGATGATCCACACAACGGCAACGAGGCCACACAGTACACGAAAGGTGATACACGGTCCTCTAAGATAAGAGAATTCTAAAATGTGTTTTATTTTACATAAATTAATTTATTATGAAAACATCCATTTGTAAAGAACGATACATTTTCATTTAACTTTCGTTTAACTTTTAACTCAAGTTTCTTGATTGTTGTTAAGTAATTTAGAAGAGAATGAACAAGTTTATAACTTTTGAATCGTGATTAACTTTTACTAGTATCAGTGCCTACAAAATGTACACAGTTTTTAATTCAAAATGCAAGACAACTGTCAATATCCTGTAATTGAAGGCAACTTGTGCCTCAAAGCGTAGACAGATAAATATTTAAAGTGATACATTTTGATCGCAGACGCAGAAGGACACCATCTAAATGTTCTCTAAATTAGGCACTTTTGTAAAACAATACATGTCAATCAGTAAAAGCATTCAAATTGATAATAACCATGATAACAGTGGCGTACCGGACAAAATTACAAAATAGTTCCGCTATACAATACCAAAATGACTTTGCCGGGAAGAATGGGCGCAAAAATGTACAGTTTTAATACTTAAATGGGCCTGAAGGAGGTTAATTTTGGCCTAAAATAAATCAAAAGGAAAATGGTCAATTTTGTCCCGGTATTTCGACCCAGGTCGCAACCTGCCACCGGTCGGTACACCTTGCATCCATCGGGCATCGTGGTAAATTACACTATCTACACACAATCTAGTAGTTACTCTTTTAAATAGATACCCAGGGACCTGTATAATACCGGTAACGTCGAGGACTGCCAAACCGCTTATGAATATTAAATACGCAAGATGTCATAATTTGGTCTTGGAATTCGAGAATGAGGAATTATCAGGTAGTCAAAAGCTTGGCCCGCGAAGTGCGCCCGATTCCTATTTTTTACCTATACGGTATTTTTGTTGTTGAAATACGGTATTTTAGTTTGCGTCTTGCACTCGTAAGAAATCATTTTTCGCTCTCTGATAAATTGCGAATAAGCTAGTGTATTGGAACTACAGAGCATAATTGTTTATAACTTCAACTTCGAATTCTAATATATATTTTCCATTTAGTTTGTGGTACTCATAACATAGCCCTATTACCAAACGACGTCATCAACATTTCGTCACCCAACTATCCAAGATTCTATTTCGATTACCAAAGTTGTGCGTGGCTCTTCACGACCAGTATCAATGGGAGTATTGCTGTGAACATCATAGACCTGCTACTGTACAGAGAAGGACAAGATTGGTTGATAATTGGACGTGGGAGTGATGGAATGGACGCCGATAGTCAGTTGCTGACTGTAAAGCATCTTCTTCCAAAAGATGCTTTGATAACAATAGATGAGAATAACATTTGGATGAGTTTTACGTCTAATATCGCACAACGACAAAAAGGCTTTGAGATTCAAATTACTTCAACACCCCGTGCTGGTATGTGAGTTTTAATATCATCATTTTCTAAAGGACCCAAATCATTGATGCTCGATCGTGTGATATCCAAATGTTTCCAAGACAAAGATACTATTGTGATTTTAATCCGAGGAATTCTTCGGATAAAGGTTAAGCAGAAAAGTATAGACGCATTCCTACACCTCAATGGCAGCCATTAGCTGGGTCCCCGTCGGCTCCATCTCACCTAAAATGTGAAATGATGCGGCCTTGGAAGGTATTTTAAACTGCATTCTATCACCCGTGTTACACGTAGACAAAAGAATGATGACAGTTTACAACACAAAAGAATCTAACATCGAATTTTAAGCGGCTTTAATCCACCCAATTGGGCAGTCACAACACCAGTTTGGTCTTGCGGGGACCCAATAATGGCCGACCAAATCCTGACCATGACTTGGCTCGTTGGGTTCGTCTATAAACAGATGAAGGAGGAAGAAGATGGAAAAAAGAAGGAGGAGGAAAAATGATGATGATGATGATGAGGATGATGATGATGATGATGATGATGATGATGATGATGATGATGATGATGATGATGATGATGATGTTGTTGTTGTTGTTATGGATCTTGTTAATACTAGTATAGTATGACTTTCACAGGATTATGCGGCAGAGATGAATATATCCTTTGCAGTGACGGTTACTCGTGTTACGACGGAATGTTTGTGTGCACCACAGAGAAAAATTGTACCCAACATCTTCAAGACATCCACTCATGTAGTAGGTATAGTGTATACAGAAGAAAAAACCTGAAGTTGTAAACAAAAACCAAGTGCCCAATTTATTTATTTATTTATTTATTTATTTATTTATTTATTTATTTATTTATTTATTTATTTATTTATTTATTATTATTTTGTTTATTTATTTCAGAACAATGCAGTAATGATGATTTCTGGTGCTCCACACCCTATGGCTTTGGTTGTGTTAACCAATCTCTGGTTTGTGATGGCAAAATGCAGTGTATTGATGGTTCCGATGAATTTAGATGTCGTAAGTTCAAGCGTTTTAGACATCCAATTTGAAGGAGTCTCCGGCAATCACAACATTATGCCGTATATGTAAAACAATAATTATCAAGCACGAAACACGTGGTTTTATTTAAAACAAAGTCATAGTGACCATAAAACGAATAAAACATCCGCCTCTCAACACGCGATATTCAAAATTCCCGGGCGCCGAAATTGTCAGAATAACAATGATTTTCGAAAACGGAAACTGAAAAGATTAAAGATAAAAGATAAAAGGACCCTCAGAATACAATTTACGGCTCATTCGTTGTGTACATGTTAGTGTTTATGGAATAAATGCGAAAGGTAAAAGATAATTATGTGCTTATTATTACGAAGTAGAATTGTATGTTTTGTTCTTATTTTAGATACATGTGGTGAAGAGTGGATTGATATGACAAATAACGACATTACATACTTGTCATCTCCACATTACCCGGGACTATATTACCCAAGCACCAAGTGCACGTGGTATTTCACAGGTCCAGATAACGACGGCACTTTCATCGTTAAATTCCTTGATCTGTATTTAATAACGTTTGATACGATCAGTGTTGGTAAAACCCACAATGTGTCTTTAAACACTATGGTTACTTCGCTTTACCTATGGGCAGCACCGGTTTCTGCAATGGTAACTCATCACCAAATGTGGATACGGTTTGAGTCTAATGAAGACTACGTGATTTATTTGGGATTCTTTCTTCTGGTAGAGCGAGTGAGAGAACAAGGTATTATTCTGATTATGATTGTGAGGCATTTTGATCTTGTAAATCAGTCATGTAAGCAATGAATGCAAACTTAAGTTATTTGCTACCTTAAAATAATAAGCCAATTAAATTTCAAAACAGCTAACACATTTTTTTGTAATCTCAATACTCCATAAAATAGTCCAGTGAGCGGTCCACACAATTTTAGTTACATGCAAATATATTGCAATCACTAGTATAATTGAAATCGCTTTCCTAATAGACCCGGTCATAATAATGTATAAATTATACCTCAGTTGCATAATATATTTTTTTCTTTCTTTGCTTGTGTTTATTGAAGGTATATCTTGTAATGATTGGGAATTCAAATGTGATTCATCTGACGTCTGCTTGGACCAGTCGTTAGTTTGTAATGCTTTGGAAGAATGTTTGGACGGCTCCGACGAAAAAGATTGTTGTAAGATTTCGTTCAAAATTAAATTCGAAAGATTCGTGTAAAGACTGTTCTGGTGCCAAATTCTTGTAACAAATAACTTAGAGGACTGTGCGTCATCTTTCAAGTACTGCGTGGCTTTGTTGCCGTTGTGTGGAGTGGACCTATTATACTGTATACCAATGCCAATCGTTTGTTCATTTTTCTAGTACATATCGATTTAGTGTTATTTTTTAATGTTCAACACAAAGCAAAACAAGGTCAATGGGGTACCGTACTTGAATATGGTTATAATGATAATGTACAACATAACAACTATATTGAACATGGGTGAAATGTTTGCTTGGCGTGAGATATTGTCTAAAATCATAAAGTTGATTTGTATTCTCCGCGTCAGCACTGCCCGTCGTGCTTTGCGACGCAGAGGGTCTATGAAGGGGGGGTTGTGGCCCCTCAGCAAGATGCTGTGAACTACCAAACAAAATAAAATTCAACAGCAAAGTGCTACACAACTTTAGCTTTTAGGTATAACTTGTTATGCATTTGTAAAAGACGTGCAAAATAGCTGTAACTTTTTGCTCAAATTTAGACTAACTTCAGTATTTTGTCGATTTTGTCATTTGCCTGCATTATTTAATTTGATTTGAGGAAAATTTTTATTACAGATTTTTGCAGTTCATCGAATGTTTCACTGAGCACAAATGGCAGCCACGTCATCGAAACTCTACCCGCGTACCCGAACTTTTATCCACCCAATACAGAATGCCACTGGTTTATCACGGCAACAGAAGGGAACTTCATCACCATAACATTTCGATATTTTGATGTGGCAACCGGCTTTGATTATCTCTATATTGGTCACGGACATACAATTTCTGACGATACCACGGTTATCCGGGTAACCGGATCGGCTAATCCTAGTAGTGTTACGATTGATTCGACTTCAGCGTGGCTATATTTTAGTGGGCCGTATGGATTTTGGTGGGGTTTGGTTTTGTCACTAAATGTTAGCTTCCTCCCAGGTAAGTTTCTCGTTGTCCTTTTCTGTTTCTTGTTCTCATCATCGTCCTTTTTCATGCTCTCCTTCTTTGTCTTCACTATCATCACATTCTTTGCTTTCGTCTTCTTTTTCGTCTTCTTTAGCTCATAATTCTCATCCCTTTTTTTCTTAACAATACATAACAATTTTGTAAGTGCTCTTTTAGCAAATTCATAGTTTATCATAGAATCTATGAGTTAATTGAATTTACAACTGAATGACAAAACAGGCGAAAATAGTAACTTTTTGCACAAATTGGAAAAATATTGTAAGGATCACTTGAGGTTTTGACTATTAAAAGCTACATTTTGGTCAAAAATCGTGCTTGGAAAGGTCGTTTTCAACAGATTTACCACATTCGCCTTGCTATAAACATTGAATTGCGTTATCTGTTGACCTAGAGAAAAAAAATTTAAAGGGAAGTGTTAGCTTTCGTTCGATATAAGAAAATTCACTGCCAGCTTGGACGAAATTGTGTGCTCAGGTGTATCGAGGTGGAAACTGTGCATAGATGGTTTATAAGAGAATCGTTTTGGTAGCCAAACCTTTCCATATGTGACCGTACACCACGAATGAGCCGTAAATGTCCTCAATTGTATTCTGAGTTACAGTGTAAAATGGGCATGAAGGTCATATTCATAGGTATTTCAATTTGGTGCTACGTGTATCTCATTAAATGAGGTACACGTAGCACCAAATTGAGGTACCTATGAATACGACCTTCATGCCCATTTTACACTGTAACTCAGAATACAATTGAGAACATTTACGGCTCATTCGTGGTGTACGGTCACATATGCTGAACAATGCTTCTGATATGATATTGAATGAAAAGAATATATTCATGGTCGTTCACTTTGAAGGGCAATGCGAAGACGATTCAATGTCATGCAGTAAGTAAAGTAAACTAGAGATGTAATGGACATATTAAAGTGTCGGATTTTAATTATCCATTGTATAGTGAATTGTAGTGAGGAGGAATTTCTATGTGACTCTGGATATGGATGCTTAGACAAGTCATTATTATGTGATAATGTAGCTCAATGTCTTCATGCATCAGATGAACGTAATTGTGGTAAGCTATAAGAAAGATCGAAAGTATGAAATTGGTTTTTTTTTGTATACAGTGCTAAATGTGTAGCGTGATGAACTCGTAGTGCTTGTTATTAAAGATAGCATAATGTACGATTTCCTATACAATTTAAGTTTTGTTTTTCTTTACTCAAAATGCTGAATAATTCCAGTAATAACTGCCAGGAAAGGTTTCTGTCCATTGTTAGCCGAAATAACAAGGTGAAGTGAGCGAAACCTCGCTGGCTATTTTGGACATTTAACATGGAGTTCTATGGGGAGGGTAATGTGTGAATTATGACATTTCAATAAACTTGCTTTGTTCACCCACCAAACACATCGAATTTGACTGATTTCATTTAGGTGTAAGCATAATTGAATCACTAAATCAGTAGCAATTCACCGCGATCGGTGATTTCTCTGTTGATATCAGCAATGAAACTACAAAATAAACCGGCAATGTTTAGCCACTACCTCCAAAATACTGAACTCAACTTGTAAAACGTGTATACGCACACAGGTTCTAGGCATGACGAATTTTACGCACTCACGCCTAACGCGTCACGTAATTCGTCACGTAATTCATCACGGATTAACAACGGCTGGCTCTTGTACAGAGGTATAGGAAGAGTTGTTGAATTCTTGTGAAACAACAGTTCTGTTTTGTTTGTGATGATGAAAAAATGTGTGCTTTTCAATAGGCTATCATAATAATGGAGTAGAGTTTTTCTCCTTCGTCAAATGTATGCCTATTTGTTTGTTCACACACACACCCCCACACACCACCCCTATATATCCTAGGGTCTATAAATTATGGTCTGTTTGTTAAAACTAAGAGTGTAAAACATATATAACGTTAAAATTATGTTCAAATCTCATGTTGAAAAACAAAATAAATGTCAAAACTGTGTTTCTAAATTTCATTTAAACTTTTTAGACTTGATTTGTCTTAACTGGGCTGTACTTCCCTTTTCAGACATTTGCGGTAATCGCGAATACACCTTAACTCTATACGATACCTTTACGCTGACGTCACCTGGTTTCCCCGATCTTTATCCAATCAGCATCGCCTGTACATGGATGATATATGCAAATGAAGAGAGCAGCCTGCCGACAGTAGCATTCAAGCATTTCAACACAGATGCCAGATTTGACTTTTTAATAATCAGAACGGATAATGAAACTCTGCTGTTGTTATCAGGATTGATGGCCCCGAGTTCACTCATTATCAACGACACATATGTAGAAGTCTTTTTTGCGTCATATTTATACAACGACCATTATAATGGATTTCATCTGGAATTATCTCTATCACTTCCAAATGGTAAACCGTAAGGCACCACATCGAATTTGGTCCTATAAAACTACCGGTACCTGGTTACCCAGCAAACACAAAAACGTTTTAAAAACGTTTTAAATAAGTTATATTTTGGCTTTTGGTTTAGGTAAAACGTTTTAATAACATTAAAATGTCGGGTTATATAAAGGTCTTGATAACGTTTTAAAACGGTTTGTATGAAAACACACTACAACAATATTTTTAAAAGTTTTCAAAATATGTTATTGTAAACTATTTTTGCCAACATTTTTGCCAAATATTGTGTCAATACTTAAATAACATTATGTTAAAATATTTGAACCCAGCAAACACAGAAATGTTCTTAAAATGTTTTTTTTTCAAAACCTTTTAATAACATTTAAATGTCGGGTTATATAAAGGTCGCGAAAACGTTTTTAAAACGTTATTGAAAATATTTTGGGCAAACATTTTTCGCAAAATATTTTTTCAACCCCAAAATAACATTCTGTATAGAATGTTTTGTATTAAGTTTTCAAGAATGTTTTTGGAATGTTATTAAAACGTTTTTATACCCTTTATATAACCCGACATTTAAACGCTTTCTGTAAAACATTTTTGTTTGCTGAGCAGTAGATTATCAAAAAATGTTTTTTAAGGTTCTGAAAACGTTTTACACGCTTACCCTTTATATAACCCAACATTTAACCGTTTTCTGACAACCTTTTATAACCTTTTGCGAATGATGTCGAAAAAGTTTTGTGTTTGCTGGGGGTTAAGTACCGATGACTCTTAACATCATTCCCTGGTGATGTAATAAAATGTATCAAACATAATAGTAAAAAGTTGCATAATGTTATTGTTTTCCTTAAAATAAAAACGAATGCACTGTACATGTTCAGGGTACGATAAAAAGTGCCATCGGTACCTATTCGGGCACCGATAGCGCTATAAGACCAAAAGAGGTTGTGCCTAAATTAACATGAAAATACATTCGAAAACTTAGGGAAACATACTTGTAGTTCATTCCATTAACAAAGTTTTAGTAAAATATGAACGCTGAAATTAAAATTCAGACAAGTTAATAGCAATGAGACATTGATTTTGAACAATTAAAGTATATCGACACTCGCGATAATTACTATTTGGCATGTTTGGCGCAGGAAAGTTCATGTGATATCAATAAATTCCTACAGGGTTTAAGTAGATGCCAGAATTAAATTCATTTTGTTATACAGGGAATAAAATTAAAAACGCACATCTTAAATATGGAATCTGCCACAAAAATATGTATCAAGCGGTTCCAGTCAGATGCTATATCCTCGACCAATTTTTATCATTTGTTATGACATGTTTGCAATCATATATGTTATTTCAGCAACGTGTAATACCGATGAATTTCTCTGCGACGACACAGAATCAGCTCAGATATGTTTACATAGTTATCATAGATGCGATGGGAAAGAATTATGCCCTGATGGATCGGACGAATGGAACTGTGGTAAGACAGACAGGTCCGAGGTTGACAGATTAACACCCACACGCACACCCCCGCACACCCCTACTCACATTCCGGGGATTGTGCAGTGGCGTAGCCAGGGGGTGGGGAGCTTCCCCCGTGAAAAGTCTTGCCCCCCGTGGGATGGTGACCGCCCCGACATTTTTAAAGACTTTTTTGTGTTTCTGACCAAATTTACATTATAATTTGCCATTTTAAGCTAAAAAGTGCCAATTTTAACGCGATTCACTTTCCGTACCATTATTTCACCAGTTTAGCTTCAATATGGCAAACTTTTTCGCGCGCTTCGCGCACATTTGTAACATTAACTGATTTTGTAAACAAAAGGTGCCCCCTTACAATTTGTCTTGCCCCCTCTGAAAAAGTGCTGGCTACGCCACTGGGATTTTGCTATACAATAATATCTTGGAGATTAAAGTGTCACACACAAAACCACCGACAATATAATATAATATAACCACAACATAACTCTGATTATATTCTATATTGACGTATTTTGATGGTTCGTATTAACTTTGGCTAATACTCAGCAAATTATGGATTGACTACAGAAATTTGGTAAAATTATTATAAAGTTACTGTGTCCTTTCCATTTTCTCTTTATTTTTCAACAGGAATATGTGGCACAAGATTTGTGAATCTTGGATCTGATACAGAAACTGTTGACCTAAGCTCACCGGGTCATCCCATGACATATCCCAGTGACGTCATATGTCTGTGGTCAGTTTCCTCCATCATTAACAGAAGAGTCTTTTCCGTGTCTCTGAATTCTACATGGAAGATAGATATGATTTTCTTTATTTCGGCAATGGAGAACAGTCTCTTACAGACACACAGATAGTTCAATTGACAGGATTAACTAAAATCCAAAGTGTTGCTTCTTTAGCTAATAAAATGTGGATTTTGATGACAACTGATCGCACGAGACAGACAACTGGGTTTGCATTAGAAATCATGCAAACATCTTACGGTGAAGGTTGGTGTCATGTTTGTAAATTGTTGTGTTTTTATTTTTATTATTATTATTGTTACGAGTCGTATTTGACTCAAGGCCAAAATCACCTTTTACCCAAATTCACACGAATGCACAACACAAATACACTGTTTGATTAAGCTAACAAAATCTAAGTCTTTAATTGAAAACAGAGTATGATTGGTACATATAATAACAATATCGCATATACAATAAAATCACACAATGACAGTTTTACTCTATCAGTACTTAACCAGCTTGTTGGTGATCCTAGAGTTCTTGCAATGTTCTGGACGACTGATGTAATATATCCTTATGCAATTGTCCTGCGAAAATCAGCGAAATCTAGTGTACACTTGCGTAACTTATAAATATCCTTGCGTATGAAATCCTCACACAAAAATGCCGTTGCTTTCTCCAAACCGTTATCTCCTTGCGCTGCTTTCTCCAAACTTAACTCCTTGCGCTGCTTTCTCCAAACTTAATTCCTTGCGCTGCTATGGTGCTATTTCCACCTTTCACACAATATCTTCAGGAAGCAGGACTGCGATGCAGTTGTCCCCACTTGTATTGACAGTTGTGTTGCTCCATTAACCAGACTTCAGCAAATCGGCAGAAGAATGATCTTCTCCGACAACACTGGCAGACAGTAGTGCATTGACTACATAAAATAATTCTGGTTTGCAATTTCCTTTCTTTGAAGGAATTGGACTGTAAGCATATTAGCTAGCTAGCCCAGATCAACACTATAAACTGTCTCAATGATAAAGGCTATTTGCAGCCTGTCAGATCTGTATCCAGATGATAATAATTGTAACCTTTTCCATAAAGTCCGACACAATCCGCAGTAGACACTATGTCTTACTTTGGTCCATTTTCGTAGCTCCAAAATAATAACCATAATTTCAGCATGTCGTTGAGGACAAAACAATTGCCGTGTGGGCAAACAACGGTATCCGCACTTGACGAGATCCATCTACATAATCTTCATCGCTCAAAGGCTGAACTTGTAGCACTGTAGGAATCCTCCATGGCCACACTTTGTAATACTCTCTGAGTATCCAGCTTAATTATTATTGCTCTCATTTTTGAGAGGTAACTACACCAACCACATATTACAATCACATCGATACAGGTATGCCAAGAATTACTACCAACATGATGTTTTGTAGCCAATCTTGGATTTTTCTAATGTTCTAATACATTAACATTTCAGCTTACATCACTTCCTGTGGGTTTTTCCCGTGATGTCATCATCTTTCTTTACAGTCTCAGGAAATTTCCCCTTGACATAAATAGTCTTGATAAATGATGTTGTTATTTCCATTATAGGGGATTTCCAGAAAAGTCATAATAAACAAACTATTGCATGATTATACAGGTAACTTCCCCTATTTCATGAAATGCAATTATACAGGGTACATCACATTATGAAATTGTTCATGTTGTTTGAAAATACATTTAATTTAGATAGGCTTAGTAGACCGTACAAATAATCATGAAGCGTTTCCGTCAAGTAATACGAGGGTATCTGCTTATGAACCTATTTTCTTATACACAACATTCATAGTTTGATTAAAATCCTGTATGTACAATTTGTTTATCGTAGTCAAATAAAATCGGGCCTTTTCGTTAACATTTTGTATCCGATAGACAACTTCCTTTTCACATTTTAACACATTTTAAATAATTTATACATAATTAACTCTCTCCACGAGAGTGTCGACTGCAGACGACAATTTTTTTAATAAAATTCAAAATTTCAAAAATGTCAGAATTGTAATTTTTCATTACCATATTTGGAATCAGCATGAAAAATGCATTAAAATGAGTACAAACAAGCCTAGTATTGGTTCAGTAGTTCTTTAGATAGCTCTTGATATTTTGAGAAAATATCTCAAGACTTGGTCTTTTTATGTTGAAGCATATGGCTAGCACGCACAGCATTAATGTTATAATATGATCTTCTTGTTTCATTATAGACATTTGCAATCCAGATGAATTTGATTGCGGAAACGGGATTTGCGTTGACACAAGTGCTGAATGTGATGGTTTTAATGATTGCGTAAATTGGGCTGAAGAAAATAAATGTGGTGCGCATAACACCCCCAATGACGTATAATTTCAAAATTGTTTTGTTTTCTGTTTTGTTATATAGGGCTAGGGTATACATTCACCAAAAATAAAAAGCCTAAACCCGTTGGTATCTTTATGTTGTTTAGTTGGTCGCCATAGTATATGTAATAACTGGGTTCTTGATTTGGTTGATAGAATATAAGAACCTCTATTCTACTCTTATGGAATATTATGCCGAAAATTCGATTGCAATTGATTTTCTTGAAACATTAAGATGCACACACCTGCCACAAAGTATTGAAAAAAAAACCCCACCCCAAACACAGACATGCCGTAATGTAAGTAACGCACATAACTTATTCTAAAGTTTATTTCAATTTTGTTCAGCCTACGTGACGTGTCCAACTGCGTATCTCTGTCACGAGTCAGACTCAGTTAACGTGACGATGTGTCTGTCCATAGCTAGAGTCTGTGATGGATCACCGGACTGCATAGAACATGACGACGAAACGGAATGTGGTAACGTGATAATATTTGTTTGCCTGCTGCTTGTTTGTTTGTTTGTTTCTGTGTTTGTTACTAAACATTGTCAATACATTGTACCGAGTTATTGATTGTGACTTGTTTAAAAGCATTTTAATACTTGGAAAATATTCATGTTTATTTTGTATCAAGAACTGATTGGATCATTGTCAATACATTTGGTACAGGTCTGTGACTCTGGCACAAGTGGTCTCCCCTTCGATCCCCCCTGGTAGCAAAAACTAACAATTACTTGCTCTCTCCATTACTACATTTGACTTGTTGGGTTGATGAAGTGGATGACAAACAAAGTGGCATAAGGGAACTAGTCTTGCTGTGTTTGTACCGACAGTGACTAAACATTGAATGGTTTGTCGAGGTTAAAATAACAATTTAAACAAATCCTTTACCATGTATGAATTACAATCCAATAGACAATTCCCACCCTATAATTTGCATTTCCCTGCCGTTGATGGGGTGAACATCCGGTCATTCTTATCCTTGCTTTCGTTATTTTATAAGCACGTGATACCCTTCTTGCCCTCGCTTTCGTTTTTTGATACGTGATATTGATGTTTACCCCACCAACGTCAAGAGAGTGCCAATTATAGGAATGATCTATACCGGATCAGGAATTAAAGTGACATAGTAATTAAACTAGTTTACTTTTAGACTACACCTGAATCATGAGTATTTTAAATAATTGCAGTAAGTCATTTACAGGTCCTCTCTTACTGTGTCAAATATTACCAATCTTGTCGTCCTATGCAGACACAAAGCGTTGTCCAAACACCTGCCTATGCAGTTACTCAACTGTAGAGGACCTGGTCGTGGATTGTCCACATGGATGGACCGTTAATGGGCTCGATGATGTTCCACCAATATCTGATACACTGTAAGTTTTGTCTCATTATGTACTACTGATGCACTATTTTTAAGTAATTAAATTACTTCCTATACCGGGAAATGTAGGGCACTGGTGAGGAAAGTAAGGAAACATATGGAATAACTTAAAGCTCTGTGTGTGTGGTAGTGTCAAAGTGCCGTATATCTGTTCCCTTTCCAGTGACATCTCATATTTAATTCCAGTGCCATCCTCATCAAAGTAAAAACAGCTAATGGAAACAAATCTACTTTCAAATGACAATTTCTCGATTATGAATTTGAACATCAGGAGCATGAGCAAAAACTTTGATAAATTTAACGAATGCTTGAAACAAATCATCATTTTACTGTTATTGGACTATCTGAAACGCATTTAAAATCAAAGCCTAATAAATACTACAGTTTACCTGGCTATGATTTTGAATACACCAACAGAATAAACCGTGGTAAAGGTGGAGTGGGATTATACATATCCAATAAGGTAAATTATAAATCAAGAACAGACTTAAACAAAGGTACATTAAATTATGAATCTTGCTTTATAGAAATTGAAAGAGTCAATCAGAAAAATATATTAGTTGGGGTTATTTACAGAGCTCACACGCATATTGACCTTTTTATTGACGACATAAATCCAATAATTGATAAGATCATGTCAGAAAAAAGGATACATATATTATGGGAGACTTTAACATTGATTTACTCAAAGACGAGGACCATAGACCAACTCATGACTATCTGAATATGATCTTATCCCATGCTTTGTTACCATCTATTACGAAACCTACAAGAATAACTGAGCACAGTGCAACTCTTATTGATAATATTTTGACTAACAAGTATGATGTTTCTTCTGGCATTTTGGTAACTGATATTAGTGATCATTTTCCAACAGTTATTTCAAAAAAAAATAAAATAAAAAATAAAAAAGCGGGTGTTATAACTCATTCATACAAACGAAATTTCACAAATAGCAATGTAAATCATTTAAAAGAAAAGCTTGCAGAAGTGAATTGGTCTGAAGTTTTGCATGACCAAAATGTTAATGATGATTACAATAGGTTTGTATCAATACTGAATGATACATTGGATGAGTGTATCCCATTAAGGAGAATTAAAATAAGCAATAAATCAGACCCACTCTCTCCATGGATATCAAGAGGCTTATTAAAATGCATAAATAATAAAAATAAGCTTTATAAAATTTATAAACATTCTCCTACTGACGAAAACCTACAAAAGTTTAAATCCTATAGAAACAAGCTGCATAATTTAATTCGTAACTCAAAACGGACATATTACGAACACAAATTTCATCAAACCAGGAACAATATGAAACTCACTTGGAGAAATATTAATGAAATTTTAGGACGTAACAGGCGAATGCAGAATCAGTCTAAATTTAAAACTAATACTGGAAATTATTGC
The DNA here is from genome assembly GCF_039555335.1 of Amphiura filiformis. Taxonomy (NCBI): domain Eukaryota; kingdom Metazoa; phylum Echinodermata; class Ophiuroidea; order Amphilepidida; family Amphiuridae; genus Amphiura; species Amphiura filiformis. The sequence goes on from NC_092634.1 coordinate 40,167,063, forward strand.
ACTGATAGTCAAACAATTTCAAATGACTTTAATGATTTTTTTGTGAATATCGGTCCAAAATTGGCATCCGAAATAGATAATGGAGGCCTGAATTATCATGAATTCTTATCGAATCCACTGCCTTGTAATTTGTTCATGTCCCCTATATCTGAAAACGAAATGTTGAAAATAATTGGTAAATTGGATTCTAACAAAAGCCCTGGTCATGATGGCCTTAGCAACCTATTAATTAAAAGGATAGCCAATGAAGTATGCTTACCTCTTACCAAGATATTTAATTTATCTACTATAACAGGTACTGTTCCAAAGGACTTAAAATTGGCTAAAGTCGTTCCTATTTTCAAAAAGGGCGATAGGGAATCATATTCGAACTATCGGCCTGTTTCAATTTTACCATGTTTGTCTAAAATTTTAGAACGTATCATATTCAACAGATGCCTATCATTTATGGATAAATATAAGATTTTAAATAGCAAGCAATTTGGTTTTAGATCAGGTTATTCAACTGAGATGGCAATTATTGAACTAGTGGACAATATTTACAGAGCAGTTGATAATAAGAAAACAACATTGGGTATTTACTTAGACCTATCAAAAGCTTTTGATACCATAAATCATAACATCCTACTACATAAACTGGAACATTATGGTTTTAGAGGAATCGTATTAGATTGGTTCAAAAGCTATTTAAGTGACAGAGCTCAATATGTGTATTATAATTGTTGTAAATCAAGTGTTAAGAGCATATCTTGCGGAGTACCTCAAGGCTCAATATTAGGGCCACTCCTTTTCTTACTATATGTTAATGATATCATCAACACTTCTTCTATCTTAAATTTTGTCTTGTTTGCGGACGATACAACAATTCTATTCGCACATGAGGACCTGGCTAGCAAAATTCAAATTGTAAACAATGAATTAATGAAAGTTACAAATTGGTTTAAAGCCAACAAGCTCTCCGTAAACGCGGTTAAAACAAATTACATGATCATGGGCACTCCACAGAAGACCTTTAAATTCAAAACCAATATTAACGTGATTCTAAACGGAATTTGTTTGTCTAGAGTAAACAAGACTACATTTCTAGGAATAATTATTGACGAAAACCTATCTTTTAAACACCATGTTGAAGCTATTTCGAATACCATTTCCTGTACCATCGGTGTTCTAAATAAGCTTAAATATTTTGTGTCCAAAAGTAATCTTTTATGTATTTATAACTCTTTAATACAACCTTATATTTCTTACGGTATTTTGGCTTGGGGTAACTCTCATAATATTTATCTAGACAAAGTATTTAAACTTCAAAAAAGAGCAGTAAGAAATATAACATTGTCTCACTACAGATCTCATTCCAGTCCTCTTTTTAAAGATCTCAAGCTCTTTAAAATACAGGACATGTACAAGTTTTATCTATGTGTATTTATGTGTAAGTATTCCATGGGAATGCTTCCATCTATATTCAGTAGCTATTTCAATCTAATGCAAAACATTCATAATTACAGCACTAGATATATCAATAATTACCAATTGGTTAGAAATAAAACCACTTTTTCATCCAAAGGTGTCAGAACCACTGGCCCTATTCATTGGAATAAACTTTCTTCTGATGCCAAAACTCTTAAATCTCTTAATATGTTCAAATCACACTTTAGAAATGCTATTATCATGTCTTACTAGATTTAATAGTCAGGGAAAGTACTTAATTTTTTTCGCGGGTCCATGCTTTTTTATTTTCATGTTTATAATATTGCATTTTCAGTTGATTGGTTGATTATAATCTGTAATATCACTCTTTATTAGGCTTAAGGTATTATCTTTTTTTTTCTTGTGTTTGCTGCAGAATTAATTTATAATGTAATGTAAGGTAATGTAACGTAACGTAACGTAGCGTAAGTAAGGGGGTCGTTCACTGCTGGCCTTTTGGCCTTTCGAACGGCTCCTCCATGTCATGATAACAAAATAACTTGTACTATTTTTGTCTCATTCTTCATTAATTTAATATAATATAATTTAACCAATGTACTGACTTACATGTATAATGTTTATGTTTGTAATATGACATGGAAATAAATTTGATTTGATTGATTTTGATTGATACCTATAAAAATATATCCGAAGGTCGACGAAAATGAATGACGTGTCACTGGAATTGGAATAGATGACAAGAAATTCTAACCTTTCATTTCGGCTAGGAGAGCTATCTATAATTCTATAAATTTACTTTTATGTTTTCAGGCATTTAACAGACGGAAACTTTCCAGTACCAGAACCTGGTGTATTTAAAGCACTTACAAAACTAAAAGCATTGTAAGTAACCCATGAAATACCCCTTTATATATTCCACTTGAGTTCGCATCTCTTTCTGACATGAGTATTTTTCTCAAGCCTTATTTTTACTATTTCGTTATCATGCCCAGGGTTGTTGTTCTAATAAAGCTTGTTATAGACATGATATTTGTATCCCCCAATTGGTTATGTATTTTAACCGTTGGTCAAACACATACAAACATTAAAAATAATTATACACTGGTATTGATTCTACAACCCTGCCGGATTACGACTGAGAAAATATTTTGATAACATATCAGACACTTAGAATTATTTGACAAAGTTTTGTATTTTTTTAAACATTTATGATATCCTCATGAGTTTAGCAGACAGCCGAATCCGGATTCGTCTTTTTGTTAAGTTCATGTTACACATGGATTAATTTGATTGAGAGAACAAGGGATCAGCGCTTTAGCTAAAGAGGGCAGCATATCAATTTTAACGGTGTTCAGCGTGATAAGTAAACGAAAGAGGGCGGCATACAGGGTTAACTAATGGTGCAGCGCAGCACGATCCAATGAAATATGCACATAATTATGATTTGATAGAATTAAAAACAAAACAAAAAAACTTACAACATAGGTGGTGTATTTCTTTTCAAAATGTATTTTGATAACATATACATTATATTTGCCTTCAATTATTTCCAGATCGCTTTCACGCAATCGTATTTCGTACATAACACCAAGAGTATTTGATGGTTTGGGAACATTAACATGGCTGTAAGACAAATGATATACAAATTAGTATAGATAAATATTATGACCATATCTAAAACAATCCGCATAAAGATGTTTTACCTACTCGTCACTTTTCATCACATAATTTCGGATAATTTTGTTTTAACAGAGATTTATCTTCAAATAATTTCACGATGCTTACAACAAACGTATTTGCAGAGCTTCGCCATCTCAAAGAATTGTAAGTCTGAAATCCAGGTCAATTATCACAAGCATTTAAACGTTATGTTGTTCCTGAATCCTTTGGTAAATGCAGGACCAGAATAGACAAATTGAAAAGAATTAATTACTCAAACATAATTGAAAACCAGACAACAAAATGGTGGACACCGACAGGAATAAGTAATTCCAGTTGCCATCCACATTTCAAATGGAGTTACCTGAATCTACACCCCTATGTGAAAGATTAAGGTCATGTCTTCTACACAGGGTGTTTGAATTTCAACTGGAATAGCCCAATTTGGTTATAAGAGAACTTAACGAGAAAGAAAAAGGGAAAGAACCTAGAAAAATATCAAAAAGCCTAATTTGTGTGGCATTTGTTTCTATTTCAGATTTATTTACAATGTGCCACTTCATGAAATTGCTAATGGTGCTTTTAATGGAGTTTTTAATCTGCGGATGCTGTAAGTTTATCCATTATTCTGAATTATTTCTACTCACGGGTACTGGAAGAATTCGTCCATAGACATCATAAATAAATAAGTCGACGACACGACTGGCGGCCCTTGCATTTGGACGAGCTAGCTGGAAGAATGACGGTTATATGCAAATTAGGAAATTGGCGTTTACATTCGTGACGTCATTTTTTATCAAATGATTTGTACTGAAAAATGACGAACGTTTGCATTTTCTTCCCATTACTTTTACGTATAGCCTAGCTGAGGTGTTAGTCCAGTGCGTTAAGAAAATATTTCTGCTGACATTGGCTAAATAACCTGTATTTTCTCTCGAAATGGTGACAACTCTTGTCGCCATTTCACCATTTTTATTTTCACAGACGACTTGACCTTTTGAGGTCATTTCGTAGACTTTCTTAGCAGTCGTTTTTGTTATCCTAGCTACAGCTCGCCTTTTGAAAGGGAATATCGACGTCAGTGGCGGCGCTAGGGGGGCAAGGGGCATTTGCGCCCCAATATTTTTCTTGCCCTCCCCATTTTGCACCTCCTCTTAAATTTCCACTTTTTGCGGCAATTTTGCGAAAAATTGACGATTTTGTTCCCCTGAAATTCACTTTACCCCCCCAATGCCCCTCCCCAAAAATTCCTGGTGCCGCCACTGATCGACGTACGGTTTGCGAAAATTCGTGCCACCAATAGCGATCGGTTTTATTGAAGGTTCCCTTTCTTTGTGATCACGTTGTTCGGCGATATCTGAAAACCGGAGGGATATTGACACGGGCCACTAGTTTAACTTCCTTGGAATTTGTCATTGTTTTTGGTTTATATTTAAAGCCTTGGTTTAATAATCATATGCATTCCTTATTTCATTTTGTCCACTCAGCATATTAATTCGGCCAAAGTCTGACATGTCTGAAGATGATAACTTAGTGATAGAAACCAACGCTTTTCAAGATATTCGCAGTCTTGAAACTCTGTAAGTGATTTATTTTAGAACGTGATTTTATCTACATTTTAAATAAGTATCATTTTCATTAATATCATTATCATCATCATCATCATATCATTATCATCATCATCATCATCATCATCATCATCATCATCATCATCATCAAACAAATCTTTATTACTTTTTCAAGCGTAAATCTATATAATATTTTATTGTGATGAAAGTAAGTCATACATTGGCACGCTTTTGAAATTTGTAGACGCTAATCAGAAATATATTCGACCTAAAATTCTAGTCCCAAAAAATTCCTGTGTACTATTTAAGCAAAACTTCCGTGCATTTTCCAGATTCTGTGACTACCACGCTTTGTGTTGTTTCTTCAATGAGCTAGAACAATGCACTACTTTGGAACCAGTACCGCCATTATTCAACTGCGGGAGTCTCATGCAAAACAATATACTTCGGATATCTATGTGGATACTTGGTGTCAGTGCTCTTATCGGAAATCTATTTGTCCTTTTCTTCCGAGTCAAGGAAGAATCACCATCAACCGCTCACTACAAACAAAGACTTTTCATCGCAAGTTTAGCCTTTTCTGATTTCCTTATGGGTGTATATATGATTATTATAGCTTCTGCTGATGTGCACTATGGCGATGATTATTTTACGCATTCGGGCCAATGGCGTTCTGGTTTAGTTTGTAAGATAGCTGGATTTATTGGTCTCTTCTCAAGCGAAGCATCCGTATTTTTTATAACCCTAATCACAGTCGATCGTTTTATTTGTATACTATTTCCATTTAGTGATTTGAAACTGAGAAAATTGTCCTCGCAAATTGCTGTTGTTCTGTTGTGGTCCGTAGCAGTCATAGTGGCACTTGTACCTATTCTATTGGCTGGTCCCGAGTCCGATTTTTATGATCTTTCTGATGTTTGCATGGGTTTACCTCTCATTACCCGTCCATCCAGTTACTCTTTCCACGCAAGTGACGTCAATAATCAAGTGACCTTTGACCTTCCAGTTGCAGAGGATTCAAAACCAGCTTGGTACTTCTCAATTGCGATATTCTTAGTATTAAATCTGGTCTGTTTTGCGATAATCTGCGTATGTTATATTGCAATCTTCGTGACGGTGAAATTGTCGGGCAAAAAGGTAGGACGTGAGGAAAAGGTTCAGGAAGACATCAAATTGGCAGCCAAGATGGCGGCGGTCGTAGGGACCGATTTCCTATGTTGGTTTCCGGTTATAATAATGGGCATTCTTTCTCAAACCGGTGCAGTAGTTATTCCTTTAGATGCGTACGTTTGGTCGGTGGTGTTCATACTTCCCGTCAATTCATCACTTAACCCGTACTTGTACACCATTTCGTCTGTTATTTCAGAAAGACGAGATGGTAAAATGACCAAGCCAAGACAAAAGACAACTGTAAGCATGGTAACCATGGTTTCGTCTGTGAGTAATAACGCAAAGATCTAAGATCTCAAACTGTGCTCACTTGTCAGGACTCAATTCATTAACCCAATTATGTTGGTGCATTCATAGGATAACCTTTGAATTTGATCATGGTGATGGGTAATAAAAAACTCACATTCCTCAACTTCCTCAAGGTCAATGAACTGTGCCATTAAAGTGAGACCATCTTGGCTCATATATAATTGAAGACCGAATGAAAAAGACTAGTTTGCGTCTGACGTCAGGGCAGAGGCGCGGCGTGATTGGTTGCTGACATTCGCAGTACGGCATTTTTGGTCTGGTTAACAGGACGTCAGACGCAATCTAGTCTTTTAATTCGCTCTTAATTTGCAGTGGAGAACACTTGAAGCCTTAACAATTAATGGAACTCTATATCAAGTTAATACATGTAAATTATTCTGCAAAATATATGAAATATTTTAGTTATTTTAGATATTTTAAATAAATAAACTACGCCGTGATGTTCAATACAATTGGAAATTGCTTTTTTTTTCATTTTGGGGAATGGTAATCATGGTAATACTTTCCAATGTCGCTTGCTCCTAACTCGACACTGCCAAATATTCCTTGCCGCCTCTCTCTTGCCATCTCTTTCTCTTCATGTCAAATGTAAGTGAAGAATTTATAATATCTAAACCCTGAGGGGCTGTGTAATAATTATGAACCCTGGGGATGTAAAATTGGGGAAAGCAATTTTTGTCAAGCCGTGAAGGGCATGCGATTTTGGCACACATTCATGAAACGCTCTAAAAGGAAAACAACGCGGAAACGCTTAAAGCCTTAATGTATGATCTTTTTAAATTTTTAGATTTTTCTTTTTTTCTTCCAAAATGATAATATGCAATCATTATGAAAGTTTACAATACATTTGGACATGGGGAATTTGCAAAGAAACACTCGAAATATCTCGCACTTTTTGGATGAGGACGGCGAGTGCTGCCTCAGAGTGCGGCCAACAGAAAATCATCCCCTTTTACTACAAATAGGGTGAATTTGACAGTTTGCTCATAGATTTAAGTTGAAACATGTGTAAGTATTAAAAATATGCAAAAAAAAAACCCGGTTTTGAAAAAAATAAAGGTATATTCTGAAAAATAATCGCACATTAAGGCTTTAAATATGCAAATTTTCTGCTTGCTGCGCTCGCAATATATATCCTGACTATTTAAGGTTTGCAAATTGGGATAACAAAATGTACACGTGCAATGTTGGGCGGGACAATGATTTTTGGCAGTCAGAGGTGGTGGGGTTAAGCGATATTTGGAAGGCTGGGGGGGGCATCCTTTTGACACACCGTTTGGAAATTCCACGGGGGCTCATAATTATTGTACAAGCCCAACTGATCAACATGGAATAATTATGGTAGTATTAGGTGATAATACTTTCGTTTGGATGCCAATTATTCCATCCAAAAATACAACTGTAAGAGGAAACAAAATGATACTCCAGTCATTAAGTCGTTTTCACTAGGGATACAGATTGGCGGATCTGAATCTAGAGGAGGTGACAGAAGAAGGCTTGAACCCCTATTTCATCACCGGTACAACTTAGACTTAAAGATCAGTCTCATACTGCAGTTACTGTCCATTTTCCTATACATAATACACAGCCCATTGACGCGTGACCTCTACAAACAGTGCATGGTATAGGTATACGGGCATTGCCTAGTTAACATCACTGTGTGAAAAATAACCGGCCAATATTTAAAGTACTTTCTGAAATTCTCGAAAATATAGTTTTGTAACATGTCCTAAATTTTTAGCTAATTTAGATGTTTGGAAATATTCGCACTTTGGTGTTTTAGGAAGGATATGTAAACGACAGATAACAACAAAAATATGAAGAAATTATTTCCAAACCGTGTTTAGTCTGCAACCATTATGTTTCTCATTTTCAAGAATGCTGGTTAACAATATGCAGACTATTGTCTCATTTCGTAAACAAAAGCCCACACAGTATTGTTACTTTGCATTTGCTTTATAATCGTTCACCCAACTGAAACTAAAATACCAGCTCATTGCTCATTGCACAGGTAAAACAGAAACATGTGTAGTGTGGATTTAACCAGAGAAGATCTTATTTAACATAGTTGAGCTGTTTTTCAATGAGTGTTATCTTGGTTTAATAGCTTTTAATGGGGAAGTCCTGCAAATGTCGTGGTGAATTCTACTGTAGACATGACTGCATCATGGTACTAGTATCTACTTGAAGCTGATATATGATAAACTTTGGTCATGCATCGATGGCTGTATATCTCTCCGGTTTTCCTGCCAAGCCGAAACAAGATGCGACACTACTGGACATGTTGGAAGGGAAGGATGCAAGATAACTGCAGTTAAGGAAACACCTGGCAATAAAATTGAAACCTTGGAGAGAGTGAAAGATCACATTATATCACTCAACCACCATGGCACATGGATATATCATTTCCTGACCAGTCAATTTGGGTGGAGTGCAGGGCACCAACTACCTTGCCAGCAGCCGGTCTCAAGATTCCACATTGTTCTATGTTTGTTGTCGTAAATGTGTAATGATCATATGATTGAAATTTGTCTAAAGGATTTTGGTCGCGTTATTTTATTAACTTCGTAGTGACAAAGGGGAGACATTAACATCACCTGTATGTTTACACAAACAACACCATCAAAATATAAATCAATATTTTCAAATCTAAATAAAATCTAACAAAATTGGTTTTTATTTCACTTGAAAAATCCTCGGCATGCTAATTAAAATAGATAGACAACAATTGTTGACCTGCTGGACGACAAATGTCAGCAATAATTGACAATCTTAACATTTCAGAGAAAATATTTTGATAAAATATGAAAATAGTGATTTAAATTTGAACATACGAGGGTCATCCAAAATTTTGATACCATGATTATAAGAGTTTTTATCTAGCTGGCGAGAAAATGTTATTTTTAATATCATTTCAAGGATTCAATGTCGCGCAAATGGAGAAAATCTGCACATTTATCTACAAAGAAGACATAAGTAGACCAAATTTAAGTGATCATGAAATGCTTCAGATGGCTTAAGGTGGTACTAGACTCACTGATAAATTCTGTATTAACCAGTTAACTAATTTTGCATTTTCGCAAAAAATAACTACACACTGGTAACTAAAGTTATGTATATTATAGGGGCAAGGAATCCAATTACTTCACTGAAATTTCAGTGATTGAAGACAAGTGGTTCATTATATATGTTAAGAAATGAGGTACATTCTAGCGGTACCTCTTTTAATTTTCTTATTATAAATAACGCGTAACGTACCACTTGTCTTGAGTTACTGAAATTCTAGTGTAGTTACTGGATTCCTTGCCCCTATAATATACATAACTTTTGTTACCAGTGTGTTATATTTAAAAAAGAAAGAAGCAAAAAGAGTCACAAATTTATCAAGGGTGTGGTACCACCTTAAGCTGATTATAAAGAAAAATTAGAAATTATATAAAATGACCAGGAAATCTGCTTCAGTTTGACAGAAACCGTTGCTTTTTAGCAAAGAAACGATAAGAGCAGATGAGAACTGTAATTGAATGTTTTTCTTAAAAATGCCCAAAAGAAATGAAGAAATTGCCTGTATTAAAAAAAGGACTAACTGGAAGCATTTTAAAACATCTATGGAAATGGTAATTGAACACCAAGGAAACTAATTTGAAAATATGAAGTGACAAAAAGTGATTTCATACAGATGGGCATTGTAATTGAAGACCGAATTAAAAAGACTAGTTTGCGTATGACGTCCTGTCAACCAGACCAAAAATGCCGTACTGACGTCAGATGCAAACTAGTCTTTTTTATTCGGACTTCAATTATAAGCAGATTATCATGCTCTGAATGACCTTGAGACATAACAGTAAATCTTATTTGGGTTCTGAGTTCACCTACAAAAATCTAGAAAATGTATCAATACAGCAGCCCGCCCCCCCATTTTCATTATCTAAATCAATATATTATTGAAAAATAACTCTTTGATGTTTTGCACAAATTCATTCTAAAAATCATAATTTAAAAACAAACTTGCTTAATTTATTGTTGTTAATGAGTTATGTACGTTTTACAAAAGTGTTGTTGTTTCAGCCCTCTTTCATGTCTTTGCAACATAACTCACGAACCACAGGACCTTCAAAAGTATATCTGTGATATTTGCATTCCTCGACACACTCGCTATGAAATAATCAATGCAATTTTTGTCAAAGCTCACTATACCATTCGCAAGATACTGTGAACTACCAAATCGCAACAGTTTAAAATATATAGTTTCTAGTCTTAAATAGAACATTTAGATAAAATTATATATGTATCAGAACCGCTTACCAACCGCGAAAGACGGGTGACCGCTAGTAAAACAAATTATTAACAATCAATTATAACATGAATTGATACCAACATGAATTCATTATTATTATACTACCCTTAATTTTACACAGTTACACATGCACGGAAAATTAACAGTTTCTGTCTATCTACCTGACAACTAATGTTTGTTTTGCTTAAAAATAATACTAGACCATTAAGCACAATCAATTATCTTTATTTATATTGATATCAAAATGAATTCATTATCAGCAAAAGTTAAAGGAGTATTTCGTGATTCTAGCATCCTCTATTTATGTCATTTTTCATTAGATATCCACGAAAAAAACCTATTCCCAAAATTTCAGTTGCTTCCGATTTTGCGTTCGCGAGTTATGCATGATTATGTGTATTACACTGCTCCATAGACAATGCGTTGTAATTTCGTTCTGGTGCACCAGAACGAAATTCAAATTTCACGATATCTTTGCTAAACGAATTAATCTGCAAGAAATATTTTGTACATAAACATTATGTAGCCAGAGGTTTCCAGTGATATAAAAATCTCAACTTTTTTGAGAAAAGTGGGGGGGATGAGGCTGTGGATCACGAAATGCCCCTTTAAGTAATGGTGGTTTGTATGTCCTCTACCCTTCATAAAGACCCATTCAGTGATCCCAGCGCAAGTGCGAAAAAATTAAAAATTTGTATAAATTGCTTAAAAGTGAAAGATAAGTCATTCAAATTGTTATTTGATAGTTTTGAAACGACAAATTTGGCAAAAATGAAGAAAACAGCAGTACTGACGAAGTTGAAGCCCCATTCAAATACATGTATATTTAGATACTGTCAGTATCTAAATTACAGATTCGTGTAAAATGTCTTATTTGTCTTAAATACACGGCTTTCGGCTGAACCACTCGCAGGCTATGTATTGGACAATGACAAATGTACCAAAATCTGAATTTTGATGATTTTTACGATCGGCCGGATGAGCAAATCACTGAATGGGCCTTCATATTTTACATTGTTTACGCATGGAAAATTTACTTTTATCTCAACATGTTCTGTTACCTACCTGACAATTAATGTTTGTTTTGCTTTAAAACAATACGAGAAAGTTAAAACAATCAATTAGCAACATATTGATAGCATCATGAATCCATTATTATGTTCGAATGTTTGAGACTGAAGCCGACGTTAAACAACACTGCTCATAATTATTATGCTGAATTTGAAAAATCTTTTTAGCTTCTTTTGAATTTGACAACAATTATTCTACCGTTTGACAACATTACTAAAGAGTATAACGTGTGACTGTATTAGAGTCACGCGGTAGCCGTGACCAGCAAGTTTTAAAAAAAAAGACTGATAAAGAAGACTAATAACAGATGCTCCCGCGAGACTATATTTACACGTAACATTAAAACACTTGACTTCTATTGTTCGATGTTATTTTTCGCTGGGTACAAAATGTATCTAAAACCATGCTAAATGTTATTTACAGTCCCAGGTGTAATATCGTGACAACTCATTAATTCCAAAAGGGCCACCAATCCTACAGTCAATCGTTGTTCGTAATAAACAAATATTTTTGCTTCCATTTCACGCGGTATTTCATAGAGAAAATTAGTTGCAAATCATACTGATCCAGAATTTTTGGACACTGCTACAGGTCTACCTGGTTATCACCTTCACACTACTTTTTCAGATTCACTTCCAAATATACCCTAACAGTTTTCTGGATACCCTACATACAAATTCTGAGCCCCATTCGCCAAAAAATCAAGTTTTTCACAATTCTTTTGTTCTTATCGGACGACGCATCCATTTATATAATAAATGCTGTATTTCGACAGAGTAATTAACAGCAGAGGTCCGTGGCCTAATGGTTACTGGGCTTGACTCCAGATACGCTATCCCGAGTTCGAAACCCGGTGACCAACTCATTTTTTTTTCAATGTTTTATTAACTAATTTATTGTCATTAATCAAGGATAACATAATTTTAAACATCCAGTGCTATTGTGATATTATTATTTTTATTAAAGCAAGTTGTTTGATTCTCATGGAAATTGTTTATTGTGTTACGGGCCTATTTAAAAACACAGCATAATGTGATACAACACCATCAAGGATCAAAAGAAATCTGAATAACACAAGAAACCAGATCAGGCAATAAGACGTTACTCATTGTTATTCTCATTTAAATATATTTTGTCCTACCACGGGCAAATTCGCATGATAATAGGACAATGATGATTGTGATATGTATGAATGGTTGTTGAATCGATTAAGAGACCTGACTCTCTGTCATCTTCAGCTATCGTAGAACATAACAATTGTCATATCGTCCCGGTAGGTTGATTACAAACACTCTGTAGGTGTGGAAAATTGTTCCGCTAGTATGGAAGGCCAGCAGGAAAAAATATCCAAAAACATTTATCAAGCATAGTACGGAAGCGTCTATGTGACACAACTTGACAAGATAATTATCTTGCCATGTCGACTTATTATCAGCATTATGTCAACATGACGATATAAAATATCTCGCCAAGACAAATGAACAAACAAGTCAAGATGGCAAGATAAATTATCATGCTAAGTCGACATAGCAAAAATGGATGTCGTCTTCGCGAAATAAATTATTATGCCAAGTCAATTTAGCAACAAATTAATGTCTACATAGCAGGATATTTTGTCACGTCCAGTTGACTTAACAAACAATATAAGTCAACATGGTAAGATAAATTATCATACCAAGGAATAGTAATTTTTGACACCGTATAATTTAAATTATTGAAAAGCATCCTCGGGATGGAGAGGAGGGGCGGCCCGAAATTAAAGGGAAAATTAAATCTCAAAAGACCGCCGACAACCACCGCTCAATAGGGATATCCAACTAGAAGAACCACAAACCGCGAAATTTGGATATCCAGCTAGATTGCCCCGCAGGACTCAGGAACCACAAATCTTGAAATATGGATATCCTGCAAATTAAAACCACAAACCGCGAAAAACCGCCAACAACTGCCGCTTAATAGAAATATTCAACTATATTGCCCCGCAGGGCTGCAAAGAACCACAAACCGCGAAATTTGGATATCCAACTAGATTGCCCCGCAGGGCTATAAAGAACCATCAACCGCGAAATATGGATGTCCAACAAGTTTTAACTATAAATTAGCCCTCGATAGAGGGCAAAGCTTGAAGGATTAGGGAAATTATAACCACGAACCGCGAAAGTTGCCTTAACAAACAATATAAGTCAACATGGTAAGATAAGTTATCATACCAAGTAATAGTAATTGTTGACACCGTATAATTTAAATTATTGAAAAGCATCCTCGGGATGTTGAGGAGGGGGCGGCCCGAAATTAAAGGGAAAATTAAATCTCAAAAGACCACCGACAACCGCCGCTCAATAGGGATATCCAACTAGAGCAGGGCTACAAAGAACCACAAACCGCGAAATTTGGATATCTAGCTAGATTGCCCCGCAGGACTCAGGGACCACAAATCTTGAAATATGGATATCCTACAAATTAAAACCACAAACCGCGAAAAACTGCCAACAACTGCCGCTCAATAGAAATATCCAACTAGATTGCCTGCAGGGCTATAAAGAACCACACACCGCGAAATATGGATGTCCAACAAGTTTTAACTATAAATTAGCCCTCCAACAACCACCTCAATAGAGATATCCAACTATATTGCCCCGCAAATCTACAAAGAACCACACATCGCGAAATATGGATATCCAACATGCTTAAACAATAAATTAGCCCCGATAGAGGACAGGGCTTGAAGAATAAAGGAATACCACGAACCGCGAAAGACCGCCAACAACCGCCGCTCAATAGAGATATCCAACTAGATTGCCTGCAGGGCTACAAAGAACCACAAACGGCGAAATTTGGATATCCAACTAGATTGCCCCAGTGCTACAAAGAACCACGTACATTTTAGTTATAGGTATAGCTTCATATACTCGTATTTTTATTGTCATAAATCAAGGATAATATTATTCAAACTTCTATTTTTCGCTTTATTCGTCTTATGGAGTACTTCGTAACCGGATGACTTTTCAAGCTTGGAGCTACTCGGCTTCATTCATAAAAAGAAAGGAAATCTACCAAAAAACGTTGACAACGTAAAGAAAGCAGCAAGTTTAAAAAGCCCCCACCTCGGCTCACTTTTTGAAACTTGGTCCCATTTGTAAAAGATACTGATTTAAACTTTGTCATAATTATCAACTTGAAACATTTCCAGAAGTGTTATGAATCTTTAATGTGCCGATGCGATATATTACTTAAAAGTTGTTAGCATTCTGGAACGATCAGAAAGGTTATTATGTTGTTCTTGGCCAATATCCTATATATGTTTTGTTTTATAATAATAAAGTTCATGATCAATGATTGAATTAAACGAATAACAAGTAGGCATGTTAATGGCAATGATGCTAAAAACACCGATTTGCTGTTGATATTCAAAATGGGACCAAGTTTCAAAAAGTGAGCCGAGGTGGGGGCTTTTTAAACTTGCTGCTTTCTTTACGTTGTCAACGTTTTTTTGGTAGATCCTTCTTTTACTGTCAATGGTCAACTGGCTTTTAAAAATAACTCGGAATTTGTTATTTTAAAGGTCGAGAAATACAGTAGTAAAAGCTTTAATTCTTCTTGAAATGTAATTATTGTGTTCAGCAGCTTCCGTCCTGGGAAATTGATTTTCTCATCATTTCATTTGTAAATTATTTTATTTTAAAATTCTCACTATTCTGCCCGCATAAATTTGTAACACGGTGCAGTAAAACCATTCTATTGTCTAAAGTAAAGACCTTCAAGTTTTCACCGTCTCTGAGAGCAGAGCATAATCGGACGAGTTTGAGGACGACCGCACGCATATGGCAAGCCAAGGGGTCCAAAAGCGTGGAACTGCTACGCGTAGCTTCTTTCTCGTTACGAGCAGCTGTTTGACCAATCAAAATAGTCAAATTTAATCACGTGGTTGGGTCGTTAGCTGCGCGTAGTATAGTGCTAGGTATCCTCTTTCACAATTATTATCTTGTAATTAATTTACGGAATTAGCATATATAACGAGCGGGTAAGGAGGCCAAATCACAGCACGTGTCAAGAGAACATGTTGCTAATGCCTGGCTAAAATGACACAAAGCATATTTATTTAGTGTTTCCAAGTTTACACCGTGTTTAATAGCAAGTAACTTTATACTCGGGCTGTATTAGCGGTGCAGGGGATATGAAGGTCAAACAACAACTACTACTGATGTAAAGCGCTGTGTAAAGATATTGCAGGGAAAGCGATATCACATGCCACTGTGTAAGTATGGAGAGAGTAAAATGGGTCATCATTTTTTTCGGAACGGGGGGGGGTGGTTCCTAAATTTATAAAAAGTCGGCGTCAATAAAATTGCGGCCCTCACTATTTCGGCATCAAAAATGTTATGACCCCCGACTCCCACCACCGATACACCTTACCCCCTAGACAGGCTAAAATTGTATTGAAATCAGTCTTTTTGAATACAATAAACACACTATCTGTAGTCATCTTGTGACTCCCTACATTTTGTCATTATCAATTTATGACCCCTCCCCTTATTTTTCTTTCCAAAAAGTATGACCCCTATATTTGGGATCCCTTCCGAAGAAAATGATAGCCCCTAAATATAGAACAATCATCATTCTGTTCAGATATTACTTTAATAGCACCTATACCATTTTTTGCTGATATACTACAGATATTTTCATTTACAAAAATTAACAACGTAATATTTGTGAGAGAGGATGTTTACATCAGCTCCACGTGTTTAAAACCGCGAACCTGATTGGTTAATAAGCTGCACGTAACGAGAAAGAAGCTACGCGTAGCAGTTCCACGCTTTTGGACCCCTTGGCCTGCCATACACGCATGGTGCTTGGTTCACGAATAAGAAATATTCTCATTACTCCGTGCACTATATTCGTGGAGCCGCTAGCGAAGATACACTAATCGTAAGTACATTATTTGTATTGTTCAAATATAATTCACCTGTTTTTACGCGCTGTCATCTAAAGATTGACTCTTCGCATTATTGTTTTCAAGTTTCATTGTTCTTCGTTCTTTTCTCCTCGCACTTTTAAAATTTTAATGAAATGGCGCATTTTTTAAGCAACAGAGGATAGTTTTATAATAGTAATCATAAGCAATGATGTATAATTTGTAAACATCCATGTTAACAATAAATGTCCTTCTTCTTTTCCTCTTCTTCTTCCTCATCATTATATTCTTCTTCCTGATCATCCTGTTTTTCTTCCTCTTCATCTCCTTCTCTTATCTTATTCTCGACCTTCTACTTGTTCTTCCGCTTCCTCTTTTTCTTAGTCATCTTCTTTTTAATCGTAATGGCCAGACGATGGGATGTTTAATTCCTATTCCTCGGTAATGCATGTATAGTTGAATGCGCACATTAATGTCAAAAATGTCTTTCAGGGCTGGGAAATGCTCGAAGCACATTAGTGTTTATATTCTTTTACTTCATAATTTAATATTGCTCTTCATTCGTTATATTATTTGAAACAACATTTTGTCAAACAACTGATTCCATTCTACAATATCCAACATTAATGTAACTCGTTTCATATTGAATAGGAAGTTGCCGAATGAAGTACATTCGAATTCAATTAAATTCCCCTTCCTTATAACCAAAAAAGTATCCTTTTAATTGTAAAGTCCATGCATTTATGATTTGCAAATTAAATCAATAAATACTTTTGTACTACTTTTTTTGTAACACAAGCTACTATTAGGGGGTTGTTGCCTCTATCCAATGATACCAAAATAAGTAAGTACAAACATCCCTCACATATGTTCGATATGACGTCATAATGTGAGCGCGCCCTCGCAAAGTTGGGAAATTCTATCTATATACAAAATAAATAGATGTTTGGTTAAAATTCTACGCGATTTTAACTGGATTTTTGCCTAAATATGAAAGGAAATTCCTACTTCTACCTAACTGTCAAGTAAAAAGTCGATATCTTCTTGTAATAATTGAACAAGAGCGATATGAAAATCATGTTACAAGCTTACAGGGCATACTATGAGCTTTAAATAAAATGTACATAGTTGTGATTAACCAAAGTGGTGATACATTGGGCGCATCCAGATATTTTTGGCTCTCCCCCTAAAGAAGACATGGGAAAATCTTAATATTTTTTAAGATCTGACCTCGTAAATCATAAGACAAATGATATAAGAAAAAACAAAGGAAAGATCATAGCCAGCAGTAGTACATAGAGTATCATGCATGTCTACGGATTTCATCACAGTCTTACCTTAGCACGCTGGTAAGAAGCGTTTGAGATGGTGTTAATTGATAGTCGATAACCGATAATCAATGATCAATCAGCTATGAATATTTAATTGGATTCTAAAAATAATGATCACGGACTCTCATGTTCAAAGGTGTGTGTGTGTGTGTGGGGGGTGTATACCCCCTCGCATGTTGGTGCTCGCAATTGCTGAGGACGGCTTTTTACCCCTAAAGAAGACATAGGAAAACTCAAACTTATTGGGAATCCCATGTCTCCTTTAGGGTAGGTGCCATTAATTTCTGGAATAGCCCATTGTGCGAAGTATTATTTTAGGGTACACTTATCCTAGATTTATTTAACCGAATTAATTCCTTTAGTAAAAAGCGTTTCTCAAATAGCTCTTTTTACTTATATTATTTCAGCATCCTGAGTAAAAAATAACAAACATCAAATTTGATGAAAATGGTTCATTATGGCTTTAAGGGGTACTACACCCTCGATAAATCCGTGTCTATTTTTTTAGCATTTTTCTCAAAACTAATAACACAGTGGTAACAAAAGTTATGTATATTATAGGGGCAAGGAATCAATTACTACACTGGAATTTCAGTGACCCAAGACAATTGGTTTGTTATTTATGACCAGAAATGAGGTACCACTAGGATGTACCTCGTTTCCTATCATATATACTGAACCGCTTGTCTTGAGTCACTGAAATTTCAGTGTAGTAATTGGATTCCTTGCCCCAATAATATACATAACTTTTGTTACCAGTGTGTAATTATTTTTTGAGAAAAATGCAAAAATAGTCACAAATTTACCACATGAGTGTAGTACCCCCTTAAAGTGTTTTACTGACAGAAAATTAAAGTTAGAAAATATCCAATATACCATTTTTGTTACTTCGAAAGACATTTTACGACCAACCTGTTTTAAGGGTCCTCACAAACATCTTCATCTCGATTTAAAATTATCAAGAGATCATGACTATTATGGCGGATATGTTGACGTTCCAGCGTAACGGTTCAAACAGGTTTCAATAGGACAAAAGAAATATGTTCAATGTGGAAAAATATTCTTGAAATAAAATTTCACGTTTTATTTGAAACATATTAGCTATGATAAGACCTTCAACATGAAAACTTAATCAATATTCAAGAATATTTTACTGTAACATAAAAGACCCTCGTATAAAGGATTATGCATCCGAAATTATAGCCATACTTTTGAACAGGTTTCTCAAATCCTTTTATTACTTTCGCGAATTAGCAAATTTCACTAAGCCATCATTATATTTAATGAATGTATCTTCACAAAATTAATATTATATTTCCAATAAGGATTTTATATTTCCTCACAATAAAATGTTGTACAAATCTCTAAGGTTTTTCATCAGGCATACTGAAATACTTGTGTTTGCACCCAAATGACTTAAAGGGGCATTTCGTGATCCACAGCCTCATCCCCCCACTTTTCCCAAACAAAGTTGAGATTTTTACACCACTGGATACCTCTGGCTACATAATGTTTATGTACCAAATATTTCTTGCAGATTAATTCGTTTAGCAAAAATATCGTTAAATTTGAATTTCGTTCTGGTGCACCAGAACGAAATTACAACACATTGTCTATGGAGCAGTGTAATACACATAATCATGCATAACTCGCAAACGCAAAATCGGAATCAACTGAAATTTTGGAAATAAGCTTTTTTTGTTTATATCTACTGAAAAATGTCATAAAAAGAGGATGCTATGATCACGAAATCCTCCTTTAAGCTCTTCGTAGATCATTGCACTCATCTGAGTGTTAAAGGCCCATTCGGTGATTTGCTCATCCGGACGATCGTCAAAATCATCAGAATTCAGATTTTAGTACCTTTGTCATTGTCATAGATGTGCTAACATAGTCTGTTAGTGGCTCAGCCGAAAGTTGTGTATTTATGACAAAATAAGGCATTTACATGAATCTGACAGTATATAAATTAGCTACATGTATTTGAATGGGGCTTCAACTTCGTCAATACTGCCGTTTTCTTTGTGTTTTTCCAACTTTTTCATTTCAAAAATACCAAATGACAATTTGAATAACTTTGAATACTTGTATTTGCTTGTTCAAATATGTCTGGACACTATGTGCAGCCGTAAGGTTTTTCCAATGTAAATGTTAATTTAAAGCCTTAATGTACGATTTCCATCAAATTTTAATTTTGTTATTCTTTATTCAAAATGTTGAAATAATATTAGTAATAACTGCCGGGAAGGGTTGCTGTCCATTTTAAGTTGAAATAACAAGGTAAAGTGAAAAAACAACAACCAATAGTTATTTTGGCCATTTAACATGCAGTTCTATGGGAGGACATATTATCATAATTTTTTAAATTATGATAATATGTCGAACATTGCTCTGTTGACCAACAAAGACAACAAATTTGGCCGATTCCATTTTAGGTGCAAGTTGGGACATGTGTAAACATTACAAATATGCAAAAAAAAAATCAGGTTTGAAAAAAATTAACCAATTTCATATTATAAGATCGTACATTAAGGCTTTAACTCTAGAACATATTTTGTAACATGGACTACGTCTAATACAGGTATATTTGGTACTAATGTATAGCTATGGGTCTCCTCTATCCAGTGGTACTAAAATAAGTACAAGCATAAGTAGAGACATAATGTCGCCATGCCTTCATAATGTAAATGTAAATTCTGGCTATGTACAAAAGTATAGGCAAAATTGATTTCGGCAAATTTTTTCCTAAATATAAAAGTAAATGAAAGTAATTGTCTTTTTTGATAGTCGGTCCTACGCCTGGGTAAATTTTGATCACTAAAATAAGCGCAAAAGATGGATCTACGCATGATGCAGTCATGTCTACAGTAGAATTCATCTCGACCTTTGCAGGACTTAAACCCCATTAAAAGCTATTAAACCAAGATAACACTCATTGAAACAGCTCAACTGATTAAATCGGATCTTCTCTGGCTGTGCACATGTGTCTATTTTATATGTGCGATATAGCAATGAGCTGCTATAATACAGCTTCAGTTGGGTAACCGATTATAAAGGAAACGCAAGGAAACAATGGTATGTGGACCTTTGTTCACGAAATGAGACAATGGCCTGCTTTTTGTTAACCAGCATTCTTGAAAATGAGCAACATAATGATTGTTGACTTAACACGGTTTGGAAATAATTTCTTCATATTTTTGGTGTTATCTGTCGTTTACATATCCTTCCTAAAACACAAAAGTGCGACTATTTCCAAACACCTAAATTAGCTAAAAATTTAGGACATGTTACAAAACTATATTTTCTAGAATTTCATAGAATAGTTTAAATGTAGCTTGTACCGTTTTTTTGTGGCATCCTTCAGAACGGAGCGGTCCGTTACCAATATAGCTCAATATTTTCAATTAAACACGGGGAGTTGGCTAGCTATGAACTATCTATGCTATGCCCTCACTCATATTCTACGAAAGTGCGACTATTTCTGAACATCTAACCTAGCTGTAATTTTAGGTCATGTTAGAGAAATATATTTGCTAGAAGTTTAGAGAATAGTTTAAATATTGGCCGGTTATTTTTCACACTAGGCAAATGCAATATACTTCTAACATACACTATTTGTAAAGGTCGCGCGTCAATGGTGAGAGCACTGTGTATTGTGTATAGGAAAACGGATAGTAACTGCAGTATGGATTAGATTAA
Organism: Amphiura filiformis; assembly: GCF_039555335.1. Taxonomy (NCBI): domain Eukaryota; kingdom Metazoa; phylum Echinodermata; class Ophiuroidea; order Amphilepidida; family Amphiuridae; genus Amphiura; species Amphiura filiformis. The sequence goes on from NC_092634.1 coordinate 40,188,507, forward strand.
GTCGTTTGAGCGTAGTTCCACGGTTAAGTGCAAATATAAGTGTAAATGTACGTGATTAACTTCAATATATTTGACGGAGTTTATCAATTCTATTAACAATCCACTGTTTTCTTCAATTTTCCTTTTTTAGTGAACGATTCAAAAGGACGGAGTTACTTCTATACCATGTAATCACAACATGGCGGTCACAGTTCTGTTCTGCATTATTCTTCTGTTGTCTATTTGTGCATGTGAAAGTTCCAATCAAGAAGGTAAAATGTTATATGTAAATAGCGTAAATATCAATGATGTTATAATCAAGGCAAAAACAACTATAACTAATATTTAGGTATACGTTTTAGGTGTACATTAATAGAAGGCGAGTAAGTAGCGAAGATGGACAGGATGTGAGCATTATACTGAAGGCATTATCTCCTATTGATCGTGAAGTGCGCGGAACATGAAGCATATAGACCTTTTTCCCTCTATCCCACAATGCACTATTCCAGGGGGGTATGACGTAGTTCATCAACCTCATAGATCGTGTGCATCCGATGGTCTTTGCCAGGCCTTTGCAATTATTTTGTCTTAATATGGGCATACTGATTCCTTATGCGGATTATCGTAAAGGCCATCGATGTTACTATGCAATTATTGAATACACGAGTGATGCAGTTACGGAGCGATGCAGAACATCTGTGTAAGAGATTTTGTTTTCGTTTTATTTTCAACTCCGAAAAAAAAAAGTGAAACAGACGCTGGTAAAATATCACTGCGTGTCCCGTCATCAGTTTTTCACCATTAGGTCTATAAAATGTATACAACGTTAGGTTTCAATAACAGGAAACTTTTTTTGGCGACGACACCATGTCCATAAGGCATAGAAATGTTGTTTTTTTCCCCGAAAGGTATTAGTGATCGTGGCGCCATTATCATCATTATCGGGGATTCCTTTTTTGTGATGAAGGCACCAGTCGAAATGTCCGTATTCCAGAATGTAATGAACATAACTCTGTACTCCCCGGGAGATGATGTATTTTGCGACACTCATACCCCCTGGAATAGTGCATGATGGGAAAGAGGGAAAAAGGTCTATAGCCATTGCTGGATCGCATGTTTTCTCTTCTGGGAACGTAGTGGACGAGATGTTCCGACGGATATATTGGAGCACAATCACGCAGAGCTTTCAACACTAGCCGCAGCACTTAAAAGTTCACCTTTTCAGCTGCTGGATGAAAACAGTGAGGGTCTCTAAGCAAGGTAGCAGATGGTTCCAGTCTATTGCGCTTGAAGATAACTATGGCAACTCTATTTAAACCTCTGGAACTGTTTACTATGTCCATTGCTGAAATGCCGAGTGAAACTGTGTTTGGATAACCAAATCTGTATAAAATGAGTGACCTTGCAAGATGGTGGCAACTTTCAGTTGTGATATACTTCCAAATTCTGTATGCTCTATAAGATGAAAGTTCACTGTTTAAGTGAGTGATTGCACAATGATCTAATTCTTTCATAGACATTGTTTGGTCGAAGACAACTCTTAGGTTCTTACAATCTGAAGCCTTTTCAGACTAAAAGACGATCATACGACAAAAGAACCATATCAGTTTAAGAGTCATTTAGCTACAACAAATCCCTCCTTATTCATTAAAGAATATCATTAATACAAGATGATAATATGGGTAAGGCAAGGTCAGCAACACCAGCAACCCTTTGCTTTTAAAGGAATTCAAAAAGGTACTGTTGCACTTCGTCTGCATCATATTATCAAAGACCGAATTAAAAAGACTAGTTTGCGTCTGACGTCAGGGCAAAGTCGCAACGTGATTGGTTACTGACTTTCGCAGTACGGCATATTCGGGGTGTAGTTGACAGGACGTCATACGCAAACTAGTTTTTTTAATTCGGTCTTCAATTATAGTAAATGTGATATCAAATCCCGTACTTTCTGTTTTGATTTAGGTAGTTTCTAGATGGTCTAACAGTGAAACATTTCTCTATACTTCTCATGTACACATTTCAATGCTATTATATGTTTGTATTGTTTTACTTATTCTTATTACCCCATAGCTGACTACCTTTCCTCTACGTAGATGGACACATAGCCTAATACATAACATAAGAGTACGAGGAGTAGAAAAGGAAAATTTGAATTCATAATCATTATCTGATCATAATCAATGTATTTATCGCGACCCATTGGCTTGGAACCCCAAATGATCTAGTAGAAGAACCCTGATATTCTGATCATGTGCAATATTCTTCTTTCAGTATCGTCATGCCACGCAAGTGAGTTTTCATGTGAGTCCGGAGATGAGTGCGTCCATTGGAGTGCTCGTTGTGAGTTTGCAGGATACAGAGCTGGCTATGTGGGCTTCAATCAGTGCTCTGATGGCTCTGACGACAAGGATTGTGGTATGTACTTTATGTTCCCTCCAGACGGCCCTTAACCCTAACCGGCCTGAGTACTACAAAATACTTAGTACTACAAACAACTTGATCACGCGTGCGTGCATCCGACGGGATGTGATGACGCAATCACCCTAACTGATATAAACACACGCTTTCGTTGGCCCGGCCAGCGAAAGACCCGTGGCTAAGTGACGACGACTTAATCTAGTTCTTGGCATGCGAGGGTCTCAAGTTCGAATCCCACTCAGAGTAAACGACTTCTTTGTTTGTGTTCTCTCTTTATTCCTTCCTTCTTTTTCTTCCAGTAGCCAAAAAGCCCTCTGGTTGTTAGGGTTAACGAGCAAAAACAAGCTCGGCAGAAGACCAAAAATCGCATTACGTTGTACAAACATTAAATACAAATATTACTGTGATTGGAACCAAAATGTGTAAAATATAACATATGCGCGCTCTTCGCGCACAATCGTTCCAGTAAAGGAGCAGATCATTGAGAAAACCTTACGGCCCCTAAAAATAAAACGTATACACCAATACAAATACTGGACCAGAATAACGTCCCTTACAACTGCAGGCCAGTTAGTTCGTTTTGACGTAGCTGCGCAATTTTGCTGCGTCATTTTGCCGGTGTCGCAAAAATATCCAGGGAGCATTTGCAATTGGGGTTGGAAGATACCTTCCCCTAAATAACAGCTAATAACAGTATTGCGAACCTTCAGCATCCATGGTTCGATGTAGAGAGTCTTTCCTATTCAGAGGAAATATTGCAATTACACACCTTATTACCTTTTAACAATAACCAATGACACTAGCACGTAATTCCAGTCAAGCACCAATCTTTAATCCTATTGTTGAAGAGGATAATAAGCTTATACTTATGTATAGCATTAGTAAAAAGCTTAAGTCTTTGTTTGCTTTGGCTAAATCCTGTTCAAGTGGTGGGCTAACCAACAATTGACAATGAGAGGACTTTCCTGAACCTCGTTCAGTTGGGGATGATTTGAAGTGACCGCCAATTATGTTTGATATTTAATACCAGCAATGTGGAAAAAAAAAAAAGTGCCAAAATAATGTACCCTTTTACGGAAGGAGCAAATTTAAAAAGTTATAACTCCGCTTCTGCAGTACGAATGTCAGCGGCGAATGTCAGGTTATTATTTCCCAGTCTTTAAAAAATTGCAGGCAGAGGTGGGAATCGATCTCGGTACCTCCCGGTTAAAAAGCACTGTGCAAAACCACTAAGCCAACTAAATATCTGTTGTGAGATGCTTGACATTAATCTTTGATATTGCTTATTGGAACAAATCGCGGAATTAAATTAGTAATAAAAGAAGTATATAGATTCTTATTTAGCGGTCAAATTGGATAAAAGGGGGAAATGTTTGTCCCTGCTCTAAAGAAAATATAGGTTAGAAAATTATCAAATAAATTTAAATTAAAAATTGAGATTTTATATTTATTTCTTTCACGAGGCGGCATTATCACAGACAAACACTGTATAAGCTAAAAACTCGACCATAATCACTACATGCTGTCATAGCTCAATGGTAGAGCATCAGACTGCTAATGTCAATATCGTTGGTTCGAGTCCTCCTGCCAGCAATGGTTATATTTATTGTTTTAATGCTACGCTACAATTTGTTCAATGTTTTTTTTTTATTTATTTATTTACTTAATTATTTATTTATTTATTTATTTATTTATTTATTTATTTATTTATTTATTTATTTATTTATTTATTTATTTATTTTTGTTTATTTATGTAAATAATTTGATATATTTGAAAGAGGTATTTGAGCAATTGAAATTTTGATTTTATAATCCTATGGGGTCATTTTGAACCCCACCCCTCCCAAATTGCCAAACGCACAACACCTATGATTTTGCATCATACATGTCATCATCATAAAAAACCATTCTATGTATACCTGACGCCGGCAACTAGACTACTATACAAAAAAATAGTATCACATCTTTCCTGCTCAATCAATATATTATAATACTTGCAAATAGATCATAGTTTACTAATCTAATCCTAATATAGACCTGTTATATCACCTGTAATATAGGTGATCATTGTTTATGGTTTGTTAATTCAGAGATTAGTGTCCGATCTCTGTACTGTAATGTAAATGAAGCATATTGATATGCAGGAAGAATCGACCAGGGCGCTATCTATTAGGGAAAGATTAACACTATTCAAAATATCAATAGACAAGAAGAAAGGGATGTAGAGATTTGTAATTGAGTCATGCATGATTTAACAGAAGGTTCTTTCCAAAACCCAAACGTAATGAGAATATTAACACAACGCACGCAAGTCGGACTGCATTCTGACACCTTTTATGGGACTTATCGTGTGTATTTGTTTGTCGTCTGTCTTTTGCCATCGTTTGGTCGCAAAAATATCAGTACTCTACACATTTACACAACAGTTGATGATCCACACAACGGCAACAAGGCCACACAGTACACGAAAGGTGATGCACAGTCCTCTAAGATAAGAGAATTCTAAAATGTGTTTTATTTTACATAAATTAATTCAGTATGAAAACATCCATTTGTAAAGAACGATACATTTTCATTTAACTTTCGTTTAACTTTTAACTCAAGTTTCTTCATTGTTGTTAAGTAATTTAGAAGAGAATGAACAAGTTTATAACTTTTGAATTGTGATTAACTTTTACTAGTATCCGTGCCTACAAAATATACACAGTTTTTAATTCAAAATGCAAGACAACTGTCAATATCCTGTAATTGAAGGCAACTTGTGCCTCAAAGCGTAGACAGATAAATATTTAAAGTGATACATTTTGATCGCAGACGCAGAAGGACACCATCTAAATGTTCTCTAAATTGGGCACTTTTGTAAAACAATACATGTCAATCAGTAAAAGCATTCAAATTGATAATAACCATGATAACAGTGGCGTACCGGACAAAATTACAAAATAGTTCCGCTATACAATACCAAAATGACTTTGCCGGGAAGAATGGGCGCAAAAATGTACAGTTTTAATACTTAAATGGGCCTGAAGGAGGTTAATTTTGGCCTAAAATAAATCAAAAGGAAAATGGTCAATTTTGTCCCGGTATTTCGACCCAGGTCGCAACCTGCCACCGGTCGGTACACCTTGCATCCATCGGGCATCGTGGTAAATTACACTATCTACACACAATCTAGTAGTTACTCTTACTCTTTTAAATAGATACCCAGGGACCTGTATAATACCGGTAACGTCGAGGACTGCCAAACCGCTTATGAATATTAAATACGCAAGATGTCATAATTTGGTCTTGGAATTCGAGAATGAGGAATTATCAGGTAGTCAAAAGCTTGGCCCGCGAAGTGCGCCCGATTCCTATTTTTTACCTATACGGTATTTTTGTTTTGTTTTTGAAATACGGTATTTTAGTTTGCGTCTTGCACTCGTAAGAAATCATTTTTCGCTCTCTGATAAATTGCGAATAAGCTAGTGTATTGGAACTACAGAGCATAATTGTTTATAACTTCAACTTCGAATTCTAATATACATTTTCCATTTAGTTTGTGGTACTCATAACATAGCCCTATTACCAAACGACGTCATCAACATTTCGTCACCCAACTATCCAAGATTCTATTTCGATTACCAAAGATGTGCGTGGCTCTTCACGACCAGTATCAATGGGAGTATTGCTGTGCACATCATAGACCTGCTACTCTACAGAGAAGGACAAGATTGGTTGATAATTGGACGTGGGAGTGATGGAATGGACGCCGATAGTCAGTTGCTGACTGTAAAGCATCTTCTTCCAAAAGATGCTTTGATAACAATAGATGAGAATAACATTTGGATGAGTTTTACGTCTAATATCGCACAACGACAAAAAGGCTTTGAGATTCAAATTACTTCAACACCCCGTGCTGGTATGTGAGTTTTAATATCATCATTTTCTAAAGGACCCAAATCATTGATGCTCGATCGTGTGATATCCAAATGTTTCCAAGACAAAGAGACTATTGTGATTTTAATCCGAGGAATTCTTCGGATAAAGGTTAAGCAGAAAAGTATAGACGCATTCCTACACCTCAATGGCAGCCATTAGCTGGGTCCCCGTCGGCTCCATCTCACCTAAAATGTGAAATGATGCGGCCTTGGAAGGTATTTTAAACTGCATTCTATCACCCGTGTTACACGTAGACAAAAGAATGATGACAGTTTACAACACAAAAGAATCTAACATCGAATTTTAAGCGGTTTTAATCCACCCAATTGGGCAGTCACAACACCAGTTTGGTCTTGCGGGGACCCAATAATGGCCGACCAAATCCTGACCATGACTTGGCTCGTTGGGTTCGTCTATAAACAGATGAAGGAGGAAGAAGATGGAAAAAAGGAGGAGGAAAAATGATGATGATGATGATGATGATGATGATGATGATGATGATGATGATGATGATGATGTTGTTGTTGTTGTTGTTATGGATCTTGTTAATACTAGTATAGTATGACTTTCACAGGATTATGCGGCAGAGATGAATATATCCTTTGCAGTGACGGTTACTCGTGTTACGACGGAATGTTTGTGTGCACCACAGAGAAAAATTGTACCCAACATCTTCAAGACATCCACTCATGTAGTAGGTATAGTGTATACAGAAGAAAAAACCTGAAGTTGTAAACAAAAACCAAGTGCCCAATTTATTTATTTATTTATTTATTTATTTATTTATTTATTTATTTATTTATTTATTTATTATTATTTTGTTTATTTATTTCAGAACAATGCAGTAATGATGATTTCTGGTGCTCCACACCCTATGGCTTTGGTTGTGTTAACCAATCTCTGGTTTGTGATGGCAAAATGCAGTGTATTGATGGTTCCGATGAATTTAGATGTCGTAAGTTCAAGCGTTTTAGACATCCAATTTGAAGGGAGTCTCCGGCAATCACAACATTATGCCGTATATGTAAGAACAATAATTATCAAGCACGAAACACGTGGTTTTATTTAAAACAAAGTCATAGTGACCATAAAAACGAATAAAAACATCCGCCTCTCAACACGCGATATTCAAAATTCCCGGGCGCCGAAATTGTCAGAATAACAATGATTTTCGAAAACGGAAACTGAAAAGATTAAAGATAAAAGATAAAAGGACCCTCAGAATACAATTTACGGCTCATTCGTTGTGTACATGTTAGTGTTTATGGAATAAATGCGAAAGGTAAAAGATAATTATGTGCTTATTATTACGAAGTAGAATTGTATGTTTTGTTCTTATTTTAGATACATGTGGTGAAGAGTGGATTGATATGACAAATAACGACATTACATACTTGTCATCTCCACATTACCCGGGACTATATTACCCAAGCACCAAGTGCACGTGGTATTTCACAGGTCCAGATAACGACGGCACTTTCATCGTTAAATTCCTTGATCTGTATTTAATAACGTTTGATACGATCAGTGTTGGTAAAACCCACAATGTGTCTTTAAACACTATGGTTACTTCGCTTTACCTATGGGCAGCACCGGTTTCTGCAATGGTAACTCATCACCAAATGTGGATACGGTTTGAGTCTAATGAAGACTACGTGATTTATTTGGGATTCTTTCTTCTGGTAGAGCGAGTGAAAGAACAAGGTATTATTCTGATTATGATTGTGAGGCATTTTGATCTTGTAAATCAGTCATGTAAGCAATGAATGCAAACTTAAGTTATTTGCTACCTTAAAATAATAAGCCAATCAAATTTCAAAACAGCTAACACATTTTTTTGTAATCTCAATACTCCATAAAATAGTCCAGTGAGCGGTCCACACAATTTTAGTTACATGCAAATATATTGCAATCACTAGTATAATTGAAATCGCTTTCCTAATAGATCCGGTCATAATAATGTATAAATTATACCTCAGTTGCATAATATATTTTTTCTTTCTTTGCTTGTGTTTACATAAGGTATATCTTGTAATGATTGGGAATTCAAATGTGATTCATCTGACGTCTGCTTGGACCAGTCGCTAGTTTGCAATGCTTTGGAAGAATGTTTGGACGGCTCCGACGAAAAAGATTGTTGTAAGATTTCGTTCAAAATTAAATTCGAAAGATTCGTGTAAAGACTGTTCTGGTGCCAAATTCTTGTAACAAATAACTTAGAGGACTGTGCGTCACCTTTCAAGTACTGCGTGGCTTTGTTGCCGTTGTGTGGGAGTGGACCTATTATACTGTATACCAATGCCAATCGTTTGTTCATTTTTCTAGTACATTTCGATTTAGTGTTATTTTTTAATGTTCAACACAAAGCAAAACAAGGTCAATGGGGTACCGTACTTGAATATGGTTATAATGATTTATAAATTGTACAACATAACAACTATATTGAACATGGGTGAAATGTTTGCTTGGCGTGAGATATTGTCTAAAATCATAAAGTTGATTTGTATTCTCCGCGTCAGCACTGCCCGTCGTGCTTTCGCGACGCAGAGGGTCTATGAAGGGGGGGGGGGGGTTGTGGCCCCCCAGCAAGATGCTGTGAACTACCAAACAAAATAAAATTCAACAGCAAAGTGCTACACAACTTTAGCTTTTAGGTATAACTTGTTATGCATTTGTAAAAGACGTGCAAAATAGCTGTAACTTTTTGCTCAAATTTAGACTAACTTCAGTATTTTGTCGATTTTGTCATTTGCCTGCATTATTTAATTTGATTTGAGGAAAATTTTTATTACAGATTTTTGCAGTTCATCGAATGTTTCACTGAGCACAAATGGCAGCCACGTCATCGAAACTCTACCCGCGTACCCGAACTTTTATCCACCCAATACAGAATGCCACTGGTTTATCACGGCAACAGAAGGGAACTTCATCACCATAACATTTCGATATTTTGATGTGGCAACCGGCTTTGATTATCTCTATATTGGTCACGGACATACAATTTCTGACGATACCACGGTTATCCGGGTAACCGGATCGGCTAATCCTAGTAGTGTTACGATTGATTCGACTTCAGCGTGGCTATATTTTAGTGGGCCGTATGGATTTTGGTGGGGTTTGGTTTTGTCACTAAATGTTAGCTTCCTCCCAGGTAAGTTTCTCGTTGTCCTTTTCTGTTTCTTCTTCTCATCATCGTCCTTTTTCATGCTCTCCTTCTTTGTCTTCACTATCATCACATTCTTTGCTTTCGTCTTCTTTTTCGTCTTCTTTAGCTCATAATTCTCATCCCTTTTTTTCTTAACAATACATTACAATTTTGTAAGTGCTCTTTTAGCAAATTCATAGTTTATCATAGAATCTATGAGTTAATTGAATTTACAACCGAATGACAAAACAGGCGAAAATAGTAACTTTTTGCACAAATTGGAAAAATATTGTAAGGATCACTTGAGGTTTTGACTATTAAAAGCTACATTTTGGTCAAAAATCGTGCTTGGAAAGGTCGTTTTCAACAGATTTACCACATTCGCCTTGCTATAAACATTGAATTGCGTTATCTGTTGACCTAGAGAAAAAAATTTAAAGGGGAAGTGTTAGCTTTCGTTCGATATAAGAAAATTCACTGCCAGCTTGGACGAAATTGTGTGCTCAGGTGTATCGAGGTGGAAACTGTGCATAGATGGTTTATAAGAGAATCGTTTTGGTAGCCAAACCTTTTCCATATGTGACCGTACACCACGAATGAGCCGTAAATGTCCTCAATTGTATTCTGAGTTACAGTGTAAAATGGGCATGAAGGTCATATTCATAGGTATTTCAATTTGGTGCCACGTGTATCTCATTAAATGAGGTACACGTAGCACCAAATTGAGGTACCTATGAATACGACCTTCATGCCCGTTTTACACTGTAACTCAGAATACAATTGAGAACATTTACGGCTCATTCGTGGTGTACGGTCACATATGCGAACAATGCTTCTGATATGATATTGAATGAAAAGAATATATTCATGGTCGTTCACTTTGAAGGGCAATGCGAAGACGATTCAATGTCATGCAGTAAGTAAAGTAAACTAGAGATGTAATGGACATATTAAAGTGTCGGATTTTAATTATCCATTGTATAGTGAATTGTAGTGAGGAGGAATTTCTATGTGACTCTGGATATGGATGCTTAGACAAGTCATTATTATGTGATAATGTAGCTCAATGTCTTCATGCATCAGATGAACGTAATTGTGGTAAGCTATAAGAAAGATCGAAAGTATGAAATTGGTTTTTTTTTGTATACAGTGCTAAATGTGTAGCGTGATGAACTCGTAGTGCTTGTTATTAAAGATAGCATAATGTACGATTTCCATACAATTTAAGTTTTGTTTTTCTTTACTCAAAATGCTGAATAATTCCAGTAATAACTGCCAGGAAAGGTTTCTGTCCATTGTTAGCCGAAATAACAAGGTGAAGTGAGCGAAACCTCGCTGGCTATTTTGGACATTTAACATGGAGTTCTATGGGGAGGGTAATGTGTGAATTATGACATTTCAATAAACTTGCTTTGTTCACCCACCAAACACATCGAATTTGACTGATTTCATTTAGGTGTAAGCATAATTGAATCACTAAATCAGTAGCAATTCACCGCGATCGGTGATTTCTCTGTTGATATCAGCAATGAAACTACAAAATAAACCGGCAATGTTTAGCCACTACCTCCAAAATACTGAACTCAACTTGTAAAACGTGTATACGCACACAGGTTCTAGGCATGACGAATTTTACGCACTCACGCCTAACGCGTCACGTAATTCGTCACGTAATTCATCACGGATTAACAACGGCTGGCTCTTGTACAGAGGTATAGGAAGAGTTGTTGAATTCTTGTGAAACAACAGTTCTGTTTTGTTTGTGATGATGAAAAAATGTGTGCTTTTCAATAGGCTATCATAATAATGGAGTAGAGTTTTTCTCCTTCGTCAAATATATGCCTATTTGTTTGTTCACACACACACACCCACATACCACCCCTATATATATCCTAGGGTCTATAAATTATGGTCTGTTTGTTAAAACTAAGAGTGTAAAACATATATAACGTTAAAATTATGTTCAAATCTCATGTTGAAAAACAAAATAAATGTCAAAACTGTGTTTCTAAATTTCATTTAAACTTTTTAGACTTGATTTGTCTTAACTGGGCTGTACTTCCCTTTTCAGACATTTGCGGTAATCGCGAATACACCTTAACTCTATACGATACCTTTACGCTGACGTCACCTGGTTTCCCGATCTTTATCCAATCAGCATCGCCTGTACATGGATGATATATGCAAATGAAGAGAGCAGCCTGCCGACAGTAGCATTCAAGCATTTCAACACAGATGCCAGATTTGACTTTTTAATAATCAGAACGGATAATGAAACTCTGCTGTTGTTATCAGGATTGATGGCCCCGAGTTCACTCATTATCAACGACACATATGTAGAAGTCTTTTTTGCGTCATATTTATACAACGACCATTATAATGGATTTCATCTGGAATTATCTCTATCACTTCCAAATGGTAAACCGTAAGGCACCACATCGAATTTGGTCCTATAAAACTACCGGTACCTGGTTACCCAGCAAACACAAAAACGTTTTAAAAACGTTTTAAATAAGTTATATTTTGGCTTTTGGTTTAGGTAAAAACGTTTTAATAACATTAAAATGTCGGGTTATATAAAGGTCTTGATAACGTTTTAAAACGGTTTGTATGAAAACACACTACAACAATATTTTTAAAAGTTTTCAAAATATGTTATTGTAAACTATTTTTGCCAACATTTTTGCCAAATATTGTGTCAATACTTAAATAACATTATGTTAAAATATTTGAACCCAGCAAACACAGAAATGTTCTTAAAATGTTTTTTTTTTCAAAACCTTTTAATAACATTTAAATGTCGGGTTATATAAAGGTCGCGAAAACGTTTTTAAAACGTTATTGAAAATATTTTGGGCAAACATTTTTCGCAAAATATTTTTTCAACCCCAAAATAACATTCTGTATAGAATGTTTTGTATTAAGTTTTCAAGAATGTTTTTGGAATGTTATTAAAACGTTTTTATACCCTTTATATAACCCGACATTTAAACGCTTTCTGTAAAACATTTTTGTTTGCTGAGCAGTAGATTATCAAAAATGTTTTTAAGGTTCTGAAAACGTTTTACACGCTTACCCTTTATATAACCCAACATTTAACCGTTTTCTGACAACCTTTTATAACCTTTTGGGAATGATGTCGAAAAAGTTTTGTGTTTGCTGGGGGTTAAGTACCGATGACTCTTAACATCATTCCCTTGTGATGTAATAAAATGTATCAAACATAATAGTAAAAAGTTGCATAATGTTATTGTTTTCCTTAAAATAAAAACGAATGCACTGTACATGTTCAGGGTACGATAAAAAGTGCCATCGGTACCTATTCGGGCACCGATAGCGCTATAAGACCAAAAGAGGTTGTGCCTAAATTAACATGAAAATACATTCGAAAAGTTAATAGCAATGAGACATTGATTTTGAACAATTAAAGTATATCGACACTCGCGATAATTACTATTTGGCATGTTTGGCGCAGGAAAGTTCATGTGATATCAATAAATTCCTACAGGGTTTAAGTAGATGCCAGAATTAAATTCATTTTGTTATACAGGGAATAAAATTAAAAACGCACATCTTAAATCATGGAAACCACCCATGGAATCTGCCACAAAAATATGTATCAAGCGGTTCCAGTCAGATGCTATATCCTCGACCAATTTTTATCATTTGTTATGACATGTTTGCAATCATATATGTTATTTCAGCAACGTGTAATACCGATGAATTTCTCTGCGACGACATAGAATCAGCTCAGATATGTTTACATAGTTATCATAGATGCGATGGGAAAGAATTATGCCCTGATGGATCGGACGAATGGAACTGTGGTAAGGCAGACAGGTCCGAGGTTGACAGATTAACACCCACACGCACACCCCCCGCACACCCCTACTCACATTCCGGGGATTGTGCAGTGGCGTAGCCAGGGGTCTTGCCCCCCCCCCGGGATGGTGACCGCCCGACATTTTTAAAGACTTTTTTGTGTTTCTGACCAAATTTACATTATAATTTGCCATTTTAAGCTAAAAAGTGCCAATTTTAACGCGCTTCGCGCGAATTTATTCACTTTCTGTACCATTATTTCACCAGTTTAGCTTCAATATGGCAAACTTTTTCGCGCGCTTCGCGCACATTTGTAACATTAACTGATTTTGTAAACAAAAGGTGCCCCCTTACAATTTGTCTTGCCCCCCTCTGAAAAAGTGCTGGCTACGCCACTGGGATTGTGCTATATAATAATATCTTGGAGATTAAAGTGTCACACACAAAACCACCGACAATATAATATAATATAACCACAACATAACTCTGATTATATTCTATATTGACGTATTTTGATGGTTCGTATTAACTTTGGCTAATACTCAGCAAATTATGGATTGACTACAGAAATTTGGTAAAATTATCATAAAGTTACTGTGTCCTTTCCATTTTCTCTTTATTTTTCAACAGGAATATGTGGCACAAGATTTGTGAATCTTGGATCTGATACAGAAACTGTTGACCTAAGCTCACCGGGTCATCCCATGACATATCCCAGTGACGTCATATGTCTGTGGTCAGTTTCCTCCATCATTAACAGAAGAGTCTTTGTCCGTGTCTCTGAATTCTACATGGAAGATAGATACGATTTTCTTTATTTCGGCAATGGAGAACAGTCTCTTACAGACACACAGATAGTTCAATTGACAGGATTAACTAAAATCCAAAGTGTTGCTTCTTTAGCTAATAAAATGTGGATTTTGATGACAACTGATCGCACGAGACAGACAACTGGGTTTGCATTAGAAATCATGCAAACATCTTACGGTGAAGGTTGGTGTCATGTTTGTAAATTGTTGTGTTTTTATTTTTATTATTATTATTGTTACGAGTCGTATTTGACTCAAGGCCAAAATCACCTTTTACCCAAATTCACACGAATGCACAACACAAATACACTGTTTGATTAAGCTAACAAAATCTAAGTCTTTAATTGAAAACAGAGTATGATTGGTACATATAATAACAATATCGCATATACAATAAAATCACACAATGACAGTTTTACTCTATCAGTACTTAACCAGCTGTCTTCTTGTTGGTGATCCTAGAGTTCTTGCAATGTTCTGGACGCCTGATGTAATATATCCTTATTCAATTGTCCTGCGAAAATCAGCGAAATCTAGTGTACACTTGCGTAACTTATAAATATCCTTGCGTATGAAATCCTCACACAAAAATGCCGTTGCTTTCTCCAAACCGTTATCTCCTTGCGCTGCTTTCTCCAAACTTAACTCCTTGCGCTGCTTTCTCCAAACTTAACTCCTTGCGCTGCTATGGTGCTATTTCCACCTTTCACACAATATCTTCAGGAAGCAGGACTGCGATGCAGTTGTCCCCACTTATATTGACAGTTGTGTTGCTCCATTAACCAGACTTCAGCAAATCGGCAGAAGAATGATCTTCTCCGACAACACTGGCAGACAGTAGTGCATTGACTAAGTAAAAAATAATTCTGGTTTGCAATTTCCTTTCTTTGAAGGAATTGGACTGTAAGCATATTAGCTAGCTAGCCCAGATCAACACTATAAACTGTCTCAATGATAAAGGCTATTTGCAGCCTGTCAGATCTGTATCCAGATGATAATAATTGTAACCTTTTCCATAAAGTCCGACACAATCCGCAGTAGACACTATGTCTTACTTTGGTCCATTTTCGTAGCTCGAAAATAATAACCATAATTTCAGCATGTCGTTGAGGACAAAACAATTGCCGTGTGGGCAAACAACGGTATCCGCACTTGACGAGATCCATCTACATAATCTTCATCGCTCAAAGGCTGAACTTGTAGCACTGTAGGAATCCTCCATGGCCACACTTTGTAATACTCTCTGAGTATCCAGCTTAATTATTATTGCTCTCATTTTTGAGAGGTAACTACACCAACCACATATTACAATCACATCGATACAGGTCTGCCAAGAATTACTACCAACATGATGTTTTGTAGCCAATCTTGGATTTTTCTTTTTCTAATGTTCTAATACATTAACATTTCAGCTTACATCACTTCCTGTGGGTTTTTCCCGTGATGTCATCATCTTTCTTTACAGTCTCAGGAAATTTCCCCTTGACATAAATAGTCTTGATAAATGATGTTGTTATTTCCATTATAGGGGATTTCCAGAAAAGTCATAATAAACAAACTATTGCATGATTATACAGGTAACTTCCCCTATTTCATGAAATGCAATTATACAGGGTACATCACATTATGAAATTGTTCATGTTGTTTGAAAATACATCTAATTTAGATAGGCTTAGTAGACCGTACAAATAATCATGAAGCGTTTCGAGTAATACGAGGGTATCTGCTTATGAACCTATTTTCTTATACACAACATTCATAGTTTGATTAAAATCCTGTATGTACAATTTGTTTATCGTAGT
Source organism: Amphiura filiformis (assembly GCF_039555335.1). Classification (NCBI taxonomy): domain Eukaryota; kingdom Metazoa; phylum Echinodermata; class Ophiuroidea; order Amphilepidida; family Amphiuridae; genus Amphiura; species Amphiura filiformis. The sequence continues at coordinate 40,204,403 of NC_092634.1, forward strand.
CAAATAAAATCGGGCCTTTTCGTTAACATTTTGTATCCGATAGACAACTTCCTTTTCACATTTTAACACATTTTAAATAATTTATACATAATTAATGTTATAATATGATATTCTTGTTTCATTATAGACATTTGCAATCCAGATGAATTTGATTGCGGAAACGGGATTTGCGTTGACACAAATGCTGAATGTGATGGTTTCAATGATTGCGTAAATTGGGCTGAAGAAAACAAATGTGGTGCGCATAACACCCCAATGACGTATAAATTCAAAATTGTTGTGTTTTCTGTTTTGTTATATAGGGCTAGAGTATACATTCACCAAAAATAAAAAGCCTAAACCCGTTGGTATCTTTATGTTGTTTAGTTGGTCGCCATAGTATATGTAATAACTGGGTTCTTGATTTGGTTGATATAATATAAGAACCTCTATTCTACTCTTATGGAATATTATGCCGAAAATTCGATTGCAATTGATTTTCTTGAAACATTAAGATGCACACACCTGCCACAAAGTATTGAAAAAAAAACCCACCCCAAACACAGACATGCCGTAATGTAAGTAACGCACATAACTTATTCTAAAGTTTATTTCAATTTTGTTCAGCCTACGTGACGTGTCCAACTGCGTATCTCTGTCACGAGTCAGACTCAGTTAACGTGACGATGTGTCTGTCCATAGCTAGAGTCTGTGATGGATCACCGGACTGCATAGAACATGACGACGAAACGGAATGTGGTAACGTGATAATATTTGTTTGCCTGCTGCTTGTTTGTTTGTTTGTTTGTTTCTGTGTTTGTTACTAAACATTGTCAATACATTGTACCGAGTTATTGATTGTGACTTGTTTAAAAGCATTTTAATACTTGGAAAATATTCATGTTTATTTTGTATCAAGAACTGATTGGATCATTGTCAATACATTTGGTACAGGTCTGTGAGTGTGACTCTGGCACAAGTGGTCTCCCCTTCGATCCCCCCTGGTAGCAAAAACTAACAATTACTTGCTCTCTCCATTACTACATTTGACTTGTTGGGTTGATGAAGTGGATGACAAACAAAGTGGCATAAGAGAACTAGTCTTGCTGTGTTTGTACTGACAGTGACTAAACATTGAATGGTTTGTCGAGGTTAAAATAACAATTTAAACAAATCCTTTACCATGTATGAATTACAATCCAATAGACAATTCCCACCCTATAATTTGCATTTCCCTGCCGTTGATGGGGTGAACATCCGGTCATTCTTATCCTTGCTTTCGTTATTTTATAAGCACGTGATACCCTTCTTGCCCTCGCTTTCGTTTTTTGATACGTGATATTGATGTTTACCCCACCAACGTCAAGAGAGTGCCAATTATAGGAATGATCTATACCGGATCAGGAATTAAAGTGACATAGTAATTTAACTAGTTTACTTTTAGACTACACCTGAATCATGAGTATTTTAAATAATTGCAGTAAGTAATTTACAGGTCCTCTCTTACTGTGTCAAATATTACCAATCTTGTCGTCCTATGCAGACACAAAGCGTTGTCCAAACACCTGCCTATGCAGTTACTCAACTGTAGAGGACCTGGTCGTGGATTGTCCACATGGATGGACCGTTAATGGGCTCGATGATGTTCCACCAATATCTGATACACTGTAAGTTTTGTCTCATTATGTACTACTGATGCACTATTTTTAAGTAATTAAATTACTTCCTATACCGGGAAATGTAGGGCACTGGTGAGGAAAGTAAGGAAACATATGGAATAACCTAAAGCTCTGTGTGTGTGGTAGTGTCAAAGTGCCGTATATCTGTCCCCTTTCCAGTGACATCTCATATTTAATTCCAGTGCCATCCTCATCAAAGTAAAATGCTGATACCTATAAAAATATATCCGAAGGTCGACGAAAATGAATGACGTGTCACTGGAATTGGAATAGATGACAAGAAATTCTAACCTTTCATTTCGGCTAGGAGAGCTATCTATAATTCTCTAAATTTACTTTTATGTTTTCAGGCATTTAACAGACGGAAACTTTCCAATACCAGAACCTGGTGTATTTAAAGCACTTACAAAACTAAAAGCATTGTAAGTAACCCATGAAATACCCCTTTATATATTCCACTTGAGTTCGCATCTCTTTCTGACATGAGTATTTTTCTCAAGCCTTATTTTTACTATTTCGTTATCATGCCCAGGGTTGTTGTTCTAATAAAGCTTGTTATAGACATGATATTTGTATCCCCCAATTGGTTATGTATTTTAACCGTTGGTCAAACACATACAAACATTAAAAATAATTATACACTGGTATTGATTCTACAACCCTGCCGGATTACGACTGAGAAAATATTTTGATAACATATCAGACACTTAGAATTATTTGACAAAGTTTTGTATTTTTTTTACATTTATGATATCCTCATGAGTTTAGCAGACAGCCGAATCCGGATTCGTCTTTTTGTTAAGTTCATGTTACACATGGATTAATTTGATTGAGAGAACAAGGGATCAGCGCTTTAGCTAAAGAGGGCAGCATATCAATTTTAACGGTGTTCAGCGTGATAAGTAAACGAAAGAGGGCGGCATACAGGGTTAACTAATGGTGCAGCGCAGCACGATCCAATGAAATATGCACATAATTATGATTTGATAGAATTAAAAAAAACCAAAAAAACTTACAACATAGGTGGTGTATTTCTTTTCAAAATGTATTTTGATAACATATACATTATATTTGCCTTCAATTATTTCCAGATCGCTTTCACGCAATCGTATTTCGTACATAACACCAAGAGTATTTGATGGTTTGGGAACATTAACATGGCTGTAAGACAAATGATATACAAATTAGTATAGATAAATATTATGACCATATCTAAAACAATCCGCATAAAGATGTTTTACCTACTCGTCACTTTTCATCACATAATTTCGGATAATTTTGTTTTAACAGAGATTTATCTTCAAATAATTTCACGATGCTTACAACAAACGTATTTGCAGAGCTTCGCCATCTCAAAGAATTGTAAGTCTGAAATCCAGGTCAATTATCACAAGCATTTAAACGTTATGTTGTTCCTGAATCCTTTGGTAAATGCAGGACCAGAATAGACAAATTGAAAAGAATTAATTACTCAAACTTAATTGAAAACCAGACAACAAAATGGAGGACACCGACAGGAATAAGTAATTCCAGTTGCCATCCACATTTCAAATGGAGTTACCTGAATCTACACCCCTATGTGAAAGATTAAGGTCATGTCTTCCATACAGGGAATTTCAACTGGAATAGCTCAATTTGGTTATAAGAGAATTAAACGAGAAAGAAAAAGGGAAAGAACCTAGAAAAATATCAAAAAGCCTAATTTGTGTGGCATTTGTTTCTATTTCAGATTTATTTACAATGTGCCACTTCATGAAATTGCTAATGGTGCTTTTAATGGAGTTTTTAATCTGCGGATGCTGTAAGTTTATCCATTATTCTGAATTATTTCTACTCACGGGTACTGGAAGAATTCGTCCATAGACATCATAAATAAATAAGTCGACGACACGACTGGCGGCCCTTGCATTTGGACGAGCTAGCTGGAAGAATGACGGCTATATGCAAATTAGGAAATTGGCGTTTACATTCGTGACGTCATTTTTTATCAAATGATTTGTACTGAAAAATGACGAACGTTTGCATTTTCTTCCCATTTCTTTTACGTATAGCCTAGCTGAGGTGTTAGTCCAGTGCGTTAAGAAAATATTTCTGCTGACATTGGCTAAATAACCTGTATTTTCTCTCGAAATGGTGACAACTCTTGTCGCCATTTCACCATTTTTATTTTCACAGACGACTTGACCTTTTGAGGTCATTTAGTAGACTTTCTTAGCAGTCGTTTTTGTTATCCTAGCTACAGCTCGCCTTTTGAAAGGGAATATCGACGTCAGTGGCGGCGCTAGGGGGGCAAGGGGCATTTGCGCCCCAATATTTTTCTTGCCCTCCCCATTTTGCACCTCCTCTTAAATTGACGATTTTGTTCCCCTGAAATTCACTTTACCCCCCCAATGCCCCTCCCCAAAAAATTCCTGGTGCCGCCACTGATCGACGTACGGTGTGCGAAAATTCGTGCCACCAATAGCGATCGGTTTTATTGAAGGTTCCCTTTCTTTGTGATCACGTTGTTCGGCGATATCTGAAAACCGGAGATATATTGACACGGGCCACTAGTTTAACTTCCTTGGAATTTGTCATTGTTTTTGGTTTATATTTAAAGCCTTGGTTTAATAATCATATACATTCCTTATTTCATTTTGTCCACTCAGCATATTAATTCGGCCAAAGTCTGACATGTCTGAAGATGATAACTTAGTGATAGAAACCAACGCTTTTCAAGATATTCGCAGTCTTGAAACTCTGTAAGTGATTTATTTTAGAACGTGATTTTATCTACATTTTAAATAAGTATCATTTTCATTAATATCATTATCATCATCATCATCATCATCATCATCATCATCATCATCATCATCATCATCATCATCATCATCATCATCATCATCAAACAAATCTTTATTACTTTTTCAAGCGTAAATCTATATAATATTTTATTGTGATGAAAGTAAGTCATACATTGGCACGCTTTTGAAATTTGTAGACGCTAATCAGAAATATATTCGACCTAAAATTCTAGTCCCAAAAAATTCCTGTGTACTATTTAAGCAAAACTTCCGTGCATTTTCCAGATTCTGTGACTACCACGCTTTGTGCTGTTTCTTCAATGAGCTAGAACAATGCACTACTTTGGAACCAGTACCGCCATTATTCAACTGCGGGAGTCTCATGCAAAACAATATACTTCGGATATCTATGTGGATACTTGGTGTCAGTGCTCTTATCGGAAACCTGTTTGTCCTTTTCTTCCGAGTCAAGGAAGGATCGCCATCAACCGCTCACTACAAACAAAGACTTTTCATCGCAAGTTTAGCCTTTTCTGATTTCCTTATGGGTGTATATATGATTATTATAGCTTCTGCTGATGTGCACTATGGCGATGATTATTTTACGCATTCGGGCCAATGGCGTTCTGGTTTAGTTTGTAAGATAGCTGGATTTATTGGTCTCTTCTCAAGCGAAGCATCGGTATTTTTTATAACCCTAATCACGGTCGACCGTTTTATTTGTATACTATTTCCATTTAGTGATTTGAAACTGAGAAAATTGTCCTCGCAAATTGCTGTTGTTCTGTTGTGGTCCGTAGCAGTCATAGTGGCACTTGTACCTATTCTATTGGCTGGTCCCGAGTCTGATTTTTATGACCTTTCTGATGTTTGCATGGGTTTACCTCTCATTACCCGTCCATCCAGTTACTCGTTCCACGCAAGTGATGTCAATAATCAAGTGACCTTTGACCTTCCAGTTGCAGAGGATTCAAAACCAGCTTGGTACTTCTCAATTGCGATATTCTTAGTATTAAATCTGGTCTGTTTTGCGATAATCTGCGTATGTTATATTGCTATCTTCGTGACGGTGAAATTGTCGGGCAAAAAGGTAGGACGTGAGGAAAAAGTTCAGGAAGACATCAAAATGGCAGACAGGATGGCGGCGGTCGTAGGGACCGATTTCCTATGTTGGTTTCCGGTTATAATAATGGGAATTCTTTCTCAAACTGGTGTAGTAGTTATTCCATTAGATGCGTACGTTTGGTCCGTAGTGTTCATACTTCCCGTCAATTCATCACTTAACCCTTACTTGTACACCATTTCGTCTGTTATTTCAGAAAGACGAGATGGCAAAATGACCAAGCCAAGACAAAAAAGGCATCTGTAAGCATGGTAACCATGGTTTCGTCTGTGAGTAATAACGCGAAGATCTAAAGTTGTTTTCTTTAAACTTCCGTGGTCCGGGTACGCGCTGGTGAATTGCGATCGCGTAGAAGTGACAAGGTCGCCTACTACGCGCCGCGCCGAAGACCAATGGGTCAACCGGCTTGTTGTCAAGTGCATTGATCAGCCAATCAGCGTGATTGTTTATTGCTTTTGTGTTTACGCTCGTGTACAATTTAATAACCCAATTATGTTGGTGCATTCATAGGATAACCTTTGAATTTGATCATGATGATCGGTAATAACAAACTCACCTTCCTCAACTTCCTCAAGGTCAATGAACTGTGCCATTAACGTGAGACCATCTTGGCTCATATATAATTGAAGACCGAATTAAAAAGACTAATTTGCGTCTGACGTCAGGGCAGAGGCGCGGCGTACGCAGTATAGTCCGCCTGCAAAGACCATATTTTGGGGGTTAGATGGTTTTGGCAGTTAAAGTTTGTTTTTTTGCTGAATATTGATCTTTGAGTGTTGTAGAAAAAGATTCCGTGGGATGTAAAATCGTTACCCTTGGGCAATCCGATATATTCAAGATGGCCGCCACGTAACTCTGAAATAGCATTCAAATAGTGTTTTAGTGACAAAAGGTATCGTACTACATAACTATAGTGTTTTGGGCAGTTAAAGTTGGGTGTTATGCTGAATGATCTTTGAGTGGTATAGAATAAGATTGTAGGGGGTGTAAAATCGTCACCCTTGGGCAATCCGAGATATTCAAGATGGCCGCCACGTAAATCTGAAATAGCATGTTTTAGTGACAAAAGGTATGATACCAAATAGTGTTTTGAGCAGTTAATGTTTGTTTTTTTGCTGATAAATGATCTTTGAGTGGTGTAGAATAAGATTCTAGGGGGTGTAAAATTGTCACCCATGGGCATTCCGAGATATTCAAAATAGCCGCCACGTAACTCTGAAATAACATTCAAATGTTTTTTTAGTAATAAAAGGTATCATACCAAATAATTATAGTGTTTTGGCAGTAAAAGTTTGTTTTTTGCTGATAAATGATCTTTAAGTGGTGTAGAATAAGATTCTAAGGGGTGCAAAATTGTCACCCTTGGGCAATCCGAGATATTCAAAATGGCCGACACGTAACTCTGAACTAGCATTAAAATGAATTTGTTGGTGACAAAACAAATATTTATTAGAGTGTTTAGTGCGCATTATTGGTAGTTTTGGCTCAATATGAATTATATGCATGTGCATTATGAACTGACACGCTTCAGTGATCCTATATTGCCAAGATGGCGTTCCGGGAGTCGTGAAATGTATGCTCACAATAGGTAACTGTCTTTCTTATCATATTGACTGGTTTTTATAGCATATCATACTCAAGTTTCTTGTTATTAACAACACAACTTCATTATTAAACCATTTGCATAAAGTTTTACCTGTCTTTCAGAACATTTTAGCAATAGAATATACCAATTTGATTGAATTAAAGATCATCACATGTGTATAAATTTTCATTTTGGTATTATGTCCTTCAACACGAATACCTGAGAACTGTAGGTATAATTGTATGATACTCTTTGAAAATACACATTCAAGGAGTATGAAGATTCAATAATTACTATGCCAAGGAAGTGATTTAAATAATAGCCTACATTGATTAAATGGGACATTTCAACCATTTGGACGATTTATGGAGTGACTCCTTCAAATCACACGCACCAGTGTTTAAACATCACATGAATCGGTAGTTATCGGTATAAGCACAAGGATAAGCTAGAAAAGAGCCCATGCCTTTTAAAACGAAACAATACTTTATTAAAGCAGTTCTTTTAGATGGATATATGCAATATCTTTTTGCACATGTTGATACCTCTTTAGATCTGCCAGGATATCTGCAACAAAGTTACAAAAGTTTTGAAAATGACAAACTGGCCTATACAACGAGAAAACATTCCAACGTGTGGAGAAAAAAGACGGCATATTTTCTTCAGTCCATTTAAAAAAAAATTGAAACAGTATGTTTTTGTTTCAATTTATCTTCAAATTCCGATACGGGAACGAATATATTAATGCTCATGGTTGGTCTCTGAACAATCATCAATGCAAGCAAGATATATATGAGGATGATTTGTATGTCAGCTTGGAAAGGTGCCTGGCTAAAGATAAATTTCTTAAGATTAACTCTCATAAAAATCGTGTGTAAGTACACAAGCAAAACTAATATTGGCAATTATGCAGAAGATGCTTTTACCCAGTCCGCCAAACGACTACGTTGACCTTACCCACACGTTGACTTCCAGGATCACTAATGTGGGGAAGTGTGTGACCTTCAAAAGATTCAAAGTATCCAGACAGATGAAAACCTGCATATTTGTGCATATCTACACATGAACGTAATGGCAAGAAGTATCTGCTAGCAAAATGCGCGGATCGTGGTGATAGGTGGGCAAATGTAATCAGAGGACGTTCAGAAACATTTGTGTGTGTGATCTTCACGCATCACAGGGACCCTGCCTCTTCAAGGAAGAACATATGGTTAATTGTGTTTTCAATAATTGATTGAGTGTCCCAGGTTAAAGAAGAAATAAACAAACAAACAGACAAACTGTATGACTAGGTTTCTTAGTGACAAAAGCAATACACGCTTTGCTGTTGCAGCATCTGAAGAAGATGCAACTGATAACATGATGTAGATGTCCTATCTGGTTGGAATCCTGCAGAATAAACCATCTGTTCGACTGCCGGGTTACATGTTGCTATCCCAGCAAACACAAAAACGTTTTAAAAACTTTTTAAATAAGTTATATTTTGGCTTTTGGTTTAGGTAAAAACGTTTTAATAACATTAAAATGTCGGGTTATATAAAGGTCATCAAAACGTTTTTAAAACGTTTGGTATGAAAACACACTACAACAATACAAAATGTTTTCAAAATGTTATTGTAAACTATTTTTGCAAAAATTTTTTCTAAATATTCTTAAAATGTATTTTTCAAAACGGGTTAATAACATTTAAATGTCGGGTTATATAAAGGTCATGCAAACGTTTTTAAAACGTTATTGCAAATATTTTGGGCAAACATTTTTATCAAAATATTTTTTCAACCCCAAAATAACATTCTGTTTAGAATGTTTTGTATCAAGTTTTCAAAAATGTTTTTGGAATGTTATAAAAACGTTTTTATACCCTTTATATAACCCGACATTTAAACGTTTTCTGTAAAGCATTTTGTGTTTGCTGAGCAGTCGATTATCAAAAAATGTTTTTTGATGTTATGAAAACGTTTTATACCCTTAATATACCCTTTATATAACCCGACATTTAAACGTTTTCTGACAACCTTTTATAACCTTTTGCGAATGATGTCGAAAACGTTTTGTGTTTGCTGGGATAATTATCGGTCCTTTAAATTTCAAGAATTTCGGCTGCAGTTGCAGGCGCTGTTGATATTAGTCGTCAAGGAATTGCAGAAGCTCTGGAAGGACTGGTACAAGTTAGGCTGATAATTTTGATACAGATATATCAGTTCAGATATCACCAAATAGGAAGCTGTTAAACCCAGGCTGTCACTCAACACACTCCCTTGCAAAAAGTCTTATATCAAAAAGTGTTATATTTCTACCTTTTATGGTGGCCATCTTGGAATTTGTATGCGATTGTGAAGAAGTAAAATGTCAAAAAGGATCTGCATAATGCTAGGGTGTACGATTATTGTAAGAAACAAAATCTGGCAAAAGAACTTTACCTTGAAACTAATGGTTTTTGCTTATGAAGTTACACAGCGGCCATTTTGAATTTCTTGAATTGTGAGAGTGTCACATTTAAAATAATAGTTCATATTTAAAGCATCCAAAAGGCAAATAATTTACACAAAATACTTCAAGTTATTATTTATTTTGGTACTACTAGTGAATAACCAAGCTTTTTTTTACTATCCATAGCGGCCAAGGGTTACCATTTTACATCCCCCAAAATCTTATTTTGTACCACTCAAAGAGTAATAATCATCAAAGAAAACTACTTTAACTGACAAAACCATCTAACCTTGCTCTGCCACCGGACTAGTACGGCATTTTTGGTCTGGTTGACAGGACGTCAGACGCAAACTGATCTTTTAATTCGGTCTTCAATTACAGTGGAGAACACTTGAAGCTTAACAATTAATAGAACTCTATATCAAGTTAATACGTACATGTAAATTATTCTGCAAAATATATGAAATAATTTAGTTGTAGCTATTGTAAATAAATAAACTACGCCGTGATGTTCAATTACAATTGAAAATTGCTGTCTTGTTTCCATTTTGGGGAATGGTAATACTTTCCAATGTCACTTGCGTCTAACTCGACACTCCCAAACAATCCTTGCCACCTCTCTCTTGCCATCTCTTTCTCTTCATGTCAAATATAAGTGAAGAATTTATAATATCTAAACCCTGAGGGGTTGTGTAATAATTATGAGCCCTGGGGGATGTAAATTTGGGGGAGAGTAATTTTTGTCAAGCCGTGAGGGGGCATGCGATTTTTGGCACACATTCATGAAACGCTCTAAAAAGGAAAACAACACGGAAACGCTTAAACATGCAAATTTTCTGCTTGCTGCGCTCGCATATATATATATATATATATATCCAGACTATTTGAGGTTTGCAAATTGGGATAACAAAATATGCATGTGCAATGTTGGGCGGGACAATGATATTTGGCAGGCCGAGGTGGTGGGGTTAGGCGATATTTGGCAGGCTCGGGGGGGCATTTTTTTGGCACACCGTTTGGAAATTCCCCGGGGGCTCATAATTATTGTACAAGCCCAACTGATCAACATGGAATAATTATGGTAGTATTGGGTGATAATACTTTCGTTTGGATGCCAAATATTCCACCCAAAAATACAACTGTCAGTACTTAAGAGGAAACAAAATGATACTCCAGTCATTAAGTCTTTTTCACTCGGGATACAGATTGGCGGATCTGAATCTAGAGGAGTTTGCCAGAAGTAGGCTTGAACCCCTATTTCATCACCGGTACAACTTAAAATCAGTCCCGGGGGGTTCACTTCCATTGTGCCCTGTACATCATCCGCGATAATCAACTTTTGAAAAGCACCCTAAACAAGGATTTAACCCTTGGCTAAAACGATACCCTAAACATGGATTTTATTCCTTGTATTATGACTCAGATTTCATGTGAAGATCCACTAACCAGTTATCTGATTACTAGAAATTAAACCAAATACATGGCTAGTAGATCTTCCATCTGAGACGGGGAAAGACTCAACAGAAACAAACGGAGAGCAAAATATAACTTCACAAATAAACTTTAATTTCTCATCAACAAAGTGATCACAATAATATCATAGATGAGCGAAATATTCTTAGTTCATCCTCCGGCTATGGCTGGCTGACAACTGCCCCGAATAATAGTCCGGGGTAATTGAGGAGAGAACGCCGCGGAGCGATATATATTTAAATTAGCTATGGCAAGCAAATAGCGTCATAACACACGCGCTGCCTTTCTTGAATTGGCGCCTGACAATTCTAATTTTAAGAATATAACTTTTTAAAATAGCAATTTGAATTGATTCAACATATGATTTAAAAATAATTATATCTTTTTAACATAAACTTTAACATCAGACATAACATTCATCAAGTAACTGCATGACTAATAATTAACTGCATCTTTTTATCTGAAACATTTAACTCCAAAACACAATTGGATGGGGAGAAAATTATTTTTAAAAACAACATCTTTTAAAACTCTGAAGCTCGTACAGCAGACAAGGAAAAGGGGAAAAGGGAATGACAAACTAACACAATTCTGAAAGACATCGACCAAGACCTTGCACAATCCCCAAACTGGGCATTTACAATGTCAAGTTCCATGTGTTTCAGAAAGTGCGAAGATCTTACTCTACACCTTAAACTACACCTTAAAATTAACCCTAGAGTTCATAATCTTGAATCGCTGAATCCATGGCCAGTAGATCCACCGCTGTCGACTTGAACCCATTCGCTGCACTGTACTTGACGCTGATCTTGACGTTGAACTTGACACTTGCGTGATGAACTTGACAATTTGTCGGTGTGATTCAGATCATGTTTTCCATAAAATTTTAAACATGACGTAATAAAAATTGCTTTTGCAATTAGACGATAACTGATGACGGATGTCAATATAAATAACAGACGAATTAATTTCTTCATATAATTGCAGTTTTCAATGCACCAACATTGTGAAATAAGACGCAGTTCCTCCCGTAGATACAGTACTTGACGAATACGACGAAACAATTCCACACGACGAAATTGCACTTAGACATTCAGCGCTGAAGACCAATACCTTGATAATATTTGATTCAGAATATAACGGGCTTACATGAAAATCGTATGCAAAGTTCTAGAAAAAGGTTTTAAAGTTGCAACATACTTTGCATAAAATGATGTCATGTATCAGGTCACAGTTAATAACCCGTATAATATTTCTTTATTTCTGAATCAAATCTTATTCTGGAATCACACACATATTGTACTGACGAAAATTCACAATCATTTCAGAATCACACATATTGCATACCAACTGGAACAAAATTCTTCTGTGTCAAGTTCAAATCCAAATGCACCTATTGTTCAGATGATTGACCACGAAAATGACCGAAGAACTCCATAATCCATTCAGCACGACTCGGAATTCTCTGAAATATAAACTCAAGCAAAATACACAGTATAAGTATAACACATACATACTATCTAATTTAGCATATTTCTTAATTCCATAATCATAAGAATACCGTATACCATATATAATATAACATGAAATACAGTATTTCATCATAACATAACACATGCTGCCTTTCTTAAATTCTTCAAATTTTGAAAAATTAACACAGCCAAAATTCCATAAACACGCAATTTTCAATTCAAAAATTCATAATTGAAATTACAATCTGCTTTATTCTCCACATAATTTGGAAAATGAATACATCCAAAATTCCATAAACACAGTTTTCAAAAATTCATAAATTACAATCTGCTCTATGCACAACAATAGTATTACAAACTTTAATTGCAACACATTCATCTGCTTTTGCCAGATATCTTCACAGGATTACTTTTCAAAAATTCCAAAGCAGCTGGGTTTAAATTATCAACAGGCTCCCAAGTATTTCTGGAACTTGGGAAATCACGCCACTTGATAAGATACTGAAGCTTGTTGTCCCTGTACCTACCACGTAATATCTTCTCTACTTCATACTCACTACTTGTGGTAACAGGAGTCAAAGGTAGACCCGGTATAAAAGATGTGCGCTTATCCAATTCTTGGGATGCCATAAGTGGGGCAAACGAGTCATCTGGACAATCAGCATCTACAACACCTTCTAGAGGATCCCTTTGCACAAAATCTTTGGGCATGACATGATTTTCTGGTCTGGCATATCGATCATAGGCAAACTTCATTCGATTAACATGCACTGGGGCTGACATCAACTTATTGTTTGTCAGATTTCGAACACGGAAATTCACGGGCCCCGTTTGCTCTACGAGTAAGTATGGTCCTGACCAAAATTTCATGAGCTTCTTTGACAAGCCTGGTTGAGTGGCTGGAATATATAACCAAATTGTATCACCCACCTGAAACTGTACATCACTTGCATGTTCATCATAACGGTCTTTCATGCTAGCTTGATTAAGTTCAAGATGTTGCTTAGATATTGCACGGAACACTTCTAATTGAGATACCAAATGATGGATATGTTCTCTCACTGTCTTCTCTGGGTATTCACTCTTAGCCATCAATGTCACATCCAGGGGTAGTCTTGCTTCCCTGCCATATAATAAAAAGAAAGGGCTAAATCCTACAGAATTGTCTGCTGGTGTAGACCTATATGCAAATTGAATGGCTGGAATATACTCATCCCAGTTTGTCTGATACTCATTAGCATAGTGTGACAAGGTATCTAAGATAACAGAGTTAAAACGTTCCTGAATAGCATTACACTGTGGATGATAACTACTTGTATTCAACTTTGATGTACGCATAATTCTACACACTTCAAGCACCAGTTTACTGAGGAAATTTGTACCTCGATCACTAAGCAAATATTGCGGACAACCATGTTGACATATAATATGATCAAAGAATGCTCTAGCTACTGTGGCTGCATCAATAGTCTTAATTGGAACTAAGATAGGCCATCTGGTACAGTGATCTGTAAAACACAATACATACCGATTACCATTGGTTGTAATAGGTAGAGGACCCAAGATATCCACACTTACACGTTCAAATGCACTGGGGACCTTCATGGTCATCATGGGAGCTCTAACTTTGTGTCTATGTGTTTTTTCTCTGAGCACAAGATATACACGATCTTACCCAATTGTCAACATCTCTATACATACGTTTCCAGAAATATCTTTGGCGGATTTTGTGATATGTTCTCTGAAAACCAAAATGAGCTGCTAAAACATTATCATGACAGTTGTTAAGTATGATATCAATCATGGTTACAGGTACATAAAATTGCACAGTATTTCTTTCTGGCATGTGACGTTTGGCGGGTGTGTGCCATATATGATACAAAATACCTTCATGGACATAGTATTGATCTGACTGCAATAAAATATCACGTGCTTGTCTTTGATTATCAGGCAATATGTCTTCATCCAAAAATCTTATCATGGGACCAGCAAAAGGATCAGCTAATTGAGCATCTTTGAAATGGTCCACATTAACATCAGTTGGTAAAGAAGGAACTTTTTGAATATCTACATACTTTTTGTCTCCATCCAGTCGTCTATTCCTCTGAAATCTCAGATTTCGAACAGTATTCACTTCTGGATCTGGCTTTGTCTCTGAAGCAGGAGAGTCATTGATGACATCATCAGTCATTGTCTCCAAGCCACATTCTGTCCAGTTTGAATCTGTTGCTGAGGAAGTAGGGAGTCAACATGATATGAGTTACATGAATTACAAGATTCTGACACTTGAGTTGGTATTCTACTTAGTGCATCTGCATTACCATTCTTACATCCTCGTTTATGGACTACTTCATAAGTATATGATTGTAACTTCAGTACCCATCTTGCGAGGCGACCTGTTGTACGCTTTTGACCAAACAACCATTTCAATGCACAGTGATCAGTCTGAATTATGAACTTTACAGTATGTTGAAGGTATGGGGAATATTTCTTAATCCCTTCAACCACAGCCAAAGCTTCAAGTTCAGTAGTTGTATACGTCTTTTCGGAATCATGCAAAGCTCTACCTCCATAACAAATTACCTTCTCCTCACCATCTTGTACCTGTGCTAAAATGAAACCAAGACCTTTTATACTGGCGTCAGTTTGCAACATAAATTGAGTACCATCAAAACGAGGGTAGGCAAGAATTGGAGGTTCTACTAGCTTTTGTTTCAGGATTTCAAACGCTTCTGCACACTCTTTGACCAAATAAATTGAACATCTTTACGAGTGAGATATGTTAAAGGTGCGGCTATTTTACTGTAATCTCTAATGTACTTCCTGTAATAGCCTACAAAACCTAGAAATGATCTTACTTCCGATACCTTCGTTGGAACTGGATACTCTTGGACTACTTTGGTTTTCTCTGGATCAGTAGCTATCCCATCTTTACTTACAATGTGTCCTAAATAACGTACCTGTTCTTGAGCAAAAGTACACTTTTTAGGCTTGAGCTTCAAATTTGCTTCTCTCAACCTCTGAAATACTTGTCTCAAATGATCTACATGTTCATTAAAAGAATTGGAAAACACTATTACATCATCAAGATATATTAATACAAATTTCCAATTTAAACCTCTGAACACTTCTTGCATAACTCTTTGAAACGTGGCTGGAGAATTTGTACACCCCATTGGCATTACATTAAACTCATACAAACCATCTTGTGTAATGAAAGCACTCTTTTGTTTTGAGCTTTCTTCAAGTCCAATTTGGTAATAACCTGACGCTAAATCTAGTGTGGAAAAATAATTTGGTGTTCCTGCGCCTAAGCTATCTAATGCATCATCTATGTGAGATAGAGGAAAATTATTCTTTTCCACAATTTGGTTACATAATCTCATATCACAACAGAATCTTAGTGTACCATCAGGTTTAGGAATCATTACAACAGGAAAACTCCAACTACTGGTGGATTCTCTGATTAAACCATCTTGTAACATCTGATTGACTTGTTTACGTATTTCTGCTTGCACATGAGGAGGTTGTCTATAAGGACGACATTTGATTGGCGGATGATTACCAGTTCTTATGACATGCTCAATTTTCGTATATCTTCCTCTAGGACTATCTTTGGTTTGAAAAACGTCTACATACTCAGATATAAGATCAGATAACATATCTGAATCGGTTTCAGTTAAATGAGAATCATTGAAATTGACCTGAGAAAGAACTTCACGTACCTTAGGATCTGGCGAATTCTGTGCCTTTACATGGACTGATGCTACAGGTACTTCATCTACTACAGAGTCATCTATATCGGTAAAATGAATGATTTCACTGTTATTTACAAGTGTAAATGTACCAAGTTTTGTTCTAGGATACAACACAATTGGTTCATTGCTAGTGTTTAACACAAGTAATTGAGTACTACAACTAGATTTGTTAGCAATAGGTTGAACACTTGATACTGTATTGGCAATCAATACTCCTAAAGCAGTGACTCTCCGTCCTCCCTGACATAATCCTATTGTGCCTTTTGGAAGATTATTCGATAACCTCGCACGCACCACTGATTGTGAATGAGGCGGAATTTCTTGCCTTTCAATTACACGTAAATTACTCCTCTTAAACAATCGCAATTTCTGTGTGTTAAAATCTAATCTGGCCTTATGCTGTTTTAGGAATCTTTTTCCCAACATGATTTCCTGACTAAGATTTCGAGCAATATACATTGGCACGAGAAATTTTGCACCTTCAATAAACAACGGAACAACAACAAAACCACTGATTTGCAACACAGATTTGTTAGCGGTACGGGCTTTTGTTAATCGCGGTTTTGACACTGCAATTTGGTGTGACAATTCCAAAGAATGCCAGTACTCATGATCGATTAGATTCATTGTACAACCAGTGTCAATTAAACAGTCAATGTTTTGGCTACCAATAGTGACAGAAATATAAACTTCTTCATCAAAATCTGTTTCAACGTTATCACTATCGCATTCAGACGCGGCAAAATTTGAATCAAATTTTCCATTGCGCGGAACTTGAGCTGAATTACACGGAGAATTACTGCTCTTGTTTACATTACAATCATTCGAAATAAATTTCTGTACAGTTTGTGCGTGTATTACCTGTTCATCAGTTGGATACAAAGTATGACTCCGATCACAAACATCTTCACACGGAGAGTAATTGTTCACAGGAGTTTGACAATTTAATCGTTCAGGTAAGATACCTATTTTCCCATCTGAATTTTCCTGAACTTGTTTTGAATCCACACTTTGAATAGTATCAGATGGGTCATTTAGTTTAAAGGACGCCCATCAATATGGAACCTTTCATAACAACGACGACGCATATGATTATATCGTCCACATCTATTACAATGGGCGGCCTGAAATTTCTGGACTGGCCTGAGTTGAATGACCCATTTGCATTGTTATGTGCTTGATGAGGCGACTGATATCGATTACGATGAGTTCGTTGCTTTTGTCCCCTTTGTTCGGCGTCTTGAACTGATTGAACCATCTGAATGTTTCGAACATCTTTTTCCAAACTCTTGAATCTATCGTCCATACTCTGTAAGCCAGTCATTACATCATTTAATGAAAATTCACCTTCTGGCTTGACTGAAAAAACTGAACTTGAAGGGGGAATAGAAACTGTATCTTTTACGGTTTCATTCACTAGCACTCCCAATCTAGCATAGTCAATAGCCTCCCTGAACGTTTGTGGCTCCCTGGGAATTACAAACCCTCTGTTAACTGGCAAAAGTCCACGAACAAAACAAGAGATTTGATCCGCTGTAGGCTTACCTAATTGGCTACATATTTTCATTATCTCTGCGGCATAATCATCAATTGATTCACTACTTGCCTGTTTTCGCGACAGAAGTTTTGATTCTAAGTGCCATTTCCAGCGCTCACCCTCAACATTTTCTTTCAGGGCTTGCTTGATGGTCGCTATAGAAGCCGTCTGTTCTTCATTCAGACTATTAAAAAATATTAACGCATTATCAGCTAACCTTGTTTGGAATGCCAATTTTTGTTTTGGCGTTGTAAAATTTGCCAAAATTGCATGCGCGTCGAACTGTCTACAGAATTCATCGAAATCCTCCGACGGTCGGCCATGATAGATCCGACTAAAACCCGCCATACAATATTTTGTAGCCATCGCTACCCCTTCAGCTTGACCACCCGCACCTTCACCTGCACCTTCACCTGCACCTTCAGGGGCGTCAGCCATAAATTAATTTAATCACTCTACAAACATTTTTCGCGCCACAAATCAACTTTTGGCGGGAAATCTATATCACTGAAGCAAACGTGAATTTTTCGTAAAAATTACCAAAATATCACATAATATATATATACATATACAATGAATCAATCCAATATTGCTATAAATAATAATACCAAATTAACTTACCTGGGGGTTGGTTTTTCCCACCAGGGGCAGCTGACAGCCAGTCACAGCTTGCTTGGTACCGGAAAAGATCGGATTCTGCACCATTTATTATGACTCAGATTTCATGTGAAGATCCACTAACCAGTTATCTGATTACTAGAAATTAAACCAAATACATGGCTAGTAGATCTTCCATCTGAGACGGGGAAAGACTCAACAGAAACAAACGGAGAGCAAAATATAACTTCACAAATAAACTTTAATTTCTCATCAACAAAGTGATCACAATAATATCATAGATGAGCGAAATATTCTTAGTTCATCCTCCGGCTATGGCTGGCTGACAACTGCCCCGAATAATAGTCCGGGGTAATTGAGGAGAGAACGCCGCGGAGCGATATATATTTAAATTAGCTATGGCAAGCAAATAGCGTCATAACACTTGCATCAAATTTAATACCCTAAATTTCATTTCTGCGTATTGGCAATTGCAATTTTGATACCTTTTTTTTTTCCAATTTTTCATGTTTTTGACACCCTAAACACGTTACGCGCGTATCGTACATATCCACGAAAAACTATCCTTTTTACGCGTTTTTATTATCGCGGATGGTGTACAGGCCACAATGGGAGTGACCCCCCGGGGAATCAGTCTATACTACTAGTATCTACTTGAAGCTGATATATGATAAACTTTGGTCATGCATCAATGGCTATATCTCTCCGGTTTTCACGCCAAGCCGAAACAAGATGCGACACTACTGGACATGCTGGAAGAATAGAGGTTATCCGTGTTCTATAAGTTGCATATCCTATCAGCGACTGCTATACTTTGTTTAGGATTTTCACAAGAAGCACCTACATGTGCAACAATGAATGTTTCAAAATAGCCCGCCAAAGTCATGCAAGTAACTCCGAGGTCGTGCATTGAATTGGTTTGAATGAGGAATACTACAGGAATCAGCGCCTTTTGTTAGAAGTCACACATGAGTAACGTGGATAACCTCTATAAGGGAAGGATGCAAGACAACTGCAGAAACACCTAAACCTTGGAGAGAGTGAAAGATCACATTTCTCACTTAACCAGGACACCATGGCACAAGGATATATTATTTCCTGATCAGTCAATTTGGGTCGAGTGCAGGGCACCATCTACCTTGCCATCATCCGGTCTCAAGATTCCACATTGTTCGACATTTGTTGTCGTAAATGAGTAATGATCATATGACTGAAATTTGTCTAAAGGGTTTTGGTCGCGTTATTTTATTAACTTATAATTATATTTTCGTAGTGACAAAGGGGAGACATGTACATCACCTGTATGTTTTCACAAATAACACCTTCAAATACAAGTCAATATTTTGAAAAGTTTTTTTTTCACCTGAAAAATCCTTGGCAAGCTAATTTAGGTAGATAATTAATTATCGACAAATAATAATAATTATTGTCTATCTTAAGGGTGGGGTATGAACGTTTGGACAGTATTTATTGTGGGACATTAGAGCACATCAGACATATCGAATTGCATTCTGAATACGAAGAATGTCCTTCTGATATCAAATAATTTAGATTTTTGAAATTCGCAATGTAATACACATTTTATGGCAAATGATTAAAGTTGATATTTTTGATATTTAACAGTACTCGAAGTAAACTTTATAAATCTGATGATTTATGCTTAAAGTGTATGTAGATGGGATGAAAAGCCGACGATCAATTGAAAATTTTGACCTTTCGCGTATGAAGATATGGATTTTTTTTTTTTTTTTACCAAAAAAAATTAGGTCTTTTTGGGAAAAAATCCATATTTTCAATATGAAAGGTCAACATTTTCAATTGATCGTCGGCTTTTCCTCCCAGCTACATACACTTTAAGAATATGTCACTAGATTTATAAAATTTACTTCGAGGACTGTTATTATATCAAAAATGTGAAAAATATCAAATTTTAATAATTTGTCACAAAATGTGTATTATATCGTGAATTTCAAAAAATAAAATTATTTGATATCAGAAAGACATTCTTCGTATTCAGAATGCAATTCGATATGTCTGATGTGCTCTCATGTCCCACATAAAATACTGTCGAAACGCTCAAAACGCTCATTCCAGATCCCTTAACTCAGGGAAGGGAAATGTCAGCGAAAATATTTTTGATAAGTTATAAAAATAGTGATTTAAATTTGAACATATTTATACGTAATTCTTAGTTTCCAAAAATGTTTAGCTTTCAAAATTAATGAGATCTTCTGCAACAATTAACCTTCAAGTTTTAAGTGAATTTCATCAAACGTTCCCCTTGCTGTACATGGGCCTAATATGAAAATAATCTTTTGCTGTTAGAAATATGTTGGTACCAAAGCTAATTAGATGAAACTCAATGTATTAATTTGTAGTCTTTTCGGCGTGTGTAAGTATAAATGACTTCAATTATCCAGTTAGAAGGTGCTAATAGATTTTACATAGCTCATTAAGCCGTCTTTAAACAAAAAGAATTGTAAAAACTGTGAACATATTTTTTATTTTAGTTTTTTATTCAATCCAAAATCATCTTTTGATAACAAAAATGGTATTGTGAATTAAAGTTTTGAATTCAACACTACACTGTTTTTTCGCTCACCTGGAACGTTTTCACTAGTCCGACTAGCGTCTTCAGCAGATGGTGATGCTGTTGATATCTTGTCTACAATCGGGATATATCTCACTGATGACGTCATATGATTGACAGAATGACGTCATAGGATGTTCCGATGTAGCGCCGCCCCCTTGGGCATCAGCAGGTTATCCCAAGTAGGATATATTTCTAGTCCTTGGTCACGATTTAGTCTTGGTTTTAACAACATTACTAGAATGTAACTTGCGACCACATCCTTCCTTTTACTGTCTGATGGCTGTCAAAAATAACGCAGAATATTTTATTGCACAGGTCGATAAATAGTCAAAGCTTTAATTCTTCCTGACCACATTTCGCACGTGGAAGTTGATTTCCTCACTATTTCATTTACAAATTATTTTATTTTAAAATTCTCATTATTCTGCCCGCATACATTTATAAGACTGTGCAGTAAAGGCATTCAGTTGTCTAAAGTAAAGACCTTCAAGTTTTCATTTCCTCCCGAGAGCAGAGCATAATCGGACGAGCTTGAGGACGACCGCACGCATGGTGCTTGGTTCACGAATTTGAATTATTCTCATTACTCCGTGCTGCTTGGACCCAATGCCGAAGATACATTAATCGTAAGTACATTATTTGTATTGCTCAATTCACCTATGATTTTACCTAAATATTATATTATATTATATTATATTGTATTGTATTATATTATATTATATTATATTATATTATATTATATTATATTATATTATATTATATTATATTATAATTATTATATAATATCTTTTCTTCTTCATTATAATCTTATTCTTCTTCATCTGGTTTTCCCTCCTCCTTCTCTTCTTCTTTATTCTTCTTCTTCCTCCTGATTCTCTTGTTCTTGACCTTCTTCTTGTTCTTCCACTTTCTCTCTTTCTTGTTCATATTCTCAGAATATGATGGGAGATATATTTAAATTCCTCGGTGATCCAGCTACTTGAGAACGCTCGCACGTTATTACCAAATTGTCTCTCTGGACTGGGAAACGCTTAAAGCACATCAGTTTTCACACATTCTTTTACTTCGTATTTTAATATCACCCTTTATCCGTTATATTATTTGAAACAATATTTTGGTCAATCGCTGATTCCATTCCTCCATTTTCAATATTGATGTAACACTTTTCACAATAAATATTAAGATTATATGCCGTGGGAAGAACATTCGAATGTAATTAAATTCTCCTTCCTTATTAAAAAAAAAAGAATAAACAAAAAATGTACTTTTAATTGAAAAGTTAATACATATAATGATTTGTAAATGAAATCAATTATGTGCTTTGGGCTGTTCATTTGCCATCAATTTTTTTGTTAATATCAGAAGCCAGGGCAGAATGCAGGATTTATTTGTCGCATGCCTTATTACCAAAAAAGTGCACATTTTGTCAATTATTTTCCCTCCCATTTGGGACCTTATCATTGGTAAAAATAGCAAAAAGTGAACCTTTGTGGTTAGGGGTGTTGCTGCCTCCACTGCCATGCCTATCAGGAGTAACATGAACATGTATGCAATATTTAGAGGTTAATAACTGCGCATCGGTTATTTAGAGGGCATTGTTAAAAAACTAAACATTTTGCCTTTGGAACCGAGGAATATCCCGAGGGCGCAACCCCAAGGGACATTCCGAGGTCCAAAGCAAAATGTTTGGATTTTTTCACTATGCCCGACATATTACAGATACAAAGTTATTAACCTCATTTATATAACCTTCACTTTCATCTATTCACTTTACAAAATAGCACACTATTTTCTTCAAAAATAAACAATTGTTTTGCCTTTCCAAAAATCGATCAGGCTAAAACAGGACGATCAATAACAGAAGTGCGAATCACAATCTTTGCAAATATGATAGCTCGCATTCCAAATACGGAAGCCAGTGCTCTCGCAATTTGTTCGACGCGCAACACGGCGCGCGCGGAGGTCCACATCGAATATCAGTAACCGCATTCAGCGTTTGCGTTTTGGCCGCATGTTTCGATTATGTTAATGAGGTTATGAATAGAAGATAATCGACTGAAAGTACCAAAATAGTCTGATTCGTTTCGGGGAAAATCTTTTGTAAGAAAATATGAATTTCACTGTGTAACATTTAACAAGAATTTCATTATTGCCATGAAGAAAATTACCGACTCCATGAGTACTGCGTATGGTCTGAAATTGCGCGATAAAAATACCAAAATTAGGAAATAGTATGCATGTTACTATAACAGAGAAAAATAATATCTGCAAAAACACGCGTTTAACAATTTACAAACATGTTTCTCAACATGACTTTGTAAACATGGAAAATGTTCAGTCATTGAACATTAATGTTTCTGAATTTGATGTAACGTTCAGCTTCTAATAATACCGTAACACTTCGTCTACAAGCATAATTATAGAGTGCTTCTGATGAAAGCTACATTAATCCTTGCGCCATTATGGAGTTTGAGCAAATAAATTAGGGATCCAACCATATACAAACAAGTATTATTTTAAGACCAATCTATTGTATTGGCATGTTTACGCTTGTTATGAATTAATTTAGCTTTCATAAAAACACTTTATTTTTTTATTTGTTTTGTTCGGGTTTTGACAACCCTGGATAACCCAAGAAAGCCTCTATTGAAGCTTATTTCCATTGGGGTCCATTTGAACACCGGGACGGGTGGGGAACAGTCAGGGGTTAACACCCTACTCTTTTCGAAACTGGCTGCGAGATACATGTACAGGTATGGCACTCTGTACACGGGACCGACGGCTTAACGTCCCCTCCGAAGGACGGAGAACTTTCATGATTCATTTACCCAATTCTAAATGAACCATCGGGAGAGCGGAAGTCTGAATTTAATCTACAGAAGTTGCCAATCAATTTCAGACTTTTCAATATCCCAGCAAATCGCCACCGCCGGGAATCGAACCCGGGACCTCATGCACTAAAGGCAAGTACCCTAACCATTGCGCCACGCTCTCCCACACGCTCTCTATATATGCTTGTAGACGAGGTTTTACGGTATTTTGAATTTTTGGAGTTGAACGACCACGACTAAACCGTCATGCTTTGAGTTCAATTGTATACAATTGGGTTCCATCTATTCAAAAATTAATACAATTTCCGCAAATTCCATGATGGTTTACTCAACATTAAAAACAGTGCATTTGACATGATATATTTTTCTTGTACGATCGTTTCGAATAAAAATCTTTCTGTGAGATACCGTAAGTTTTATTACACAGTAAACGTTGACGTGAGTGAAGATGATACACAAGTCACGTTTTGGAATAATCATACTCAATCATTATGTCACTCATAGATTAATAACTGAAGTTTAACCATTAGCATTCAAACTCATTTAATATTAAAAATTATATGAGTTATCTCAAGAACCACTGAAACAATTCGAGACTTGTCTGTACTGCAAACAATTTTCAATTATGTCTTAACATGACTGACCTACTATTATGTAAGTTTTGAAATTTTTGAACATTTTGAGGGAAACATAAGAATGACATGTCGGTTAAACAAGCGATATCTGCGCAAGGAGACCATAATATGTTTACTTTTCAATGTTCGGGTTTTAAATCGGTGAATAGATAGTGAATGATGACTGTATTACTAGTATTTGCCGTGATGGGTTATATAGTGCATGATCGCTTTTTAATTGTTATAAAATCATCAATAACGTTATAGATAATTTCGAACAAAGTTCATCTGCAAGGGGAAATATTTGGCTTTGGAACAAACTGTATTTTTGGAACAGGCATAATAATAATTTGGGATGCGTTTTTACTTATAAAATATGAATGCCCAGATCAATTTTAGCAAATGAGGAGTCAATTTAATGCTTGAAATTTAAAACAGAAATACTGTACTCAAAATTGACTTCATACTGCATGGGGATTTGCCATTTAGTCTAATACCATTTGGTCTAATATCCATTTTGTCTACATCCATTTCGTCTAAACCCATTAGGTCTATATCCACTACGTTCAATAATCATTTGGTCCAATAATCATTTGGTCCTATAACCATTTGGTCCGATAACCATTTAGTCTAATAACCATTAAGTCTAAACCCATTTAGTCTAACAACCATTTAGTCTAATACCCATTTGGTCTATAACCAATAGGTCTAATAGCCATTTGGTCTAATACCCATTTGGTCTACAAACCATTTTAGTCTTACAAGCATTTTAGTTTATTGATAAATAGACGAAATTGTATTAGACTAACTGGTTATTAGACCATACGAGTATTAGACCTAACGGTTATTAGACCAAACGGTTATTAGACCAAACGGTTATTGAAGAAATTTTTAGACCAAATGGTTATTAGACTATATGGTTAGTAGACATACCGGTTATTAGACCAAACAATATTAGACTAAATAGACATTAGACTATATGATTATTAGACTAAGTGGCAATTAGCCTTCAGGTAATAGACCAATTGAATATAGACTAAACGGGAATTAGACGAAATGGTATTAGACGAAATGGCAATAGACCTACTGCATCACATATGTACAGTGTGAAAAAATATTATCAAAATAAAATATATTTACAATTTCATATTAGTTGAAACATCTTAGCTATTATGGGACCTTCAAAATGAAAGTTTTATTAATATTCAAGAATATGTTTGTCTATACAGATGATGAAAATCATCCAATATTACGGCAAACATAATAAAGGACCCTCGCGTAAAGGATTATGCATTCGTAATTATAGTCATGTTTTGAACAGGTTTCTCAAATCCTTTTATTAATTTCGTGAATTCGCAAAATTCACTAAGCCATTATTTTATTTATTTAATGCATCTTTGCTATTTCACAATGTTAATATTATATTTCCAATAGCGATTATATG
Source organism: Amphiura filiformis (assembly GCF_039555335.1). Lineage (NCBI taxonomy): Eukaryota > Metazoa > Echinodermata > Ophiuroidea > Amphilepidida > Amphiuridae > Amphiura > Amphiura filiformis. Next base: position 40,230,322 of record NC_092634.1, read on the forward strand.
TTTCCTCCGTTTGAATAACAACCAATAAAAATATTGTACAAATCCCCCATGGTTTTCCATCAGGCATACCGAAATACGTGTGTATAGCCAAATGACTTAAGGGGGTACTACACCCCTGGAGAATTTTGTGCCTATTTTTGCATTTTTCTCAAAAATGATAGCGCATTGGTAACAATTAAGATATGTATATTATAGGGCAAGGACTACAACTACTGCACTGAAAATTCAGCAACTCAAGGCAAGTAGTTATTGATTTATTGATCAAATATTGGTTTTCCCTCATTTTTGACTGTAACTCCACAACTGTTGTCTGCTTAAATAAAATTTCCAGTGCAGTAGTTGTAGTCCTTGCCCCTATAATATACATATCTTACTTGTCATCAATGCTCTATAATTTTTGAGAAAAATGCAAAAATAGGCACAAAATTGGGCAGGGGTGTAGTACCCCCTTAAGCTAGTCGTAGATCTATCATTTGCGCTCATTTAGTGATAAAACTGTAAACCCACCATAGTACGTACCCATAGTCCAATACATTGAGAAACATGGTGCAAATCATATTAAAATTGCTATATTTGGCAAAGATGCTATAGTTACAGGTTAAAGAGGCATTTTTACAACACCCTTAAGCTCCATTATTTGGTGGGAATAGGTCGTTGAACTTTTACATAGACAGAGGTCAATTTCAAAATGGCTCTGACTTGGTTAAAACAAAATGTATTCTTCTACGTACGGTTATGGAGTTACATTCAAAGAGGTAACAGTGTGACGCCATATGTTGAATTTTGGTTCTACATGGGGACAAAAATGAAAAATGCTCCGATTTTGTTGAAAATGATCTCTAATTATTTGCCCTTCCATGATAGATCATAAAAGAATAGTTTGCGCTCTATTGGATGTTTCATAACATGACATTACCCATTGAGTCGCATTGAGTTCTATTCAGTCAATATGACCTTACTAATTGTTGTGTTACCTGGATAAGAAAACAATTAAAACTATTCTTTTTCTGATTTCTTGCAAGAAAATAAATAATTTGAGATCATTTACATCAAAATAGGACCGCCATCAAAAATAATTATTAGTGGTGGTTGTGGTGGGTGTGGGTGAAACCCACGCAGCATATGTTGCTACAGTAAACCCATTAATATTTAATTTGTTCTTGTGAAGTTAGTCTACGGGATATGGACTTTAAACTTAGTAGTTGGTTCAGCCTCTTGTCACACTTTCACGATATCCGAGGGTACCTAACAAGCGCTACGAAGCCTGCCTGTTCACACCTTACGAAATGCTTACTAGCGTTGCGTTGCGTTCCGTTGTAGTTACTTAGGCTAATATTATTTCCTCTTACTTAATAAAAAGAAACGAAAGAAGTTAGATTTAAAATTCTACCAAGGATCGACCGGGCAAAACAGGTACCTGATCGACGCTACTAAGCGAATCCCATAAAACCCTTTTGATCGCTACGACGCGAGCTAAAATGTGACAACGGGGGTGGTTGGTTAGTAGGTTAAAATAGACATAAAACATGGCCGGAATTTCCCCGGGAATTTCCCAATTTTGCGAGGGCGCGCTGACATTATGACGTCATAGCGAGGGCCCAAATATTGTATTGTAATGTCATTTTGCTTCAATTTTGGTTTAGCTTTACTTTGCATTTGTTTTGTTTAAAAGTATGAGCTTAGAATGAATAATGCAATTGACTTGATTTTGATTCTACGGGAGCATGGTGGCAGAGTTGAACAGGCACAGACTCATAGTCGGAAGGTTGCGGGTTCGAGCTCCGGCGACGCCATCGTATTGTATAATGGGTACGGCCGTGTGTCCTGAACTCGCCACCCTTAGCGTTACATCACAACTATTATGAATTTTATACCAATCGAGTTTCTAATTAGATTATCTCCACAATTATCAACCCTAAACTTGCAAAAGTATACATTTTTGGAAAGCTGAAGGCATAAGCAATTCACATATATACCTTTCAACTCATTATACAGGGTGACCTTCAAGTTATACAGGGTGGAATAAAAAAGATTCAGATAAATGGGATACTTAATGCATTGCTTATTACCAACTTGCAGTAATAAACTGGAAGTAAACAACATTCATTTGGTTAGAGGATAGGGGGAGCCTACTGACTTTGGAAGAAACCAAAATCACAGCTGTTTAGTAATCTCGGAATACAGGGTGTCCCAAAGTATGTTAGAATTTTTTACAATTCGCCATATTTTGAACTGAAACATTTTACCCCTAACCCATACAGAAAATTAAGTCCATATTTAGATTCCTCATTAAATTTCCCTTCAGAAAATCTATACTTCGACTATGATACGATAAGTAATTAAAATTTTACAGTAACTTTTAGATGTTGAAGATATCCGCATTACTTACTACAGTGTTTGATATGAAAACGGGTAGTTTTGTATGGAAACGTTTGTATTTTCTAGACTAAACCAATCATAAATGATTAAAAACTATTAGTAGAATTGTTTAGCTGTAAGATCATGAGTATTTTAGATGCTAAATAGAGTCCAAATCCAATTTACAGCCTTTACAGAAGCATATTATGCACTAAAAATATAAATCCCATAGAGTTTGTGTGTACCACATCCCCCACCTCCACATACCCCACCTCCGCCACCCTGCCCATTCTGAATTCTATGAAACACAGTGACAGCATTACAAAGGCTGAAGAATTTCTTTTTAGAGGGTTGAAAGTGCATTTTATTTAGCAATAAAATGAGACCACAAGCATGATAATAACTTATTGCTTGGCAGAGATATCATCATGTAATTGGAGTTGACTTTGGAAAAACGTAACGTCGCCACCTTTATTGGATGGCGAATTCTAGACGCACGACCGTACCGGCATTCTTAAATGCTGGGAAGGTAACAGACTCACTGTGGAGGTGTATCGTAGCAACATTACATGGAGGAGTCTGGCCCAATCGCCAATGAAAGAGAGATGGGTACTCCGATGACTATTTATACAGGATCGTCTCCTTACCTTTACTTACTAATATGGCACATCAATAGATAATATTTATCGCCGGTAAGCCTCCGTGGAAGTTGATACTTTATTAAGAATGTCCTTTCTCTATCGAAATTAAAGACTAACAGTAAAATTATTCGCTTGATTTGTTGGTAGTGAAGCTTCTCCAGGATCGTAAATGGAGATATAGCTAAAAATTTTTTCACAATTTGAGTTTGTTGCGAATTTGTGATGTTATGAATGTTTAAAATATTGTCTGATAGTTTCAGACCGGAATATAAGTGGCATCTTGTATTTTTGAAACATTTTTCAAGGTAATTCCTACTGTCAACATTGTCAATAATATTTTTTAAAGGCCGATATTTCAATTTCCAATTTTATAATACCATAACTTACGAACTCAATATCTTCGCTTAGGAATGTCCGATTTAATTGGGGAAAAACAGCGTTGTGGAGCAAAATATCTCTATATTTAAGATATGTAAAAACCTCAAAATTGATAACCTGCCCAAAAGTGTCGCCTTTTGACATGACACGTCACATTTACTAAATTCAATCACGTGATCATGGTTATAACACGTAAATTTACACTTATGCTACCCCAAAAATTTGGGCATGGTAATTTTCGTCTTGTACTTATCACGTCTTCTCCAATACCTATGTTTCAATCAAAACTAATTGTTGTTCAAATGTCCTTGATTTCTGCATCGGCTATCAAATATTAATTACTTTCAAACTGCGGTGAGTAATCCAAATGATGAATTAGTTGATTAACTAACTTTTCATTTTTAGTATCTACCATTTAAAATAGGCTATGATTTGCTGAAAAATCTATTGAAATTTCGCGTACGATATTATCGTTTTAGTGTTACAGACAACACTAAAATATGCTCAAATGCCAAAGAAATTGGTTTCTTTGGCCATATCACAAAAAACAATTTTCGCCACAAATGACTTATTATTTTCACACTAATAAGTTATTATTCACTGGATAATAAGATCAATGGAGAACGTCTTCATTACGAACTAAATAATGCGATTTATCTTTTCATCAAAATATTTGTTATTAAAAAGTCTATCGCTCACTGCTGGCGATTGAATTATGCATTTGAACTTCCAGACTAATTAAGTGGCGTAGCGTCATAGGGGCAGTGCCAAAAACGGCTTGTGCCCCCTATCAGACCCGCGGTGCCCCCAATCAGACCCGGTGTCACCTCCCCCAAACATGATGACCCACGCACGCTGCGCCACTGGGCCAATTAGCAACAAGCGGTTGATTTTGACCAATGAAGTGGATTGTTCTTTCAAACAACATAATTCGGTCCAATTCATTAGTCAGATCACAGTCGCTCGTTGCTCTGCGACAAAATATGAATTCAGGTTCATTGTGTAATTTTGGAGGATATTTCGTATACAGCGCTGACGTGATTGTTTTACAGGCACGATCGACATTCATGAATATACGATAATTCACAGCATACAAAACACGGCGACTTTCACTGTTTTTGGCACTAGGGGTTATGGCGCCCGGGAGGCAAAGATATAAAATGGCGTCCCAAACCTGTTATGTATTATGCTTTGATTTAAGCATAATATATAGCCTCCGTTTAAATATAGGTAGCGTAAATGTACGTGTCATGGCGTGATTATACTTCACGGAGTTGGCCAATTCTATTATACTATCCACTGTTTTCCTCAATTTCCTTTTTTCAGAGAGCGATTCACCATAAACAAAAGGACGGAGATACCATGTAATCACAACATGGCGGCCATAGTTCTGCTTTTCTTTGCTCTTCTGTTGTCTATTTGTGCATGTGAAAGTTCCAATCAAGAAGGTAAAATGTTATATATGAAATCGTAAATATTAAAAAAACCCACCTTTTCCTATATATATTTATCTAGTTTTTAAAATCAGTAAAAAATTTATTTTTACTCAAGAAATTTTTGTTACGGTGACCGAAACATTTTGGGGCAAAAGAACCTGTTGTTTTTTAAATTTTCTACAAAACTGAGTTGTTTTGCCCAAATTTGGCCCAAATCCGTATTTCCAATCCTGATAAATAGAATCGGGCTTTTTAGACTAAAATAAAAAACGGTGACAAAAGAACCTCATCAGTTTTAGATTCATTGAGCTTCAACAAATTCCTCATCATTCATTTACGAATATCATTAATACAAGACGATAATATGGATAAGGCAAGGTCAGCAACCTTTGGGTAAGAGGAATTCTGAAAGATACAGCCGCACATCGTCTGCAATAAATGGGATATCAAATCCCGTACTTTCTGTTTCTTTTCTAGATGGTCCAACAGTAATATTTTGTTCTACCTCTCACGTACACATTTCAATGCTGTTATGTTTGTATTGTTTTACTTATTCTTATTACCCCATAGCTGACTACCTTTCCTCCACGTCGATGAACCCCCATAGCCTAATACATAAAACAATATGAGTACGATTATTTATAGGTTAATGAACGCGTATTACTTATTGGGAGAGAAATTAGACAAAATAATGTACGCGCGCTGATGTTGATGCGTCTAATGCACGAGCCCCGAAGGGGGGAGTGCATTAGAAGCATCAACATCAGCGCAAGTGCATTATTTTGTCTAATTTCTCGAGCAATAAGTAATACAAGTTTATTAATCTATTTCATACACGAGAAGAAAAAAACGCGTCATTTTTACTTTTTTTATATAACAAATTATCACTAACAAATGTTGGAAAACAGAACCAAATATAAATGCATCAACCCGCCCGAAAAATGAATCAATCCTACGCGACGCGCACGCGCGCGAAACACTGCGTGTAGTACGCGGAGTGCACAATATACACAATCAATGCATGTTTCGTACTTTTCTAACAGCTTTTCTGATTGGCTGCTTAGATATAGGAGTGTATGAACTGATCATAATCAACGTATTTATCGCGACCCATTGGTTAAGAACCTCAAATGGTCTAGAAGAACCTTGATATTATACTGTGCAATATTTTTTATTTCAGTATCATCATGCCACGCAAGTGAGTTTTCATGTGAGTCTGGAGATGAATGCGTGCATTGGAGTGCTCGTTGTGAGTTTGCAGGATACAGAGCTGGCTATGTGGGCTTCAATCAATGCTCTGATGGCTCTGACGACATGGATTGTGGTATGTCCTTTTTGTTACCTCTAGACGGCCCTTAACGAGTAAACCAGCTCGGCAGAGGGCCAGAAATCGACCACAATTATGGTGTACGCACTAACACTTGGCACATTAATTACAAAATTTAACTATGATTATATGGGCCGAAATGTTTACAATTTACCATATGCGCGCTATTCGTGCACTAATACAGTAAAGTCATTCATAGAGCAGGTTAGTGAGAAATCTTACACCACCTAAACATAATGCAACTGGTCCCTGATGACGCACCTGATAAAGCCCCTGACAACAGCAGGCCAGTTTGTATATTATACCTCGACGTTATGCGTTCGTTTTGACATGGCGACGAACGCAGTGGTGGCGTAATTTTACTGTTCAAGGCCGGAATTAACTTTTTTTTGGCCCTGGGCAGGCCAAAATTTGGAGGCCCCAAACTCAGCGTGAGAACGCACGTGCACTCAAGTGGCCAAGTTTTTGGTTTACAAATACGGGGGCCTACTATAAGATCGGCAGTGGTGGCGGAAGCATTACAAATAGAGGGTGACGAGAATATTTTGTTCCGATTTGATTAGGATATTTTTACTTTTACTATGTAAAGAGCAAGTGTGCGCAAAGAACATACAAATGTCAATTTTGGGGACCTTCAAATGTTGAAGCCCTGGGCCCGGGTCCGGCGCCCATCTGGCTCAATGATAAATCCCCTCCTGCATTTTTAGATGCCGCGAAAATATGCAGCGGAGAATTTTAAAAACGCACGCACTAAATCGGACTGTATTCTGGCCATTTTTTATGGAATATTTGTTTATCTTCAGTCTGTTGCCATCGTTTGGTCAGAACTCTACACATGTACACAACAGTTGATGTTCTGATAATTAAAGTGTTTTATTTTATTTTATCGCTGATGCGACATACAGTTATGTTTAATTCATTATTAAAACATCCATTTAAAAGAACGAATAATGCATTTTCTTTAACTTTCGTTTAACTTTTAACTCAAGTTAACTCAAGATAAAACTGTGAAAAGATTGAACAAGTTTATAACTTTTGAATCGTGATTAACTTTTAATAGTATCCGAGTCTTCGAAATGTACAGTTTTAAATTCAAAATGCACGAAAACTATCAATGTCCTGTAATTGAAGGTAACGTGTGCCTCAAAGCGCCAATATTTTGCTTTGATTGCAGCGCGGAAGGACATCATCTGAATGTTCTCTAAATTAAGGACTTTTGTAAAAAGATCAGTAGAAGCATTTAAATTGACAATAATTACTAAATGCTACTTTGTTGAGTAAAAACAAGCAACAAAACTACACGTACACTACAGTGACAGTGGCGTACCGGGGAAAATTACAAAATAGGCCCGCTATCCAATGCGCGGGAAAAACGTGCAAAAACAAATCTAAATGAAGATGGCCAACACGCAATCAATATTGTCCCGGTACTTCGAGGCAGGTGGCAACTAGCCCCCCCCCTTCTGCCGCGATCCTTACAACATGCATACATCGCCTAACATCGGCTATTATACCCCGCAAATAAGTTTATCAGGATTGTTATCGGCTATTATAGTGAATTACATCTACACATAATCAGACTATACTCCTATAAATAGAAGCCCAGGGACCTGTATACCGCTAACGTCTACCCGAGATTATTAAGAACCGCCGAGCCTGTTTTGAAAAATACGCGTGATGTCATAATTTTACATTGAAACTCGAGAATAAGGGATTGCCAGGTAGTCAAAAGCTTTGCCCGTGAAGTCGCCGTTTCCGACGATGTTGGAATGATTTGAATACAGGACTATTTTAGTTTGCGTCATCGCTCTCTGGTAAATTATGAATAAGGTAATTGTGTATAACATCAACCTCAAATGCTAATATATATATTCTATTTAGTTTGTGGCACTCATAACATAGCCCTATTACCAAACGACGTCATCAACATTTCGTCACCCAACTATCCAAGATTCTATTTCGATTACCAAAGATGTGCATGGCTCTTCACGACCAGTATCAATGGAAGTATTGCTCTGAACATCATAGACCTACTTCTGTACAGGTATGGACAGGATCAGTTGAAGATTGGCCGCGGGAACGATCCGTTAGATGCTGATAGTCAGTTGCTACTTGTTAAGCATCTCCTTCCCAAAGATTCTTTTATGATACTGGATGAGAATAATATTTGGATGAGTTTTGTATCTAATATGGCACAACGACAAAAAGGCTTTGTGATTGAAATTACTACAACATCTCTTGGTGGTATGTAAATTTTAAAATGTAAATATCTTTATTAGTTTTTGACGAACCGAAATTATTGATGCTCGTTCGCGTGTTTCAAAGACAGAGACAATGTGATATTAACGAGTGCTTTCCCCTTCCTGTTCTTCGGTTTAAGGTTAAGAAAAATGAAGGAGGAAGAGGAGGGGAAAAAGAAGATGAAGGAAGAGGAAAAATGATGATGATGTTGTTGATGTTGATGTTATTATGTATCTTGTTACTTTGGCTGGACTTTTACAGGAGTATGCGGCAGAGATGAATATATCCTTTGTAGTGACGGTTACTCGTGTTACGACGGAATGTTTGTTTGCACTACAGAGAGTAATTGCACCCAACATTTTCAAGATATTCACACATGTAGTGAGTATATTGTACAAAGATGGTAAATCCAGCAGTTGTATACATTGTATATTATTAATTAATTAATTAATTAATTAATTAATGGGTTTGAGCACTCTAAATTCCAAGTTAGTCACTTGTAAAGTACACTTGTTATAATACGCCCCCACTATTTTTAGTGGTTGAGCACTCTCGACTACTTTTGGAGTAGAGACTGTTCTGGCTGGCTTGGTTTGTCATGTTTTCTACACCACAGAATGTATATACTTGTATAAACATTTCTGTCAATTTGAAATCATGACAAATTATCCGTCTGATGATCGGTATACCCAATGATCGTAAGTGAGGGTATTCAGTGAAACTTAAAGTAACGGTTGCCTTGCCAGAGGTCTATACTTTGAATTTGTTTCTATAGCTCACCTGTAATGGGTTTGAGCACTCTAAATTCCAAAGTTAGTCACTTGTAAAGTACACTTGTTATAATTAATTAATTAATTAATTAATCAATTATTTTCTTATTTATCATTATTTCAGAACAATGCAGTAATGATGATTTCTGGTGTTCCACATCCTATGGATTTGGTTGTGTTAACCAATCACTGGTTTGTGATGGCAAAATGCAGTGTATTGATGGCTCCGATGAATTTGGATGTCGTAAGTTTACATCAATCGATCAAACTTTGAGCATCCATTCGACGCAAAATTTTAAAGTACATATTGCATATCTTATTATATAATATAACTTTCACGACTTTTTAATTTACGTGCTGGTGTCTATGGGATAAATGCGAGAGGCAAGGTACCTATGTGCTTATTATTATAATGATTAACGCAATAGAATGGTATGTTTTGTTCTTATTTTAGATACATGTGGTGAAGAGTGGATTAATATGACGAATAACGACATTACATATTTGTCATCTCCACATTACCCGGGACGATATTACCCTAGCACAAAGTGCACGTGGTATTTCACTGCTTCTGATACCGAAGGCACTTTCATCGTTGAATTTCTTGATCTGTATTTAATAACGCATGATACAATCAGTGTTGGCAAAACCCACAATGTGTCTTTAAACACCACTGTTACTTTACTTTACCTATGGGCTGCACCGGTTTCTGTAATGGTAACTCATCGCCATATGTGGATACAGTTTGACTCCAATGAAGACTACGTAATTTATCTGGGATTTTTGCTTCTGGTAAAGCGAGTGAGAGAAGAAGGTATATATGGTCGTGATGTGAGTTGTTTTACCTGTGAAAATCAAGAACAACAAACAGACAATACATAACCAAGTTTATTCGCCACCTACAAACAATAACACAGCCAAATAATCGATCTGTATACTCATTGTCAGATGTTTTTTGACACAAATTTCGATTTTAGTCAGACGCAACCCAAATTTAGATTGTTTCAAGTTGAAAATTTCGCGATGAGTTCGGCAAATTTACTTTAAGTCAGGGAACTGCTTTATTAACCATCAAATCGGCAGTATTTTTTTATGCCAAGATCTTAAAATATGTCTCCTGCAATCGCAACATTATGCCTTATATGTTAGAAAAATAACTATCAAGCACGAATCACATGGTTTTATTTAACACAAACTCATATTGACCATAAAAATGAATAAAAAGAGCCGGCTCTCAACACGCGATATTCAAAATTCCCGCGCCAAAATTGTTTATTATACGAGTATATAGCAGTGCATTAAGGGGGCACGCAGGAAGTGGGACATTTTAGACATTGTTTTGTAAATATTGTGTTTTAAAAGTAATGATGATGTGTATATAAAAGTATACATTTTCAGAAAGGAAATGATACAAGGAATCCAACTTTTTTCGGTCCACCATAACACTTGAACTTACCCTAAATATCCAAATTGATGAAAATTGCATAATTTGTGTTATAAAGACACAAAACTAGATTTAGTTTTGACCTTTTGGTCAAATTTTGACCTTTTGTGACCCATATTTTTAAACTGAAAAAAGAAAAGAATGAGTGATCATGCGTGCCACCTTAATACGATAAATAAATGAGAATCGTAGCTAATAATCATTTGCCTTTGTTTGACAATGTTTATTGAAGGTATATCTTGTAATGATTGGGAATTCAAATGTGATTCATCTGACGTCTGCTTGGACCAGTCGTTAGTTTGTAATGCTTTGGAAGAATGTTTGGACGGCTCCGACGAAAAAGATTGTTGTAAGATGTCTTTCAAAATATTTTCATTAAAAAGCATTTCGTTTAACATAAAAAACCAATGCATTTTTCTTAATTCTTGCCAGAAAATCTCAATATCAAAACAGCTATAATCTATATCCATTAAATGTAAGATAATTTAAAATTTAGCTGCAAAATAATTATAACTTTAATCTTTAACTGAAATTAAAGTGAAAGCCCCACTTTTGGTTCAAGCTCCTTTGGGAATTAGCCAAGGTTAAAATTTATCCATGTAAATTCTGTTCTGACTGTCATCAAAGTAACAGGTTTTTCGTCAGTTCTTCTGTGGAGAATTGGCCAAGCGGAGCTTCCTGTTTAATTCAAAAGTATGTAATTTCACTCTCTGTATTACAACAATAACACTTTGAGGACTATAAGATACAGCAAGTTCTCACTTAATTACAGATTTCTGCGGTTCATCAAATGTTTCACTTAACGCAAATGACAGCCGCGTCATCCAAACTCTGCCCACATTCCCTAACTTTTACCCGCCCAATGTAATATGCCAGTGGTACATTACGGCAACAGAAGGTAACTTCATCACCATAACTTTCCGACATTTTGATGTGACAACTGGCGTTGATTATCTCTATATTGGCCATGGACATATATTATCTGAGGATACTATGGTTATCCAGGTAACCGGATCTGCTAATCCTAGTAGTGTTACGATTAATTCGACTTCAGCATGGCTGTATTTTTATGGTCGGAATGGATTTTGGTGGGGTTTTGTTTTAACAATAAAGGTCGGCCTCTTCCCAGGTAAGTATCGAGTTGTCTTCTTTTTTCCTTCGTTGTTCGTCTCTCCTCCTCTTCCTCCTCCATCTCCTCGTCCTCCTCTGTGTCCTCTCAACAATACAAATGCTTCTAATTATGACAAAATTAAAAGAAGTAAAATAATATATCTCAGGTCGTTCAATTTGACGGGCAAATGCGAAGAAGATTCAACAGCACTTTTTGATTTGATTTGTTCCGATTTTGACAACCCTGGATAACCCAAGAAATCCTCTATTGAAGCTTATTTCCATTGGGGCCCATTTGAACACCGCGACGGGTTGGCAACAGTTAAGAGTTAACACCCTAGCCTGCTCTATTTAAAATGGCTGAGAGATACATGTACAGGTATGGCTCTCTGTACACGGGACCGACGGCTTAACGTCCCTTCCGAAGGACGGAGTACATACAACTAGGCTTGTAATTTGAAAAAATTTGACGAGTACAATATATAGGTCATATTAATGAGTGTGAGATTTTAATTATTTGTTGTAGTAAATTGCAGTGAGGACGAGTTTCTATGTGACTCTGGATATGGATGTTTAGATGAGTCATTATTATGTGATAATGTAGCTCAATGCCTTCATGGATCAGATGAACGTAACTGTGGTAAGCTTAATCATGAAACGGAAACTTATTCCTTTTATACGCAGCGAGTAGAATAAACTTAATTTGTGACCGTTCACGGCGAATGAGCCGTAAATTCCTCCCCCGGTCAATTTTGTTTTATTTCGTGTTTAAAAAATAAACATCATAAACTTAAAAATGGTATATCATTTTACTTCAAACGATATCCAGAAGCGGGGTTATGATTTGTTAAACTTTGCTCCTTCAACAAAATTATAGCTTTTAGGTTTTTACATGTGTCTCTTTTTTTTTTTTTTTGGTAATAAATATCAAACAGTCATAATTGGCTGTCTTTTCAATTCATCCCCAAGTCAACGAGATTTAAGAAAGTTCTCTCATTGTTAATTGTTGGTTATGCATAAAATACAATGCCTGGTAACCCACCACTTGAACAGGATTTAGCAAAAGCAAACAAAGCTTATTATCCACTTCAACAATATGATTATTGATTAGTTTTTGACTATCAAAATAAGACAGATGTCGGGCCAGCTTAAGTTACCGATGAATACGACCTTCGTACACATTTTACACCGTAACTCAGAATACAATTTAGGGAATTTACGGCTCATTTGTGCTGCCGGGTCACATTTGTTCAAGGTTTTTTACGAAGATAAAATAAATAATATGCGGTTCCTGTGTCATAATGATTACGCACACTTTATCATCAATTTGAAATGTAGGTATATTTGTAAGTTCATACATACAGGCTGTATCAAAATGATTGGTACCCATCAGTTTTGATGTTTATTGGACATTCTGCTTCTTCCAAATGCAACATTGTATCCTCTAGAAATTACCATAATTTATTGTTATATAACTGTTTATTATTTATTTTTATTTTTTATTTAAACTTTCTTTACCCAGGGTAGCTCCTTCAATGTCAAACACTGATTTCCAAGGAGGCCCTGCATTTACATTGTGAACAAGAAGCATAATATTTATATACAGTAATAAATCAGAAAATACATTATAAATGGCACATGAAATTGAAAACAATTGAGAAAACATGAAAATTCAGATTAAAAGACATATTTATACACTGGTTTGATCAAAAACAACTGCTTAAATTGAGTAATACTCATTGACTTAAAATTACATCTACTATCATTTGGAAGGCTATTCCACAATTTAGTAGCACGTGAATGAAATGTTCTTTTACCTGCATTAATATTATATGGTGGTTCAAAAAGAGCAAAGTTTATTATATTAATCAACAAATTATGCGGATCCTATGTTGCATTTTGATGTGGCAGTGTGTCCATAATCAGTGAAAACTGATGGGTACCAATCATTTTGATACACCCTGTATATATCATAGGGAGTATAAAATTATACAGCGAGTTCAAGCTATTGTGGAAAGAGGGAGGATTATGTTAAACGCGTCTAATATGAGTATGATGAGTGTAATACAGCTCTTATGGTTTAGGTGATGAAAAACAAAACGAAACGTTGATTATTCCCATATGAAACATGTAAGATTTTGGAATTAAGATTTTGGCATCAGAAAAATGCTCACATGTTTCTCATAATGCCTGTAAAATTTGAGACCTAAAATATTTTCTGTTTAGATGTTACGAACGAAAAAGATAACTCCATGGTGGTATACCACTTTATTGTTCCATGGGTCGTTGTGAAATATGTTTTTGCTTCTACATAATATTCAAACCGTTAGTGCAAAAATGAAATTTACCACAAAACTTGGGAATCCGATTACTTTGATGCATGCCTCAATGTGAGGTACAAAACACAATACGAAAACATCTGACCATGTCCTTTTAAGCAGTGTTGTACTTGCATTCTTATTTCAGACCTTTGTGGTGATCGTGAATATAACTTAACCCCATACGAAACATTTACGCTGACGTCACCTGGTTTTCCTGATCGTTATCCAATCAGCACCGACTGTACATGGATGATATATGCAAATGAGGAGAGTAGCCTGCCGACATTAACATTCAAGCATTTCAACACAGATGTCAGTTTTGACTTCTTATCAATCGGAACAGATAATGGAACTCTACTTTACTTATCGGGATTGATGGCGCCGAGTTCGATTATTGTCAACGACACATATGTAGAAGTCAGTTTTCGTCATATTTATACAATGACGATTACGATGGATTCTCGCTGGACTTATCGTTATCACCTCAAAATGGTAACAAATAGGAAAACACTAAATATAATTCACTCCATTTACGAAGTTTTAGTGAAATATGAAAACTGAAATTAAAATTCAGACAAGCTAAGAGATGGAACATTGATTTTGAACAATTAAAGTATATTAACTATTTGGCGCAAGAAAGTTCATGTCAGCCCATTCATACAGGGATGAAGTAGAATCTTTTGATTTTTCATTCCATCATATTAAAGTTGACCCGCATTACTTTCTGACTGAAATAATGATAATGAATTTGTTATGATATTTTTGCAATCATATTCTTTCAGCAACGTGTAATACTAATGAATTTCCCTGCGACGACACGACATCAGCTCACATATGTTTACATAGTTATCATAGATGCGATGGGAAAGAATTATGCCCTGATGGATCAGACGAATGGAACTGTGGTAAGACAGACAGATAAACAAACAGATTAACACGTCCACGCACCCCAAGCATACATTTATATTTCGAACAACTATAATTGAATACCTGAGTGGAAGAAGGGCCCAACTCCATCAAAACTGTTTTTGAGATATTAAGAAAAACTTACTATTTGGAAAAGTTTTATAGACAGAACGTTTTCATCTTCAGGGGACCTTTAATACATGAACATACAATAGTACATACATTCGTAATTATATTTGATGTTTCCATGGCAGCGGTACAGGTCTTAATACGAGTTGGAGTTGGGCCCTTCTTCCACTAATATACTGCAAGTGCCAGTTCTGTATTATAAATAGCTACAGAAATTACATAATCACCATTAATTACACAAGTAGAACTCATGTAATATGTTAGCAAGAAAATTTATTGTAGTGAAAAGCAGATTTCATGGATGAACAAAATTCCTCTTTAACCCTATATTTGTGGAAGAAGGGCCCAACTCCATGGAGTTGGGCCTTTCTTCCATGAAAACTCATGATTAAGTGTACGTGAAAGACTATTTAGAGAGTGGATTTTGGCTCATCTTTCACACACAAGGAAGATCAGTCTGCTGGCAATAAAATGCTGGGTCTAACTCATTTTTGTAAAAAATTGGAGTTGGGCCCTTCTTCCACTCAGGTATTCAATTGTTTCCCATTAAGGGTAGAATAAGGGGAGACAGATAGACACCCACACCCTACCCCTACACACCCTTGCGGGAGATAAAATATTATGTGCTTTATGTGCTATATATAATCTCTTGGTGACACAGGACGTAAAAATGACATCACACAAAAACAAAAAGCAATATAATAACCGCAACTCTGCAATCAGGTTTATAGTTAACGTTTGGATTCGCGACGAATGCTCGCTGATCTCTTGTAAACAAGGGATCGCATAAACCGATGTCGATAATTTCATGTCTCGCTTCTTCGGGAGATGATTACTTTCAGAAATATTTTTGACGTATTTTGACACAGAAAATTATGGATTGACTACAGAAGTTTCGTAAATTTATTATAGAGTTGCTAGTTTCTTCAAACCATCTTTCAATTCTTCAACAGAAATATGTTGTATGATGGTTCGTAATTTGAATAACTTTGGCTGGTACTCAGTAAATGTAAAAGTTAAAGTTAAAGTTCAGAAAGGTTATCATAAATGTACTGTTTCCTTCAAACCATCTTTTAATTCTTCACAGGAATATGTGGCACGAGATTTGTGAATATTGGATCTGATACCGAAACGTTTGACCTAAGGTCACCGGGTCATCCCATGACATATCCTAGTGACGTCATATGTCTGTGGTCAATTTCCTCCATTATTAGCAGAAGAGTCTTTGTCCGTATCTCTGAATTCAACATGGAGGATAGATATGATTTTCTTTATTTCGGCAATGGAGAACAGTCTCTTACAGACACACAGATAGTTCAATTGACAGGATTAACTAAAATCCAAAGTGTTGCTTCTTTAGCTAATAAAATGTGGATTTTGATGACAACTGATCGCACGAGACAGACAACTGGATTTGAATTAGAAATCATGCAGACGTCTTACAGTGAAGGTCGGTGCTATGTTTGTTTTTATGTTATATTTTGTTAGTATCGTGTATTATTGTTTATGTTGTTTGTAAATACATTAGATGAAATGATACCGTCAAATTTAAACTGTGAACTCATTATCTTCACGGAATACACATCATTTAATAATTTGATTTAATTCCGGGATCTACAATGTTTCTCTCGTAGTCAAATAAAATCAGGCCTTTTGGTAAATGTTTTTTTATCCGTTGTAATCCCATGCTTGTGAAGCCACTTGATACATTTATATAGTAAGAACGTGACTTATACAGCTATCAACAATTCTATCCCACCTTTGAGGTACTAGTCTTTTGGAAGTAGGTATATCGATAATTCTTTGTTATAACATTTATTATGATACATAATATTCGACAAAATTACACAAAAATAACAATCCCGGGATTATTTTTGTTGGTCCACTTGTACAAGGTTTTGCAGGCGATATGAACGTTTTCATCCGCGAATAAAACTTATTTACTGTCTAATACAAACACTAGACAAGATTAGTAAAACGACATTAAGAAGGATGACTATTGATATGATTTACGGTAATGTCGTACAAATGCTTTGTAATTATGAATAGGAGACACAAAATAAAAGGGTTCAACACACACATTCAATGGAATGTCAAATTATCACATGAGATCGAATGCATGTGGTACATTTCCTTTTCTTATATTAGAAATCTTGATTGATCATGTTTATTTTAAATAATAATTAAAGATATTTATATGAGCTTCTTGTTTCATTACAGACATTTGCAATCCAGATGAATTTGACTGCGGAAACGGGATCTGCGTTGACACAAATGCTGAATGTGATGGTTTCAATGATTGTGTAAATTGGGCTGAAGAAAATAAATGTGGTATGCATAACACCCCCAATGACGTATAAATTCAAAATTGTTGTTTTCTATTTGGCTATATAGGGTTAGGACATTATCTAATGCCTAAAACTCGTTAGCATTTTTATGTTTTTAGCTGGTCACCATAGTAACTGGAGACATGATTGGATTGATATAAGAGCCTCTATACTAATTATCGAATGTTACGCCGAAAATTCTATTGTAATTGGTTTCTTTGGAACATTAACATGCGCAAACCTGTCACAAAATATTTCATGAATTTTGAGCAAAAGTAAGTAACTAATGCAAATAACCTGTACCAAAGTTTATTTCACTTTTGTCCAGCCTACGTGACGTGTCCGACTGCGTATCTCTGTCACGAGTCCGACTCAAGTAACGTGACGATGTGTCTGTCCTTGGCTAGAGTCTGTGACGGATCACCGGACTGCATAGAACATGACGACGAAACGGAATGTGGTAACGTGTTATTTTTTGGTTGCATGCTGCTTGTTTGTTTGTTAAATCAGGCCGTTGCAACTCATATACCAGCGCAATGCAAAAAGGTGGCGACACCGCCGGCTTCCCCCGTGTATTACCTACCAGCGCCATTGATAAGTCATGGCCGCTGCCATTAATATTGAATATTGCTACAATTCATTTGTTTATGTTTCTTATATTCTTTCTTTTATAACTATGACCATTTATACATGTACGTTAAATATTAACTGTCATGATTGTATCCGTTTGTTTGGTAAATTTTCATGAAATATTGATAAATTGAATAATTTGTAATTAAACCCTGGGCGTCGCCATTTTAGAAAAGTGAAGAAAAATGCTGCTGCCACCACGACAGTACTAAAACATACCTAAAAAAATATGCGTAGTGCTGTGGAGACTTACATTAACATGACGTCACGAATATGCTAATTAAAGAAAAATGCTGCTGCCATCTACGTCCACATGTTGCAAGCGTGACTATCGCTGACCTCACATCGACGAACGGAGTTGCAAGTCCATCGCACTTCGTGCTCTATTATACGTCCATGGTTAAATTAATAAATACACATATTGTGCCCATATGCGTATTAGAATTCAGCTGACGCCGGTACAGCGTTCAGACCTGGCGACATCGCTTATCTTACGCGCGAAGTTTCTTTTGTGTACACTCGCGCTATTTTTTAGTTTGCTCAAGCGGTACCTGGGCGCTGACTTAGCGTCAATCCCCATAGGCAACATGTCATGTTTCCGCGGTATGATGGTTTGGGTATATAACATGAGCGTGACACAGGTCTGTGACTCAGGCGCAAGTGGTCCCCCGTGCGTTCCCCTCTGGTAGCAAAAACAGTTATTTGCTCTCTCCATTAGATGACAAACAAAGATCTCATATTCAGTTCCAAAAAGGCATAATGCCTTGCTGTGTTTGTACACCCTGATAGTGTCTGAAAATTGAAAAGTCAAACGGTTTGACAAGGTTAAAATTCTTTGCCATTTATGAATTACAAATTCATCGACTATTCCTATAATTGGCACTCTCCTGCCGTTGATGGGGTGAACATCACGTCCTTCTTATCCTCGTGTTACTCTTATTGTCACCGCGCTTTCGTTTATATTTGATAATACAGGGTGAGTAAAAAAAAGTGCAATAGAGAAAAGAATCCATTTTTATTTAAGAACCGAGTTGAATCTTTTAGGTTTTAAAACATTTTATATATGATATATCCATTAGTGACCTTGTGTGAAAACACCAATGAATTAGCATTTACCGTTTTGTTTTTATAACACGTTTTATAGCGATACTCAATTTCAATGTTTGTCCAAGAGACATCTAAAATTTGAATGTCAGCCAACTCTGTGTAAGGTAGATTTGGAACAACTGCCATTTTCTTAACCTCATTGGCATTGAAATAAAATGGAACACCCAAAGTGTTATTGCCCTTGGTCTACTTTAAGGAGAAGAAACATTATTTATTGTTATTTTCATTTTAGATGTTTATTCTCTATCAAAAACATACAAATTTGTAGCCGGGTTTTTCAACTGTCAAAATGAAATGCGCTCAAATTGAAGTGGAGTGAATTACAAAATATCCAGTAAGTTGGACATGTTGGGATTATAAAACACTTAAAGTCAGTTTCAGAGCTGGTACCTTTACCTTGCATTGTGTGCTCTCATTCAAAATACATGGTACCTCGTGGACAAATAACGAAATTAGGTATCGCAGCAAAAGGACTCATAAAAATTAAACGGTAGTCGTGATTCACTTCATATTTTCACAGAAGGTGGCTATTGAGTGTGGCATTTATAGATTTTTTCAATAATGGGAAAGTTCGACCTGACTCTTGCATAAATATCGATTCTTTGCTCTATTGCACTTTTTTGACTCACCCTGTACGCGAAGTTGATGTTCCCCCATCAACGTCAGGACAGTGCCAATTGTAGGAATGGTCTATACCGTATGTTGAAATAAGGTGACAAACTAATTATGCTTGTTTACTTTTGGACCACGCCTGAATCACTTGAGTATTTGAAATTATTCATGTGTGGTCCAAAGGATTATGTTTAACCTTGTAGTTAATCATTCGCAGTCCCTCTATTAACTGTGTAACTAAATTTCTGCTCAAACATGATCAATTTTGTCGTCCTATACAGACACAAAACGTTGTCCAAGCACTTGTGTGTGTAGTTACTCAACAGTAGAGGACCTGGTCGTAGATTGTCCACATGGATGGACCGTCAATGGACTCGATGATATCCCACCAATATCTGATACACTGTAAGTAAATATTTGTCTCATTATGTAATACTGAATTACTGATTAGAGGTTAATGACTGCGCATCAGTTGTTTTGGCATTGTGAAATATATAAACATTGTGCTTTCCAAAGCACAATGTTTAGATATTTCACAATACCCGAAAAATAACTGCTCAAAATATGGGACCTGCGTGCCGGGCCTGCGTGTCGTCTATTACACGGTAGAGGATAGTAAAACAAAAATTCCTATCGTTTATTCTCCAGCTAAATACTTTATGTCATTCATATAACCCGGCATTTAAACGATGTCTGTAAACCATTTTGTGTTTGCTGATTATAAGTAAAACCAAAGTATGGTGGCGTATTTAATATGCGATATCTTTAAACTTGTGTGGATGTGTGTGTGTGTGGTAGTGTGAATGAACATAACTATGAATATATTGATGGAACCTCGCCATGTCGCTTGTGCAGGCTAAACATACATTATAAATTTATTATCTGTCCCTGTTCTTGTGACACCTCATCTATATTTTCCTGGGTAGGATTTGTTCACTGAAGGGGAATGTGGAGACAATACACAGCATTACAGCAGCGTTATAATGAATTTACAAATTCATTATAAATGCTACTACCTATCAAAATATATCCGAAGGTCCAAGAAAATTAATGATATGTCATTGGATTTGGAATACATAATAATTGCCAGTAAGAAATTCTATTCGGCTAGGAGGGCTATCTATAATTCTCTAAATCTACTTTTATGTTTTCAGGCATTTAACAGACGGAAACTTTCCAATACCAGAACCTGGTGTATTTAAAGCACTTAAAAAACTAAAAGCATTGTAAGTAACCCATAATTTTTTTTATTTATAATTACAGTTACGTTCTTCAAATCTCTTTCTTCCATGAATATTTATTTTTCAAACCCTACTTTTAATATTTCGTTTATGCCCAGGGTTGTTCTTCTAAAGCTTGTTATATACATGATACAGACAGTAAACTAATTCAGGTACCAGTTATGTTTACCCCTGTATATCCTAAACAAAGACACATAATATTAAAAGAACAGCCAATTTGGTGCACCCTTTAGCTCAGTTGTTGAAATTATTTGAGAAGTAGATGTACATGTACGGTGATCGAGTACCCATTATTGTTCTAATCAATGAAAAACACGGCGCTAGATCTTTTGTTCGAGAACGCTTTGTGTTCAAACCAACAGGGCATCTCAATCTGCAACTTTTGAATTCGCATCTTCCTTGTGATTTTGGATCAGCGTGTCTTTATTTCTTGACTGATTTCAACGAATGCTATCTTAAATCCGAGTTAAAAGATACAACTATTGGCTGCTGGTTCCAATTGCGAAATATCTGTCTTTGTTTAGGATATACAGGGTGAACATATCTGATACCTTCATTCTTGTGCTGCAAATATAATTGCATTTTTATAACATATCAGTATATATATTTTTTCCATAATTTCCAGATCACTTTCACGCAATCGTATTTCTTACATGACACCAAGAGTGTTTGATGGTTTGGGAACATTAACATGGCTGTAAGACAAATAGATAAATATTATGACAACATGTATATTTAAAACATTTGTGTTGAAATTTGTCCAATGTTTGAGCACATGTTTCATACTGGAAAGCAAACAATCCGAATAAAGGTGTTTAACCTACTTGTCACTTTTGTTTTAACAGAGATTTATCTTCAAATAATTTCACGATGCTGACAACAAACGTATTTGCAGAACTTCACCATCTCAGAGAATTGTAAGTCATTTGATATCAACGTTAATGATCAAATACAAGTGTTTGTAATGAGAAATGTAGAATATAGACAAAAGGAATAGATGGAGAGATACTATATAGTGGGAGGGGGGAGGGAGGGAGAGGGAAGGATGGGTGAGAGTGTGGAGAGAAAAATTTATACGAGAAAGGGAGAAAAATGTTTTGAGATAGGACGTGAGAAAGAGAGTATTAATGTGTAGGAAAGAAAAACTCAAACTTAAGTGAAAATATTTGGCGTAAAAGAAAAAAGGAATTATAAAAAAGCTTACTTTTGTTGACCTTTCTTATTATTTTTTAGATTTATTTACAATGTGCCACTTCATCAAATTGCTAATGGTGCTTTTAATGGAGTTTTCAATCTGGAGATGCTGTAAGTTTATCCAATGATCAATGTTGTTTATTCACTGGTGGTAAAAGTTGCTGGAATTCGTTATTATTTGTAATATATTTCAAACAATTGGTTTAATGATCAATTTCATTCCTTTATTCATTTTGTCCACTCAGTATTTTAATCCGGCCAAAGCCTGACATGTCTGAAGATGCTGATTTAGTGATAGAATCCAACGCTTTTCATGATATTCACAGTCTTGAAACTCTGTAAGTGATTTTAATTATTTAAGAGCGTGATATGATCTACTTTGTTAATAATCATCATTATCATTTTCATCGTTATCATGATGAACATCATCATCAAATAAACCTTTAATGTTTTTTCCAAAAGAGTAAATCTTAATAACACACTTTTGAAATTTGTCGATATTAGTCCGAAAAATATTTGACACGAAAACAGGCTCGGCCTAAAATTTTAATCTAACAAATACCAACTAAGCAAATAAAATATACCGTGCATTTTCCAGATTCTGTGACTACCACGCTTTGTGCTGTTTCTTCAATGAGCTAGAACAGTGCACTACTTTGGAACCAGTACCACCATTATTCAACTGCGGGAGTCTCATGCAAAACAATATACTTCGGATATCTATGTGGATACTCGGTGTCAGTGCTCTTATCGGAAATCTATTTGTCCTTTTCTTCCGAGTCAAGGAAGAATCACCATCAACTGCTCACTATAAACAAAGACTTTTCATCACAAGTTTAGCCTTTTCTGATTTCCTTATGGGAGTATACATGATTATTTTAGCTTCTGCTGATGTGTACTATGGCGATGATTATTTTACGCATTCGGACAAATGGCGTTCTGGTTTAGTTTGTAAGGCAGCTGGATTTATTGGTCTTTTCTCAAGCGAAGCATCGGTATTTTTTATAACCCTAATCACAGTCGATCGTTTTATTTGTATATTATTTCCATTTAGCGATTTGAAACTGAGAAAAGGGTCCTCGCAAATTGCTATTGTTCTGTTGTGGTCCTTAGCAGTCATAGTGGCACTTGTACCTATTCTATTGTCTGGTCCCGAGTCCGATTTTTATGACCTTTCTGATGTTTGCATGGGTCTACCTCTCATTACCCGTCCATCCAGTTACTCGTTCCACGCGAGTGACGTCAATAATCAAGTGACCTTTGACCTTCCAGTTGCCGAGGATTCAAAACCAGCTTGGTACTTCTCAATTGCGATATTCTTAGTATTAAATCTGGTCTGTTTTGCGATAATCTGCGTATGTTATATTGCTATCTTCGTGACGGTGAAACTGTCGGGCAAAAAGGTAGGACGTGAGGAAAAAGTTCAGGAAGACATCAAAATGGCAGCCAAGATGGCGGCGGTCGTAGGGACCGATTTCCTATGTTGGTTTCCGGTTATAATAATGGGCATTCTTTCTCAAACTGGTGCAGTAGTTATTCCTTTAGATGCGTACGTTTGGTCCGTGGTGTTCATACTTCCCGTCAATTCATCACTTAATCCTTACTTGTACACCATCGCGTCTGTTATTTCAGAAAGACGAGATGGTAAAATGACCAAGCCAAGACAAAAGACAACTGTAAGCATGGTAACCAACTAAGATCTCAAACATGCTCAACCCCAATATGTTGTTGAATTCATAGGATGACCTTTGAGCTGTTATTGTCAACTGGAGGTCAATGAACTGTGTAATTCGAAGTGCGACCATCTTGGCTCATATATTGAAGAACTCTTGATATTGAAAAAAGTAATGCAAGTCTAAATCAAGCTAATATTTTATGCTTTCTTCTATATTCATTAACGCTGTATTGAAATTTATTTTCTGCAAAATATGTAATATAAACACCTCAAATAAAGAAAGTTCACACTTACATAACCCGTCATACACCAAACGTGATATTGTTATTACAATTGGATTAATGAGGTCGTGTGCAGAATCTTGTTAGCTCCAATTTGATTCCAAATTTTCTAAACCAAACACTCTAAATTGACAATTTCAAAAGTTGCAAATCAAAATGATGCAGGCAGTAGAAATTGCTAAGTGTAGTCAAACTTGCTTGCCCGCGATGGGGGCTATCCTAAGTGTCGGCAAGGGGATGACACTCTTATTCACATTTTCATTTTACAACGCAAACCTATATCGAATCCCGGTGGTTTGCGAATAATGAAATGTCCGCATCCCAGATCAATTAAACCCTGGTATGAATTATTTATTAGTTTTCGCCACGATCCGTTTTGCAATAACATAAAAGCACTTCAAATAACAGCCCGTTGAGTTCAATGAACTACGCCCTGAAACCGATGCCCTGTAAAGAAGCTCTCCCATTGACCTCTATACAGGTCAGTGAGCTCTCCATACACAAATGAACAAGTACAATAGGACAAGGCCAGCACCTATGACCTGCTTAGTGACATGTTATTTTGAAGTCTTCTAAAGCTTAATATCTTGAAGATCAGTATTCGTTTGTACATATGGACTGCGCATTTATGATGCAAAATATTAGTTCTTATATAAAATTACAAAATATTGGTATTATGACACACGGTATAGGTGATATAAAACGACTAATAAAATCATGTCAACATGGCGTCATGTCAAAGGTTCATTATATCCCGTATGTTTGTCTAAATTAATATTTTCAGAACAATTTCTACACCCATTTAATATGTACTCAGGTGGAACCCGACGTTTTTAATTTTCATTTCTTTTTATGTAACAAATTCAGGTTTTTCCATTGCGCGGGCCGCCGGGCAATATAAATTTAATGCTAACATTGAATAAACGCGGAATTAAGAATATGCGTTTCTATATATACAGCGTCTGACTCTACCTGAGGACCTAGCCTGAGTCCCATAGACTCCAAGAATGGCTCTCCATACACAAATGAACAAATACAATGAAGGGTCGCCATTGCTCTCCATACACAAATGAACAAATACAATGGAGAGTCCGACTGCCATGCAAATGAGCCAAGTGTCCTCTCAAGGTATGCTCTGTGGTGTCGGTACAATGCGTGGTTTATTCAATTGTTAATTTGAAACGCATGCACCGTGTGCATAGTTTTGATTTACAACTTTTGAAAATGCACCAACTTTCATATACTGGCATCAATCATTCTGTACACGACCTTATCAATCAAAATGTCAAAACAAGAGCAGGTTTTGGTATAGGATGGGTAAAATAAGTGCTGACTTTCTTTATTGGCAGTCAAGTTAGCTCAATCGTTAAGGCGTTCGACTATGGTGCGAGAGGTTGCGGGTTCGAACCCTGGTAGTATGCTCTCGTGGAAAATTGAGTTAGCTTGAAATTCCCCTGGACAAGGAACTTACTGCTAATTGCCTCGTTGTAAACCGTACGAAACTCGGGGAGCTGATCCTGGTTGCGATGGTTATTTGTGGAATGTCTATAGGGTATGCGCTCTTGTAGCAGCGAAGTCCCTGATTTGTTGTTGAATGGTTTAAATGGAATGATGTGGGGCCGTAGTGGTCAGCGACAACCTGTAAAGTGTGCTGAGGCTGTGGATCAACGTCTAGGCGTTGTGCCTGTGCGTAGCGCACTGTAAATCACTGCGCTTTTTTTTTATTTATATTTTTTATTTATTTGAGGTGTTTATAATAGCTGTATATAGATATCGTAGCTAAATAAACGACGACATGATATTCAATTACAATTTGAAGTTCGGTATCTTGTTTCATTTAAGCGAATGTTAATACTTTCCAATATTACTTCCCTCTCACCCGGCATGCCCAAACAATCTTTG
This sequence comes from Amphiura filiformis, assembly GCF_039555335.1. Classification (NCBI taxonomy): domain Eukaryota; kingdom Metazoa; phylum Echinodermata; class Ophiuroidea; order Amphilepidida; family Amphiuridae; genus Amphiura; species Amphiura filiformis. Next base: position 40,256,352 of record NC_092634.1, read on the forward strand.
CCGCCTCTTCGATTATGCTAAATATATTTCATTTCCCTCTACTGTAAGTCATGTCAAAACTAAGGGAAGCATTTAAAATATCTGAACCTTAACATTTTATGAGCACTGTGATATTCTCTGCGATAATACACTTCCCCCTTTTATATGACCTCATATTCTAAATCTTACTAGATACCCGATAATGTTCTTGAACATCCACTTTTTATACTCTGACTCGTGGCATATACATACTGCCCAGCAAATACAAAACGTTTTCGACATCATTCGCAAAGGGATATAAAAGGTTGTCAGAAAACGTTTAAATGCCGGGTTATATAAAGGGTATATTAAGGGTTTAAAACGTTTTCATAACATTAAAAAACATTTTTTTGATAATATGTTGCCCAGTAAACACAAAATGTTTGACAGAAAAACGTTTAAATGTCGGGTTATATAAAGGGTATAAAAACGTTTTAATAACATTCCAAAAACATTTTGGAAAACTTGATACAAAACATTCTAAAGAGAATGTTAGTTTGGGATGGAAAAAATATTTTGCGAAAAATGTTTGCTCTAAATATTTGCAATAACGTTTTAAAAACGTTTTCATGACCTTTATATAACCCGACATTTAAATGTTATTAAAACGTTTTGAAAATAACTTCTTAAGAACATTTCTGTGTTTGCTGGGTGCCAATACTTTAACATTATGTTATTTAAGTGTTGACAAAATATTTGGCAAAAAATATGTGAAAAAATAGTTTACAATAGCATTTTGCAAACATTTTAAAAATATTGTTGTTGCGTGTTTTCATACAAAACGTTTTAAAACGTTTTCATGGCCTTTATATAACCCGACATTTTAATGTTATTAAAACATTTTTACCTAAACCAAAAGCCAAAATATAACTTATTTAAAACGTTTTAAAACGTTTTTGTGTTTGCTGGGTGAGATGTCCCTTCTTTTTCTCCATAGACTTTCAATATATATGGTCTTCCATATAAAATAACGTATGCCTGGTCTGAAAGAATCCTCAAACCGCTTCGACCGCTTAATTTTCTGTTGAAGAAAATCCATGAGTTCGCCCTAATAGTTTAGTTGCTAAGCTCCCAAATTTCGTACACTTTTGCGCTTTGTGATAAAAGCATGAGAGTGTCCACACATGATCCAAAGTTTATTTTAAGTTATATAGTCATTTCAGATTTGACCTCTAGTGACTTCTAGCGGGCACGAAACGTCATACAGGGGTAAAAATGTGAAACTGCTCCAATCTTATCAACAGATACAACAACTTATTTGTCTGATCACAAGGATTTCAAAAGTTTAGTCTGTTTGTGCTATCTACGACCTATCGTAGGTCGTTATTTTACAAAAACCTCATTTTGGGTAAAAACAGCGCATTTTTGGCTGTACAGAGGTAAAAATTTCAACTTGCTTTGTTCAAATTGTTTGTCTTGACATAAATATCAAGAAACAATATACTACTTACCATCTAAAATGTACTCTTTACTTGTTATTTGCAATGGAAGTCAACTATCAACAGGGCCCTATGGCCAGCAAATGGCATCTGACATTTGTGATGCGATCAAGCAAAATCAGTCGGAACTCGGAAATATTGATTTTGAGATATAGCCAAATAAAGGAAATATTTCCTTTTGTTTCTTCTTGTTTTGGAAACTCTTTAATTGCTCATATCTTTGGAACTGGTTGTTCAATTTCAATGGGGTTTTCTGCAAAATCCAGCTTTGTAAATGTTTTTACTATCCTGTAAAAACTGAAAATTTATTATTGCCGAGTTCCGACTGATTTTGCTTGATCGCATCACATTTGTAACCTATATCTCAGTAGGTTACTACAATAGATATGCAAAACTATTCTTTTTATGATTCGAGTCAGCTAAACGGACAATTTGTCAAAATTAGAGCAAGCTAAAATTTTAATGTACAACATGTACAACAAAAACGTGCAATTTTTACCTCAAAATGAGGTTTTTGTTGATCTAACACAGTATGTAAACCATTTCAACGTGCTGCTGTTCGATCATATAAACCAAGTACAGTCTTAATTTATTTATATATATTCTCAGTCATCCAGGTATATAAGATATCAAGTTGATATAATTAAAATCTAGTCAACTGGACTTACTATTTTTGACTGGCGACGTTTCACATCCTATCCTGGATGCTTCCTCTAGCCGACTTGAGAACTACAGTCTTAATTTTAAATTGCTTTAGGTTCTTGCAAGTACAATAGACATTAATTTGTGTTCAGATTGAATACATAAAGAGAACTACCAACGAAAGTACGTTAAGGTTTTCTGACGGAAAAGATGAGGTGATTTTTCTCTTGCATATTCACATTTTTAAGGTATTTCCCCGTTTTTTCAATCATCAAGCGCTCAAGGTCACATAACGTCACTCATGTATTGATTCCTTAGCTACATGTATATCGCAATGCTTTTTGACTCTGAGGTTTCAGTGTCTAAATAGAAATCTAAATTCTGCGCGTAATTCGCTTCATGGTACGCTTGAGATGCTTAGTTCCCAGCAACATTTGGTTCCTGACTTAAAACTACATTTGAATTGCTTTAAAAAGAAATTTGAGTCCAGCGATATTGTCAATTACAAAGCCACTGATTGCTTCAGACAGTTCTAATTGATCGAAAATAGACTGAGCGGATGTCTTAAACCAATGACGCTTGGTGAAAAGAAATTGCAAATAAATTTGCCGTGACCAACGCACTCTAACCGGTTCAATAGTATTATATTTTCACTTCCTCCGAGAGCAGAGCATAATCGGACGAGCTTGAGGACGACTGCACGCATGGTGCTTAGTTTTTGAATTTGAAATATTCTCATTACTCCTTGCGCTGTATTCTTGGAGCCGCCAAATCAGTTATTGTAAGTATAGTACCCTAATTTGTTTATGTTGGTTCAAATCGCTCATGTTTTTACGCGCACAGATGCCTTATTGTTTTCTCAGATTCCCCCTTTCCTTCTTTTCTTTCTCTCGTTAAAAAAGGATGCTAACGAAGTTGTGTTTTTAACGACGTTTTACTAGGTTCAGTATATAATACAGAGTGCTGTGTAATTTTTTAACAATGTTCTTTTTCTTCTTTATAAAATTTTATCTAACTTTTTGTAAACATTGAAAAGGTTAGGTAAAGAAGTGTAAGTTTTAAACAACAGCTGCCATGTATAGTAAACAGCGTGTTTTTACAACTGCCGCCAAATATCAGCCGATATGTCTTATGTTCCATTGTACCTTATTATATAGCCCATGGCGCCTAGTTTTGAAAAGGCTGAAATTAGGTTATTAACAACGTACGCGATATATTGTTTTGTTTTGTTTCGTTTCAAATATTTGGCATCACTTGATAAAGGACCATTGGTCCGAAACGTCGTGTGTTTATATTAAACCATTGTGTGTTTTATACAACAAACTGGTACTGTTTTTACTTATTATCTACGACTTCAATACAGTACTACGCAGAACTTACGACTTATTTCTTTTATATTGATATATATTGATATATATTACACCGAACTTTAGATATGAGGTGTAACTATCGCACAGTGAAATAGGTCACGTCGCGCACTACAAATATTACTGTATCCAAATGCTTGTTAAATTACTCGCGCATGCTCCAGCCGCTGGACCAATCACAGTGGACTCAGCGAGATCCTGCCGATGTTTGCCGAATGACCAGCCGAACTTTTAATCTTCGTGTGTTCGGCACGGGGATTTTAGAAAGGTCTTTGAGGGTTGAATGATGTTTTGAATCTGACAACTTTCTACTCGCATTTAGACAAAATGGCAATATACACGAAATGTGTTAAACTTTGAAAATCGGTGAAGAGATAAGGAAAATAATGACATTTTTCAGCGCACATGTTTTTGATCATCGGAATTTTTAGGCAAGTTGACAATTCTGAAACATTTTGAGGTATAAATTTCATCGCAAGATTCACAATTTCTTGGATTTTTCGATGAATACTTTGATTTTTTCTTTTATCGGAAAACTACACAGTATAACACTGTGCAAGTTTTTACGTGTTACATTTTCGAGTTTTGGGTTACATTTAAGCCAAAGTTGGACCAAATTTGAGTAATATTTCGGATTTTCCTGTTTCTACTGCACGGAAGATCATAAGGCCGAATAAAAATAAAACATGTTTCTCTTCCCCTCCCGCTTCCTTTTTTGAGGCCGCATCAAATTTATTTTCAGTTTTTTAAATTCAGTCAACACTTTTGAAGAAAGATGTCTTGGAAGTTGAGATGTTTTCTATAGCCTTGCTAATATGCAAGAAACAATTCTGGATGGTTCTGTGATCACTAGCGGGGGCGTACCTACCAGAACAATAAAATAAAAAGGGCCTCAAGCCCCTCTTCCTCCTTTTTTAAACCCGGACGAGAAACATGTTTTTATTTTTACTCGGCTAAATCATCCTCCAGACACGCTCCAGAAGACATGCAAATGCATGGAGTACAATACCAATCACCTGTTTAACTGGTATTGATCAAAGTAATTCTTTGTACTCCATGCATTAGCATATCTTATGGAGCGTGTCTGGAGGATGATTTGATTCACGGCGGGAAGTGCGGGGCAGCCTGAGTGAACACGGGTCACTGAATTAGCATAAAGGTCACACAAAACAGCTTCCGCGCAAGCGTGGTAACCTCACAGTGAAAAGTTTGACCTTACAAAGCTGTCGAGTATTTAGATACAGCAGTATAGTGTGTAAGTTCGTAGTGCGTCGTTTGTGATTGACCAATAAAGTGACATAATTTACTTGAATATGAGTATGTGAATATTTGACACGAATATTTTTGAGGTGAAATATTAACAGAAACATACTGCCCGGGCATATTGAGTCGTGTGGCACCACCTGAGATTATTTTGTCTGAGACTAACACCGGTAAAAATATTACTTAATCATTTTAGTGGGATTATTCCCCTCCAAAAATTTCCACCAAAAGATCTTGTCGCCTTAAAGGGTTGTTTGATAATGTTGAATTAATTAACCCGTCTCTGTAGTGTTGGTACGGCTTCCTTAATGCAATCAAGTAATTAAAAAGGGTGAAAAAGCCACAGAGGGGAAATACTTTTTAACTTTAGCACCTCTTTTACGTTTTGTAACGGTTTTTGGCAGGTGCTTTTTTTGAAACAGCATGCAGCATTTGTCCAGAAAACAAATTATAATGTACGTATATTCGAAATGAAAAAAAAACACCAAAAAACAATTTTTAAGTTAAATATGCAAAATTTGCATATTTTGCGCCAAAAATTGCATCAAGTCTGAGGGCAGCCACTTACCACCACCTTACCAAGTTACACCCCAATACAGCTCACCAGCTCTGAGAAACTAACCTGGAAGCCAAAGGCATTTAAAAACAAAGCTCACACAATACAAATGTACAAGACCCCATTATAGCATAAGGCAATAGTCATTTTAAATATGACTTGTAAAATTTGACTATAAAATGTAGGGATTTGGGTACTTTTTGTTCAATTTTCACAGAAATTGAAGGATTTTGACCCATGTTTTTGTTTGTCTGTTTACCCATGGTCGCTGAAACAAAGAATTATATTAATTAAATCACCTAATTTCTAATTAATAAAGGACAAAGAAAGATAAAAGCAAAAGTATGCTTCATTTATTTAAACAATAGTAACATCCCTGTTGTGTACAAAAAATTAGAGTCACGCGGTAGCATGACCAGCAAGTTTTAAAAAACGACTGAAAAGAAGAATAAACAGATGCACCGCGGGACTATATTTACACGAAACAAAACGCTATTGTTCTATGATATTTTTCGCTGGGTACAAAATATATCTAAAACCATTCTAAATCTTATTTACTGCCCAAAGTGTAATATTTTAATAACTCATTAATTCAAAAAGTTACACCAGTCTTAGAGTCAATCCGATTGTTTGATAATAAACACATTCTTGCTTCATTTCACGTGGTATTTCATAGCCAAAATTAGTGGCAAATCATAGCTAATCATACTGATATCCAGAATCTTTCGACACTGCTACAGCCATACATGGCTGTCACTGACGCACTACTTTTTGAGATTCACTTTCAAATATACCCTAGCATTTTCCTATACCCTACATACAAATTCTGGATCCCATTCGCCAAACAATCAAATTTTTGACAATTCTTTTATTCTTTCCGGACATTCATATTAATAAATACTCCACTTTCACGCGTCGTTATATCGGGACGTCCCCGTGGCGAAGCGGTTAAGGGCATGGACTTCTAATCCATTTATGAATTTTTGCTCAAGTTCGAAACTTCCCACCACTTTTTTTAAACGTTTTATTAGGGATAACCATCAAATTTTTATGTTGCCCCTATTGCTACAAAAGATTGCTTTCTGGATAGAACGCATCAATAGAAGTATTTTTCGAATTATGAATTTTCAAAGTTGCCCATTCTGACCGGTCACTGGAACGAAATAAAATGACAAGGTCCAAAAATAGCAATTGGGAGCAAAATTGGCATAAGCATATATTTACCTTTATATATTTCTTTATTTTAACATATATACAAACATGAAACAAGCATATTGTGAAAGTATCAAAGGGGTTTCTTATGAAATGGCACTTTACTAATGGCATCAATTATTTTTTAAAACCGAGGCATTGAAATCATGCATTTAGAGAATATTTGCCAAAAATCATCCAAGATAGCCGATATGGCACAAAATCAAAATGTCCAGGTGAACTTTTTTTTCACAACCAAAAATTTCAATGTTATTGGGTTTAGTATGACCAATTAGTAGGTGTATGCAAACAAAATCTTAATTGTCATTGAAGGTCATTGACTCATTCACAACAATAGAGGTTATCTACTTCACTCATCATGCTCATGTGTGACTTCTAACAAAAGGTACTGGTTCCTGTAGTATTGCTCATTCAAAACAATTCAATGCATGACCTCGGAGTTACCTGTGTGACTTTCGCGGGCTATTTTGAAACAGTTATGGTTGCACATTCAGGTACTTCTTTTGAAAGTTCTAAACAAGGTATAGCCAGCAGCAAGTTGTAGATGGTATAGGCCTAAATATAAGAAAACGTTTAGGGTTGAAATCAGGTGAACAATACATCAAATGAGCACGAAACTTCACATTTATGTCCAGAAAGGTGTCGTCTTAGCATGATTAGAAAGGAATATGGAAATTCCAAAGGGAAGCTGGTGATTTAATTTGTAACTCGATATCTATTTGTTCAATTTTTTAACCTTTTTACAGAGGGTATGATAGAGGTATTACTTGCAACTCTGCCAAATTACAGCTCAGTAGGCCACGTTGTTCACCTGATCTTATTGACATGAATATTTTGTGCCATTCTTGAGCAGTGCTGAACTCAGCCACTGGCAATTAAGCGCACTGTGGCGATGGACCAATTTTGACTCGCACTTACAGGAAAATGAAATAAGTTATGCTGCTGTAATTTGCAAGATAGTTACAAAATATAATTGGCATTAACCTCCCCAATTTTTACAGAAAAATATTGAAAAATAAAAGAATGAGATTAATTTAGAAATGTCTATGCAAGCAGTTCACAGTTGAGCTCCCTGCATGTCTATGGGAGTGTTCTAATCAAGCTGATGGTTCATTGGTCATCCCTAGTTTTATTAACCAATTTATTGTCATAAATCAAGAATAACACCATTTCGAACATCCATTGCTATTGTGATATTATTATTTTTTTCATCAAACAAACATGTTTGATTTTTTATACACATTTAGGCCTAGGCCTAGGGCCTACTTTCACCATCCAAATGCTTTCACCATGCCTGACTATCATGACATCTTCGTCATTTAAAACACATTTATCAGTTGCTCTGTTCACAGCTCAGACTGAAATTATATTTGGAATAAATATTATAAATTCTCACAAATTAAAATCACAAACCGCGAAAGATCGCCAAGAACTGCCGCTGAATTATCCAACTAGATTTCCCCACAGGGCTATAAAGAACCACAAACCGCGAAATTTGGATATCCAACTAGATTGCCCCGCAGGGCTACAAAGAATCACACACCACGAAATATGGATATCCAACAAGCTTAAACTATAAATTAGCTCCCGATAGAGGGCAGGGCTTGATAAGGGAAATTAAAATCACAAACCGCGAAAGACCTACAAAGAACCACAAACCGCGAAATTTGGATATCCAACTAGATTGCCCGCAGGCCTATCGATTATAAAGAACCACAAACCGCGAAATATGGATATCCAACAAATTAAGACCACAAACCGCGAAAGATCGCCAACAACTGCCGCTCAATATTGATATCCAACTAGATTGCCCCGCAGGGCTATAAAGAACCATAAACCGCGAAATTTGGATATGCAACTAGATTGCCCCACATGGCTACAAAGAACCACAAACCACGATATATGGATATCTAACAAGCTTAAACTATAAATTAGCTCCCGATAGAGGGCAGGGCTTGATGAAAACCACAAACCACGAAAGATCGCCGACAACCGCCGCTTAATAGGAATATCCAACTATTTTGCCCCGAAGGGCTACAGAGAACCACAAACCGCGAAATTCGGATAGCCAAGTAGATTGCCCCGCATGGCTACAAAGAACCACAAACATGAAAACACGATTATCTTGCCTAGTCGGGGCATTTAGTATAGGCTTAAATATATGCGCATTTACCAGTTCCGACTTGAAGTAGGCCTAAATCGGACTTACTCTTTGTGTCTCTCTGGCATTGTCAACATTGGTGTGTGTTGTTCATATTTATATTTTCTTTACATATTCAGGTTGCCTTGAATAATTAAAGTATACTAGTATTAAAATGTATATTGATCATTGTATACGCCTCTTAACATTACAGTCACGCGTGACGAGCAAGTTTTAAAAATAAACGACTGATAAAGTTTTGTTTAATTAGGGCCTAGTTATTGTCACGAATCAAGAATAGCAACTTCAAACATCTATTTTTCGTTTTATGGAGCACTTCGTAACCTGATGACTTTCCAAGCTTGGAGCTGCTTGGCTACATTCATAAAAAGAAAAGAAATCTACCAAAAAACGTTGACAACGTAAAGAAATCAGCAAGTTTAAAAAAATCCACCTCAGTGTTTTTATGTTATTTCAACAGAATACAGCGTTTCCAACAAGATTACAAGCCTACTTGTTATTCGTTTAATTCAATCATTAATCATGATCATTATAAATAATAGGATATTGGCTTACCATGCAAGAACAAGATAATAACCTTTCAGGTCGTTCCAGAAAGCTTACAAATTAATATCGCATCTGCACATTAAGTAGTAGATAAAGGGTGAGAAACAGACCATTACCATAGATAATCGGTGTCTTGTTGAGGTATGGTGAGCATGTTAGTCCCTCGGAAGGCGAGACCCCGAAGGAAGGCGAGACCCCGAAGGGGTCGAGCCTTCCGAGCGACTAACATGCGAACCATACCTCAACAAGACACCGATTATCTATGGTGATGGTCTGTTTTGAACCGTTTATCTTACATATACGGCGAGCAAAAATAAACGAATTTGTTGTAAAAGTGTATTCATTTTCCAAAAACAAAATGGAAAAAAACGGATGTATTATTTTGTTAAAGTTGTGGTTTTTTCCCAAAATAAAAACACCTCGAGATAGTGTAATATTCTTCCCATGTGTCCTGCGTGAGAGTCTATTTAATGACAAATGCAAGTGATTTAATCAAATCAATACAGAATTGATCTCAATTGACAATTGTATTTGAAGTGGTTTGGTAGGTTATTCACTTGCTTTAATCCGCTGGAGTTTATTCACCCTGTGACCATTGTTATTCAAATAATGAATAATGCAAATTATATAGAGTTGTCAACGTGGACTACAATCTGTTTCAACACCATGAAATTTATATCTTAGAAAAAATGTGAGTATAAGCAGATATTTGAAAGACCTAGTAACGTTGTGTCCAATGGTGCTCCCCATTATGGGTAGGTCACAGTAAGGCTTTGCACCCCAGCCTCTTGACTTGTAATGAGTACCGCAGGTTAGTTTGCGAAGCTCCCCTGGTCGGGTAGTATCCCGGGGGTTCTTGCCTAGCAACTAATTTGCATGGAACGTTGAGCGTTTTTGGGTCGGGCAAGGATAAAGGCAGATTCCCTTCTAAAAACCAATGGCAAGTTTATATACATGTACTGAGTTTACATTCAACGAAACGGTTACTTTTTATTTATGAATATTTACTTCGTTATGCAAATTAAACTTTAATTTGTATAAATCTAACTGAGCACCAGTGGTGTTATATGAATTACTATTATACGGACTGCATGAGCCCTCTATAATTTTTTCTTGCCATGTAACATTTGCATTTAAATCGAGCTGTAAATGCATTTTTTCCAAAATTCTATCCGAGTAACCAACTCAGATTCTACATGTATGTTGTGATCCTTTCCATAGTGTTTCTAGAATGTCCATGGTATTCCTTTTGTTTAGCTTCGCTGCCCGAGACCGTTATCTTGAGCTATTGTGTTGATAACGGTCTCTGGGCAGCTAGCTGCCTTCATTACTCTAGGTAATGGTCGAGGCAACGAACCTCGAACAAAAGGAATATAATGGATAATCTGTGAATAGAAAAGGGCTAGACGTATATAGATACATAACACTTCTGGATATGTTTAAAATGTATATAGATATGTTTAAATCAGTACCTTTTACAAATGGGACCAAGTTTCAAAAAGTGAGCCGAGGTGGGACTTTTTAAACTTGTTGATTTCTTTACGTTGTCAACGTTTTTTGGTAGGTAACTCTATACGACAATGCAAATCAGGATCAATTCATGGACTAAGTATACAGGGAAATCTTGATTTCTCAGCGGATTATACCAAATATTAAAATCTAAACAAATAATTAATTATTTCACGCGGTACCAATTTAGGACGCGCGCGGCAAAAAGGAAACTAAAAATCAAGTGCAAAGGGTCCAATGGGTATGTAATTTAACTCAAAACTTAGCAATTAATTTGCATGAAGGTAAATTATGTAGCTATACCCATCTATTCTCTTAAAATATAGGCTTACCGATATCTGAACATTAGATTGCGTAACTAAGTTTCCCTTAAATTATTTGAAATCAAGTCCAGGTCAGAGTACATCTCACAGCTAATCCCATGTAGCTATAAAAATTAAATATCAAATTTATTATTGTTACGCTACATATAAAAGCTTTAGAGTTTGGTTCCTTCTTTAATGAAAAAACGAGTACAAAACACGTAGGTTTTACCCAGAGGATGATTTAAGGAAGCCCCATCATGCACTGCAAACGTGTTATCACTACAGTTTCAACTGCCACTTTACTTTTCAAATTCCATTGAATTCTGTGCAAAAGATGTTGTTTAAGAATTGTGCGTGTGTCATTATTACTTGGTCGATTTCAGAACAAAAGTGATGTATGCATAAAGGATAATTCACACCTTCTGTAGGTAACATAAAATGTGAAATCGACTCGCATCTTGAAAGCGTATTTATTTTAAATATGTCAGGCCAAATTCAAATTTAACCATGCCCGTTAATGCAATGTGCGCGCAGTGGTGTCATGTTCACTCACACAGCTGTGCTAACCGCAAGTCAACACAGTGGCGTGGTGGGAAGTGCTTAAATCATCCTCTGGGTTTTACCTTATATTATCTGAAATTAATTCCAGTACAGATCTCATCTCAAGGCTAACTCAAGTAGCTATAAAATTGAATATCAATTTTGCTATTGTTACGCTAGAGATAAAATGTTGATTCTTTCTTAAATAGTGAAATGCTATAGCAAAATTGTAAACATCGCATGTCAGAACGATACTTAAGAAAATATCCACATACAATAGCTGCCATATGAAATTGTTATATTGGATGGCTTTGAGTGTGATACGAGAATATAAGGCACAAGCCATGAATATACCGAATTTCTGACGTATTTCAGAAAAACATGTTCCCTTGCCGTAAATCGTGATGTATCTACATTTCAACTGTAACTTCCAAACTGTTATTTTTATTAGAACCCACACACCACATCAATCCTAGCTGCGGTTACGGTTCATGCCATTAAAATTGCCGCTGCCCACCCAGTATTTTGTCCCCTTAATTTTGGGGAAGAAATTACCCACCCAGCAAATTGCTGTTATTTACTTCCCTGAACTGAACTATAGACGGTCCTTATATTGTTTGAGCCTGCGTAAAACATCCCGAAAGGCTGAACAATTGCTAAGACCAAACTACTGTGGAAAGAACGTTAATATTTAGCCACTTGACGTTATTAGTCGTTATTCAACATGAGGAGCATAAAATCTAAAAATGTAATATTTAATAATGTTGTGAAAGAGCGAAGAATATTGATTAAAGATAAGGCTCCACTGGTGGCTTGTGAAATTTTGAATTCTCAAGTAATAAAAGGATTTGAGAAACATGTTTATTAGGAATGTAACTAGCAATTATGGATGCAAAATCCTTTATGTAAGGGTTCTTTATGTTATTTTATTTCAAGATAATTTTTACAATGTAAACAATCCTGCTTCAATCATCAAACGTCAAATATCCACCGTTATAAATTTGATCTAGCAACAATATTAAAAATAGCTTCATCTCTTGATAAAGTCTCCCGATTTTATAAAATTGAACTGAAATTGAAATGATTATGAAACCGGAAAACGTTAGTGGTTATGAGTGACACATCATGTAAATTACAAAGTCTTGAGATAAATAACCATGACAACTAAAACTAAAACGTGAGGAAAGAATATTTAAGGAACGACTGAAAAAAACCCCATTAACATGACATTGAAATTCTCACGGTTTGTACTCGTCGTTTTGTTAAAACAACCCAGATTCGAAGTTGTCATAAAATTATAAATATTTGAATGTATTTTAAAAGATCACAGACTACTACAGACTAACCACAAACCAGTGGCGGAGCTGGGGAACACGGGGGCTGCAAGGTGGGGCACGTGCCCCGGTGCCGTTTTGGGAGGGGGGGGCGCCAAATCGATGTTAACAATATTGTTAACGATTAGAAACAATATTGATACCTACTGCCCCCACCCTACAACTTTTTATATTCTCAAGTGCCCTGGGCAAGACATGGGGTCAACAATTAATAATGTCCGGGCAAAAAATACTTCCGTCGGTACATCAACAAGTTTGGGACGTCATTTTGTACCTTTGACCCCTGCCACAAACAACCAAAGTCGCCGTGCTTTGTATGCTGGGAATTATCGCATATTCATGCGGGTAAAACAATCACGTGCCTTCGCGTATACGCGATAGGGCGTTGTGTATCTTCACGTTTACGCGAAAGACCGTAAAAATACGGAGCATGTCAGTTTCGACATTGAACGATCGGCCCTCATTAGGCCACCTTAATTAAATTTTGTGTTTCAAAGCTGCCGCGTGAGTTAGTAAAATCATGCGCGTTGTCCTCTTTGAAAATCAAGAAATTTTTTTTTTTTCATGTCTTTTTATATTTAATAAAAAGACGAAATAAAACTCAAAATTTCCATTTGGTTTCAAGTTTTCAACAAGTTTCAACACAGAGAAGAATTATTTTGTTCAACTTCAACATTTGCTACAGACATTGTATACTTTCTGCACAAAATGCTTGTCCCAAAGCCTGTACTGACACATAAATAATAATAATAATAATAATAATAATAATAATAATAATAATAATAATACTTTATAGGCGGTATTACACCCTTGATAAATTTGTGACTATTTTTGCATTTTTCTCAAAAATAATAACACACTGGTAACAAAAGTTATGTATATTATACATGTTATAGGGCAAGGAATCCAGTTACTACACTGGAATTTCAGTGACTCAAGATAAGCGGTACGTTATTTATGATAAGAAAAGAGGTTCCGGTAGAATGTACATTTCTTAACATATATAATGAACCACTTGTCTTGAATCACTGAATTTCAGTGAAGTAATTGAATTCCTTGCCCCTATAATATACATAACTTTTGTTACCAGTGTGTAGTTATTTTTTTATAGAAAAATGCAATATTAGTCACAAAATTTATCAGGGGTGTAGTACCACCTTAAACCAATGAGCGTTAATTCAAATACTAGCATTTTAGTCAGGTGAAGTGTAAATGAATATCATATATACCCGGCATATATAATCAAGTCTAAATTACCCATTTATTTTGAAATATGCATCAAAATTACACGATGAAACTGAATTTATATTTTGTCGTAAGCGACGAGCGACTGTGATGTGACTAATGAATTGGGTGGAATTATGTTGTTGGAAAGAACAATCCACTTCATTGGTCAAAATCAACTGCTTGTTGCTGACAATTGTTAGAGTGTAAGTTCAGCTGCATAGTTAAATCGCCAGCAATGATAATAATAAATATTTTCATCAAAATATAAATCGCATTGTTTGGTTCGCAATAAAGACTTTCTATCCATTGATCTTATTATCCAGTGAATATTTATTTACTTATTAGTGTGGCATGATGAAGTAAGAAACAAGTAATTTGTCGGGAAAGTTGTTTTTGTGATATGGCTAAAGAAATAGTCAATTCCTTTTGCATTTGAGCATGTTTAGTGTTGTCTGTAAAGTTAAAACTACAATATTTTACGGGAAATTTCAATAGAATTGTCAACATGTCGGAGCCTATTTTAAATGGTAGAATACTAAAAAAAATATGAAACTTGTTTTTCTCAATTAATTCATCATTTGGATTACTCACCGCAGTTTGAAGATAGGCAATTCAGTGTAAAATTAATATTTGATAGCCGATGCTTGAGAAATCAAGGACACGTTAACGGCTATTTATTATTATTACTTTATTACATCGTGACAAGTACAAGTACAAGACAAAATTGACCAGGACAAATCAGCTGAGATCGATGATAACCATGATTACTTGATCGAATTTAGTAAATTTGAACATGGACTTTATCAATTCTATTAACAACATTCCACTGTCTTCTTGTTTATTTTGTAGAGAGCGATTCAACCATAAAGAACTTAATATATGAATACAAAACCCACCCAAGTCCATACTTTGGCCAAATTGAGTTAAGCATGGGAAATTGTTGCTATACATAGGCCTGTCATATGTATGAAAGAACAACTCAATCATCTTCTGTGTCTATTGAGCATGTGAAAAATAGCATGTATGAAAGAACCACCCAAGTCCATGATTTGAGTCTTGTAACACATTGATTGAAATCCAGTATGTATAAAAGTCCACTTGTAACACATTCATTGCTGGAGAGTGACTTTTGAAAAAAAAAATGGGTTTAATCAAGGAAAGTGTGTGGTTTATATTTACATGGCAGAATGCTTATCAACTATATACATAACTGTGTGCTTTATTTTGTATTATCTTACTAGTGGTAATCTCATTTCCAACATTATTGTCTTTGTATATGATTAAAAAAAACTACCCAAGTCCAGCATTTAAAATGAACCCCATGAAGTCCCTAGCCAGAAATGCTAATCATCATACCTTATACAGTTTAACCCACCCATTTGCACGTAAAACTTACCATATTGACCAGGTAAATCTAACTGAAGGAATTAAAATGATACACAGGTTTTGAATTCACGTATTCAACTGAAAGCGGGACGGACTCTGCAAACGACCGTGTTGAGTTTTCTTCTACTATTATTATGTAATCAACATGGCTTCGTGACTTCATCATGGCGGTCATAATTCTGCTCATCTTTGCATTTCTGCTGTCTAATTGCGAATGTGAAAGCTCCACGAAAGAAGGTTTGTTTTTGTTTTTTTTGCTTGATTAACGGCCAGTTCACATAGTCCAAGTGGGTTAGTCCACATGGTCCATATAAGACCAATCCACCCACACGCGCACATCCCCAATCCACACTCATACCATTGCACATACCTAACGTACACCCACACCCCAACTCACTCCACACACACCCGCCAGTCTTTAAAATATTATTATTCTTTACTACAGGGTGTATCAAAATAAAGTATACAGTTGAACAATTCCACTAGATTAGTAGTTGGTCAAAATGACATAGTTGACAACCGAATCAACATTTTGTCCTCCCATACCTATAAAATCACTGGCGTGTGACGGTTAATAAGGACTCAGTGGCTATTTTTGTGAGCCGGGTAAAAATGCAGTTGCGCGAAGTCAACTAAAATCAAAGCAACATGAAAGTCACATGTTTAACCACTTTCTTTACAGTAATTAACAATCTTAGTCTTCCACATGGCCACCAGGGCATGGCCACCATTCTGCTGTCTGTATGCAGATATCAGCTTTCCTCAACATGGCATTCATGGGGATGTCAACTTGTCTTGTGCAATTATCTCTGAAAGTTCATCAAGGAGGACCTGTGAAAACCTTTGATTTCAGATAGTTCCAGAAGAAGAATTCCAGAGGTGATCTTAGGATATCTTAGGGACCACTTGGTGCTTCAAAGCTATCAAACAATTCTGCAAGGCGTTCTGTCAGTTACTGTAAAGAAAGGGGTGAAACTGTGATTTTCATGTTAATTGATTTCGCGCAACTGCATTTTTACAAGGTTCACAAAAATAGCCACTGAGTCCCTTTTAATGGCCACACGCCAGTGATTTTGCAGTTGTGGGATAACAAGATGTTGATTCCAGCTATAAACTAAATTATTTTGACCAAAAACCTCATACTTTTTACTCTAGTGGGATTTTATTTCAAACTGTAAAACTGATACACCATGTACTTCTCTCTCAAATCCGATACGAAACAACACGAGTAGGCCTACAAATGACAATGTGATACTTTACATAATTTTCTCATCGTATTCATTTAAATTAATTAATTAAGGGCATCTCATTTTTGCTCGCTGGTTTGTTTGTTCTTCTTAGTTTATTTTCTTTATTTTGTTTTGTTCTTTAAGTGCTTTCCAATTTGATTTCCATCACCAAAAAAAATACAAGCAACCATGACAGCTTAGTGCACGTCATCAACCAGTGTTGTCTTTATAAAATTCTTTTTGGAGGGGGTCCGAGTATTTTGCATGTTCAGTGGCGCATCAGAGTCAGATGTTTGAGCTGTGCCAACTGCGCGCGAAGCTCAAAACTTTCAATTGCTCACTATTTTATCCCTAAATTTATTATTACTATATTAACCCCCAAATATAGGGGAAATTGTGTGTTTATTGTGTTAATATTCAATTATACACACCGGGTTAAGGGGTTGAAATTATATTGGGGGGGGGGTTGACATATTCTTTTGTTGGAGGTTGAGTTAGTAAAACAACTCATGGGGGAGGAGTTAACCTCTAACCTCCCGCGAAGACCACACTGGCATCAACACCATTAACACCCACTAACATGGCAGTTTCTGACTGGTGAAACTGAAGGAGGGGGAGCCCAATTCTAAAGAAAATGTCCTGCATACCCCCATCCCCCTGGCGCCACCACTGTCTATTCATGAACAATATTCCTATTTCAGTGTCATCATGTCATGCAAGTGAGTTTTTATGCGAGTCTGGAGATGAGTGCGTCCATTGGAGTACTCGTTGTGAGTTTGCAGGATACAGAGCTGGCTACGTAGGCTTCAATCAATGCTCCGATGGGTCTGACGACATGGATTGTGGTATGTGTGTTTTGACCTTTATGTTTTAAAAGCCTGAGTTTGTTACTTTAAGGGGGTACTACACCCCTGTCCAATTTTGTGCCTATTTTTGCATTTGTCTCAAAAATCATAGTGCATTGGTGACAAGTAAGATATGTATATTATAGGGGCAAGGACTACAACTACTGCACTGGAAATTTTATTTCAGCACAGAGAACAGTTGTGGAGTTACAGTAAAAAATGAGGGAAAACCAGTATTTGATCACTAAATCAATAACTACTTGCCGTGAGTTGCTGAATTTTCAGTGCAGTAGTTGTAGTCCTTGCCCCTATAATGTACATATCTTTCTTGTTGACCAATGCGCTATAATTTTTGAGAAAAATGCACAAATCGGCACAAAATTGGCCAGGAGTGTAGTACCCCCTTAAAAGAATTAATAATAAGATAGTAGTAATACACTATCGTAAGTGCAGTCTGGACAATTTTACAGGAGGAGGAGTCATAAAATGACATGGGAATGAAAAGCAATTTAATTTTAATAATATAAACTATATAAATGGTATACAGGGGAAAGAATTACGCATCGTACACTAGCACATTTAAACATGAATTTACAAATGGAAACATAACATGCAGATATACCAGAGTAAAAACTCCGGACATACCTGCCTGTGCAGGGACTTGAACCCCAGACCTCTCGCTTGTCGGGCGAGAGCTCTACCACTGAGCTACACAGACTGTCCCTGATAAACAGGACTCAAGTCTGGTACTTATGGATATGAGTAAGGGTGAACAGTACAAACAACACATTACATACCAGTGTACAAGATCAATTAATGATGCTTACCCGCCAGCCTAATATAATCATACAAACAGAGGAAGAGGCTTACGCATCATAAATTATACTGGAACATGAGATGAAACATTCAAACGTTATTCAATATTAAGAATCAACGATGATGCTTATCGTTATTCAATATTGAATAACGATTAAGCGCATCATTTGTAATCTTTGAATGTTTCCATTTTCCA
This sequence comes from Amphiura filiformis, assembly GCF_039555335.1. NCBI lineage: Eukaryota > Metazoa > Echinodermata > Ophiuroidea > Amphilepidida > Amphiuridae > Amphiura > Amphiura filiformis. Next base: position 40,274,943 of record NC_092634.1, read on the forward strand.
GTGTATGATGTGTAAGCCTCTTCCTCTGTTTATATAAATGGTGTTAATAAATAGATAGTATAGTATTTACTGATTTAGATGCCGTAAGTGACACATACGATAGTGCTGCACTCAAATAGAAATGAGTGTAGAGTGAAACACTATTGTATGTGCCACATATGATAGTGTAGCATCAACTGCTAAATTAGGATATGCGTAATATCAGCTCAAATATCCAATATTTGTCATTTTATGTTACTTAAAAACTGTTAATTTATTTTAGCACACAATATTTACAATAGCAAGACACCTTTATTAACGCATCTAAAAATAAAAACACCGGATTTATCGTCAACGCCTACGACCGTCCAAGAAAGTACGTGGCACATACGATGGTCTTGTAGCAGATGAAAATCAAAACTAGTGTGCAAGACTATCGTAAAGGACAACCGTGAATTGAGTGTCATGCCCTTGATTAAACCTACACAGCTGCACTTCCGGAGCTGCACTACTACTCTATATACTCTGATCAGCTCTTAATAGGCGGGACTCATAACATCGTGGATTGATACAGAATGGCGTACACACAGGCAGGCGCAGCACCTACGCGAACTGCGCTTTGCGTGAATGACGCGTGTTTTTGTGAATTTACGCGTGCGTAAGTTGGAACTTTATTGACTCCGCAGTAACAAAAACCGAATAATTTCCGCCTATTAAGAGCTGATCAAAGTATAGACCTTTTCCCATCTTTCCAATCATGTACTACTCCAGGGGGGGGGGGGGGCCTTCCGCCTGTCGGGTGTCGCAAAACGCATCATCTCCCCGGGGGTGTACAGAGATCTGTTCATTACATTCTGGAATACGGACATTTCGGCTGGTGCCGTCATCGGAAAAGGGAACCACGAATGATGGCGCCCCATGGCCGATACCTTTCGGGTGCAAAAACAACATGCGTTGTTGACATGGGGTCATCAGGAAAAAAGTTTCCTCTTATTGAAACCTAACCTTTAACACGTTTTATAGACCTAGATGTGAAACTAATGACAGGACAGTGACCATCGGATGCACCCGATTTATGAGGTTGATGGACTACGTCATACCCCCTGGAATAGTGCATAATGGGAAAGAGGAAAAAGGGTCTATTAAGTACTCATGTGCATGTCTACGGTCCATTTATTCTACACATGCATGTAGTTTGATATCCGCAGAGTAGAAGTAACATTTGGGTACCAACAATTAACATGTGTACATGAATCAAGTCACAACAGACGTACTGACACAATAAGTTGTCCGTTGTCTGCGAAATTGTTCGTTTTTATACAGCAATGTTTGAAGTTATGTTAGTGTGACTGCGAGAGCAGAGGAAGGATTAAGGGTTGATATCGGTTCCTTGAGCATGTTGAGACAATTAGAAAAAATGCTCCTATGTACCGCCCAAAGGTGTGGGCTAACTCCAGGAGGGGGGTAAATCCATTATACAGGGGTCACAAATAAATATACTTGGATTACTGTAAAATCCATATCAAACTATCCATCTTGTTACAAGGATTAAAATTTTTTATAGTTAACGTATCAAATGTCAAAGGTCAATCAGACAGGGCCAAATATTTAAAAGGCTCAGATTTCTTTAAAAATAGGCTGAAATTATTCGTCTGGCCACTATGACTAAAAAAGTATAGTTTGTTTATAAATTATTTTTGTTTCAATCCTATGACTAGATAAATATTTTGAGCCTATTTTGAAAGAATTTTGTAATTAAACCTCTGACACTGGACACCTTTTGTCTTATCATTTGCCTTTAATCCTTGTGATAAGACGGATAGTTTGATATGTATTTTACAGTAATCAAGCATTTTAAATTTGTGACTCCTGTATAATGGATTTATCCCCTCCTGGAGTTAGCACACACTTTTGGGAGGTACTTAGGAGCTTATTTTTTTCTAATTGTCTCAAGGAACGGATATCAACTCTCATTCCTTCCTTTATTCTCGCTGTCAAGAAAAAAATTAAATATGATAGTACCCCACTGCGTAGTTATTTAAATTCAACCTCGAATTCAAATTCTATATATTATAATTTTTCCATTTAGTTTGTGGCACTCATAACATAGCCCTATTTCCAAACGACGTCATCAACATTTCGTCACCTAACTATCCAAGATTCTATTTCGATAACCAAATATGTACCTGGCTCTTCACGACCAGTATCAATGGGAGTATTGCCCTGAACATTATAGACCTGCTTCTGTACAGAAACGGACATGATTGGTTGATAATTGGACGTGGCAGTGATCCAATGGACACCGATAGTCAGTTGCTGACTGTAAAGCATCTTCTTCCCAAAGATACTTTGATAACAATAGATGAGAATAACATCTGGATGACTTTAAGATCTGATTATGGACAACGACAAAAAGGCTTTGCGGTTCAAATAACTACTATTTTTCTTGGGGGTATGTAAAATTTTAAATGTGAACATGAACATCATAGCTTATTGTATGGCGAATCAAATATTGTTGCCGCTTTGATTGTTCCTAAGACAATATTTTGATATTAACGTAACGTGCGCTTTACACTATGAAAGAAAAAAATGGGAAAGACGAAGAAGAAGACAAAGGAGGGAGGAAAATGATGGTAATGGTGATGATGATGCTGATTATGGTGATGCTGCTCTGTTGATGTTGATGTTGTTATGGATCTTTTTTTAATTTGGTTTGACCTTTACAGGATTATGCGGCAGAGATGAATATATCTTTTGCAGGGACGGTTACTCCTGTTACGACGGAATGTTTGTCTGTACTACAGAGACAAATAATTGTACCCGATATTTTCAAGACATTCACACATGTAGTACGTATATTGTACGAAGATGATAAAACCGGCAGTGGTGAACAATGTCTATTTGTTGAAGTTTGGAATTAAATCAAAATACTGGACTTACTATTTTTAGCAAAGCTACGTTGCGTGTGATACCATCACACTTCATCAGGCAACTGACCCGCTGGACTGGTCATGTGACAGACGGCTAGGGATCGGCTTGATGGCTCTGTCCCATGCGTGAGATAGGTTGTATCGTAGGCCTTTTATTGAGTGATGGTGATTCTACTCTCTCCCAAATAGCCTCTTTGATGCCTCGGCGGTGCCACTGTTCCTCCCTGTCTAAAATGGTAGCATCCTCGATGTTTATCGAATGACCACTTTCTTTGAGATGTAAATACACAGCGGAATTTTGGGCTTCATTGGTGCTCGGCCGCCTATGTTGGTTTACTCTGGGTTTTAGGACTTGTTTGGTTTCACCCACATAGGATTCAGTACAGTCTTTGCCAGCACACACAAGTCCATACACAAGATTAGAGGATTTCTCTTTGGGTTGTTTGTCCTTGATAAGAACAAGTTTTCCACGGAGGGTATTTCCTGGTTTGAACGAGGCTGCAATCCCGTACGCTTTCCGATGTTTCTTGACGCGTTCCGAGGTTCCCGAGATGAACGGTAGCGTAGCCCGCGCTTTAATAGGTCTACCACCCCCGTTGGTTTGTTGGTTATCCTGGCTTTTCTTCTTGTTGGCTTTCAAGAATGCCCAGTTCGGGTAGCCACAATTTTTGAGTGACTTTTCAATGTGGTCTTTCTCCTCCGGGACTTGTTCAGTTTCACTTATTATAGTGTCCGCTCTATACTGAAGAGTTCGTATGACTCCTAGCTTGTGTATGAGAGGATGGTGAGACACAAATTGTAGATAATGGTCTGTGTGTGTGGGTTTCCTATATAATTTGGATGATAAGGAACCGTCACCTTTCACGGTGATTAAACAGTCGAGAAATGCAAGGGAGCTGTCTTTGCAAAGTTCTTGGGTGAACTTGATGTTCTCATCTATATCATTGATGTGGTGAAAGAAGTTTTCCAGCTCACTACGCTCTAAAACAACGAGAGTGTCGTCGACAAAACGAAGCCAGAGGCGTGGGGGTGTACCCGTGTACAAACGTAATGCATCTTGTTCAAAACTCTCCATGCACAAATTAACAACTATGGTTGAAACTGGGGAGCCCATAGCACACCCATGTTGCTGTTTGTAATATTTGCCTTGGTATGAAAAGTAAGTTCTTTTCAAACAAATGTCTACAAGTTCCACAATTTGATCAACGCTAAGATCAGTACGTTCATATAAAGTGGCATCATTTTTGAGGCACTCTTTCACTACTTTGATAGCAAAGTTTGATGACGTGTATGGCAAGCTAAGCGGCTCATTACGTGGAGCCTGCTACGCGTAGCTTCTTTCTCGTTACGTGCAGCTGTTTGACCAATCAAAATAGTCAATTTAATCACGTGGTTGGGTCCTTAGCTGCGCGTGGTATAGTTCTAGGTATCCTCTTTCACAATTATTATCTTGTAATTAATTTACGGAATTAGCATAGATAACGAGCGGGTAAGGAGGCCAAATCACAGCACGTGTCAAGAGAACATGTTGCTAATGCCTGGCTAAAATGACACAAAGCATATTTATTTAGTGTTTCCAAGTTTACACCGTGTTTAATAGCAAGTAACTTTATACTCGGGCTGTATTAGCCGTGCAGGGGATATGAAGGTCAAACAACAACTACTACTGATGTAAAGCGGTGTGTAAAGATATTGCAGGGAAAGCGATATCACATGCCACTGTGTAAATATGGAGAGATTAATGGGTCATCATTTTCATCGGAACGGGGTGGGGGGGTCCTAAATTTACAAAAAGTCGGCGTCAATAAAATTGCGGCCCCTCACTATTTCGGCATCAAAAATGTTATGACCCCCGGCTCCCACCACCGATTACCCCCTACACAGGCTAAAATTGTATTGAAATCAGTCTTTTTGAATACAATAACACACTATCTGTAGTCATCTTGTGACTCCCTACATTTTGTCATTATCAATTTATGACCCCTTCCCCCTTACTTTTCTTTCCAAAAAAGTATGACCCCCATATTTGGGACCCCCTTCCGAAGAAAATGATAGCCCCCTAAATATCGGTCAATCATCATTCTGTTCAGATATTACTACCATTTTTTGCTGATATACTACAGATATTTTCATTTACAAAAATTAACAACGTAATATTTGTGAGAGAGGATGTTTACATCAGCTCCACGTGTTTAAAACCGCGAATCTGATTGGTTAATAAGCTGCACGTAACGAGAAAGAAGCTGCGAGTAGCTAGTCCCACGTTCTGACCCTTCTGGCTTGCAATAGACGTGTGATGGTATCACACGCAACGTAGCTTTGCTAAAAATAGTAAGTCCAGTATTTTGATTTAATTCCAAACTTCATATACTACAACTGGATGACTGAAAACATTCATCAATTAATGTCTATTGTTATTTATTTATCTATCTATTTATTTATTTGGCTGTTTATTTATAATAATTTCAGAACAATGCAGTAATGATGATTTCTGGTGCTCCACGCCCTATGGATTTAGCTGTGTTAACCAATCTCTGGTTTGTGATGGCAAAATGCAGTGTATTGATGGCTCCGATGAATTTGGATGTCGTAAGTTTTATATCAACCGATTAAGCGTTTTTAAGCATCCATTAAACATAGAATTAGCATACAAAAATTTGTAGGTGAGTAAGACATTGATTGCTCTAAAGAAGCATGTACATGGAATTACAACCAAATTTGATTCAATAAATATTTCTTCAATTGTTTTCCCGAAAGTTTTAACATTCATAGCATTCATCATCCATAGCTAGTTTGTGACTATGAATTTCATGTCTTTTACAAACGTATTCATAAAATATAATTGACAAGTCATCATTAATATGTTTATACATAAGTACACCAAGTTCCAATTTATGAGATTCATATACATTCAATATATTTAGATCACTGAATAATGGTCCAAGAGAGCGCCAAATATGGATCAGGAGTATTACATAATAATACCCTGCTATGACAATAGCTGCACTAGGTTAATCGTATAATCTCCTTATGTGGTTAGCATGGCTGGGCCAGGAAATCCACAAGGTCAGCCAATGTATGTACATGTATTCGGTACATGTGCCATATCTTTTACAATGGGTGATAAATTTCTGGTTTGTTTTATTTCAAAACGCAACAGTCGATATTCTAAAGCTTGGTCCAAATCCAAGAGAAGAACCAACTCTAGTAATTTATGTGGTTTCAAATTATATCGGCCGTTGCCTTTTTGATAGAAATGGTGTTTGTTGATGTGCACAGTTTCCCATTAGATCATAACATGCTGTTGTACATCCAAGGTCAAAGGTCTTTTAATCCATATTTGGCGTTGTTCTGGGACTGATGATACCTAAAACTAGTTTTACAGCACGTTTATGAAGTTTAAAAATTCGATCCAAATGTATTTTACATGCGTTTCCCCTCACTACGAATGATATAATTTACATAAGGTAGTGTACAATAAAGTATACAACACCTCTTGGAACAAAATATTTCAGTTTATTAATAATTCCAATATTTCTGGATATTGTCATTGAAACTCCCCCTATTTGATCCTGCCTTGTTATGTTATCATCAATTTGAACTCCAATTTTGTTTTATTTACTCTTGTTAAGCTTGTTCCATCTAATTCAATGTTTAGTCCTTCAAACTGTCTATTTGTTTGTATATGAAATAATTTTCACGACTTTTATAAGCCGGTGTCCGTGGAATAAATGCGAAAGTAAACCAGCAAGATACCTATGTGCTTATTATTATAATGATCAAGACAATTATTGTATGTTTTGTTTTGTTTTAGATACATGTGGTGAAAAGTGGATTAACATGACAAATAACGACATTACATATTTGTCATCTCCACATTACCCGGGACGATATTACCCTAGCACCAAGTGCACGTGGTATTTTTCTGCTCCTGATACCGAAGGCACTTTCATCGTTAAATTCCTTGATCTGTATTTAATAACGTATGATACGATCAGTGTTGGTAAAACCCACAATGTGTCTTTAAGCACTACTGTAAATACGCTTTACCTAATGGCTGCACCGGTTTCTGTAATGGTAACTCATCACCAAATGTGGATACAGTTTGAGTCCAACGCAGACTACGTGATTTATCTGGGATTCTTTCTTCTGGTAGAGCGAGTGAGAGAAGGTATATATGGTGTGAAAATCAATAACAACAAACAGACAATACATAGCCAAGTTTATTCGCCACCTACACACAATAGCACAGCCAACCAATTGATCTGTATACTCATTGTCAGATGTTTTTTGTCACAAATTTCGATTTTAGTCAAACGTAGCCCAACTTTAGATTGTTTCAAGTTTGAAAATTCGCGATGCGTTTGGCAAATTTACTTTAAGTCAGGGAACTGCTTTATTAACCATCAAATCTGCAGTTTTGTTGATGCCAAGACCTTCAAATATGTCTCCTGCAATCGCAACATTATGCCTTATATGTTAGAAAAATAACTATCAAGCACGAATCACATCGTTTTATTTAACACAAACTCATATTGACCATAAAAATGAATAAAAACAGTCGGCTCTCAACACGCGATATTCAAAATTCGCGCGCCAAAATTGTTATTATAGATATCAGTGCATAAATGCCGATGAATAAATAAAAACCGTAGCATGTTAATAATAATTTGCCTTTGTTTGACAATGTTTATTGAAGGTATATCTTGTAATGATTGGGAATTCAAATGTGATTCATCTGACGTCTGCTTGGACCAGTCCCTAGTTTGCAACGGCTTGGAAGAATGTTTGGACGGTTCAGACGAAAGAGATTGTCGTAAGGTTTCGTTTAAAATATTTTCATTAAAAAACATTTTGTTTAACATAAAAAACAATGCATTTTTCTTAATTGTTGCCAGAAAATCTCTATATCAAACCAGCTATAATCTATATTCTTTAAATATAAGCTTTAATCTTTAACTGAAATTAAAGTGAAAGCCCCACTTTTGGTTCAAGTTCCTTTGGGAATTAGCCAAGGTTAAAATTTATCCATGTAAATTCTGTTCTGACTGTCATCAAAGTAACAGGTTTTTCGTCAGTTCTTCTCTGGAGAATTGGTCAAGCGGAGCTTCCTGTTTAATTCAAAAGTATGTAATTTCCCTCTCTGTATTACAACAATAACACTTTCAGCACTATAAAATACAACATGTTCTCACTTAATTACAGATTTTTGCGGTTCATCAAATGTTTCACTTAACACAAATGACAGCCGCGTCATTCAAACTCTGCCCACATTTCCCAACTTTTACCCACCCAATGTAATATGCCAGTGGTTCATCACGGCAACAGAAGGTAACTTCATTACCATAACCTTCCGACATTTTGATGGGGCAACTGGCGTTGATTATCTCTATATTGGTCACGGACATATATTATTTGAGGATACTATGGTTATCCGTTTAACCGGATCTGCTAATCCTAGTAGTGTTACGATTGATTCAACTTCAGCATGGCTGTATTTTTATGGTTGGAATGGAGGCTGGTGGGGTTTTGTTTTACAAATAGAGGTCAGCCTTTTCCCAGGTAAGTATCGCGTTGTCTTCTTTTTCCTTCTTTCTCCTTCCTCCTCCTTCTCCTCATCTCCTCCTCCTCCTCCTCCTCCTCCTCCTCCTCCTCCACCTCCTCCTCCTCTGTGTCCTCTCAACAATACAAATACTTCTAATTATGATAAAAGAAGTAAAAGAATATATCTCAGGTCGTTCAATTTGACCGTCAAATGTGAATAAGATTCAACAGCACTTAGCTTCAAACCTGTTGATTTGATATGTTCTGATTTTGACAACCCTGGATAACCCAAAAACCACGAGTTGGGAACAGTTAGGAGTTTTAACTCCTAACTGTTCCCAACTCGTGGTTAAAACACCCTACTCTTTTCCAAACTGGCTGAGAGATACATGTACAGGTATGGCTCTATGTACACGGGACCAACGGCTTAATGTCCCCTCCGAAGGACGGAGTACATACAACTAGGCTTGTAATTTGAAAACCTTGACGAGTACAATATATAGGTCATATTAATGAGTGTGAGATTTTAATTATTTGTTGTAGTAAATTGCAGTAAGGATGAATTTCTATGTGACTCTGGATATGGATGTTTAGACAAGTCATTATTATGTGATAATGTAGCTCAATGTCTTCATGCATCAGATGAACGTAACTGTGGTAAGCTTAATCATGGCACGGAAACTTATTCTTTTTATACGTAGCGAGTACACTTTATTTGTTCAAGGTTTTTCAAGAAGATGAAATAAAGAATATGCGTTTTCTGTGTCATATTAAAACCGGTCGTGCAATAATGCAATTAACCTCAAAACTTCTGAATCTGATTACCTTGATACATCATGCTTCAATATGATGTACAAAACACAATACAAACAAATCTCACCACGCCCTTTCAATCAGTGTTGTACTTGCATTCTTATTTCAGACATTTGTGGTGATCGTGAATACACCTTAACTCCATACGATACCTTTTCTCTGACGTCACCGGGTTTTCCCGATCGTTATCCAATCAGCACTGACTGTACATGGATGATATATGCAAATGAGGAGAGCAGCCTGCCGACATTAACATTCAAGCATTTCAACACAGATGTCAGTTTTGACTTCTTAACAGTCGGAACAGATAATGAAACTCTACTGTTGTTATCGGGATTGATGGCGCCGAGTTCGATTATTGTCAACGACACATATGTAGAAGTCAGTTTTTCGTCATACTTATACAATGACGATTACGATGGATTCTTGCTGGACTTATCCTTGTCACCTCAAAATGGTAATATATGGTTAAATTAAAATGAAATTTCAATAGAAGAAATAAGGAAACACACTTGTAGTTCACTATACATTAATGAAGTTTTAGGATTGTTTTGTAAACGTTTTATTACGTAAATTAAATTTTATGCAATTTAATAGCATTGAGACATTTTTGACAATTAAGGTATATCGACTATTGGGCGCAAGAAAGTGCATGTGATGTCAGCCCATTCATACAGGGGTGGAGGTGGGTGTCAACACGAAATACAGGAAAATCCTGAAAATGAGCAATTTCCTATTTTTGTTTAACAAAGTGAATGAAATAAAAATAAAAAATCTTGAAAACATGGAAGTCAGAAATGGAATCGGACACAAAACATATGAACCCAGCCAAATGCTACTCATTTTTATCATATTCTTTTGATCTTTATGTCATCATAAGTTGACCAGCATTACCTTCTGACTAAAATAATGATATTTTTGCAATCATATTATTTCAGCAACGTGTAATACCAATGAATTTCCCTGCGACGACACGGAATCAGCTCTAATATGTTTACATACTTATCATAGATGCGATGGCAAAGTATTATGCCCTGATGGATCGGACGAATGGAATTGTGGTAAGACAGACAGACAAAAAACAACAACAACGGAGACGCAGAAGGAAAAAGTGACGAGTATCGAGAAAACATGACTTCTCTGAACATGAAAGTTAACGGTCGAATCCCCGATGAATGGCCGCTGATTCCTTGTAAAACAAGGGGATTGCTGATGTCGGCAGCGTCTCCGGGAGATGATTACTTTCTTAGATGTAATTTTTACATATTTTAATGGTTCGTAATTTGAACAAGTTAGGCTAGTACTCAGAAAATTATGGACTGGCTACAGGTTTTTTAAACTTATAGAGTTACTGTTTCCTTCAAACCATTTTGTTTTCATTCTTCAACAGGAATATGTGGCACGAGATTTGCGAATCTTGGATCTGATACTGAAACCTTTGACCTAAGGTCACCAGGTCATCCCATGACATATCCCAGTGACGTCATATGTCTGTGGTCAATTTCTTCCATCAACAACAGAAGAGTTTTTGTCCATATCGTTAAATTTAATATGGAAGATAGATATGATTTTCTTTACTTCGGTAATGGAGAACAGTCACTTACAGACACACAGATAGTTCGACTTACAGGGTTAACTAAAGTCCAAAGTGTTGCTTCTTTAACCAATCAAATGTGGATTTTGATGACAACTGATCGCACGAAACAGACAATTGGATTTGAATTAGAAATCATGCAGATGTCTTACAATGAAGGTTTATATATTTTTATCATGACATAATTATATTTAGCGTGGCATATACATTCAATTTAGGCCTAGTAGAATGTGCATATATATATAATCACCTCAAATAAAGAAAGTCCGCAGTTATGTAACCCGTCTTACACCACAACCTGATCTTGGTATGATAAGGTCGTGTGCAGAATCTTATTAGCTCCAATTTGATACAAAACTTGCTACCAAATACTCTAAATTGGCAAGGATTGATACCAGGATATGAAAGTTGGTGCATTGCAAAAGTTGCAAATCGAAACGATGCACGCGGTCGAAATTGCTAGATGGACCCATGCGGACTATCCTAGATGGCGGAAAAACAGAATTTTGAAAAATATCGAGGGCGTCCTCTTCAGCAAATGTTATAATATGGCTTTAAGGTAAAGGAGATCGACTGCATATTATATATTTTCCTTTTCTCATTAGCATAATTTCAAATCTTCATCATGAAAGTTATTAAATTAAACTCCAACATTACTTGTTTATTTCGCTTACCAGGAGCGCTTTCGAGGATCATATTTAGCTAAAATAATTAAAACTATATTATGAGCTTCTTGTTTCATTATAGACATTTGCAATCCAGATGAATATGATTGCGGAAACGGGATCTGCGTTGACACAAGTGCTGAATGTGATGGTTTCAATGATTGCGTAAATTGGGCTGAAGAAAATAAATGTGGTACGTATAACACCCCCAAAGACATAGAAATTGTATCTGATTGCTTCGCTATCAGATAGGGTTAGGGTATATACATTTATTTTATATTGCATTTTTATATTGTTTAGTTGGTAACCATGGTAACTGTGCTCTTATAAGGGTGGTGCAATAATTTATGTGTACCCCGGGTGGTGAATTATAGGGGGGCAAAGATTTTTTGGCAGGCCAAAAGGGGGGGCAAGTATTTTTTTGCAGGTCGAAAGGGGGGTCAAGCGATTCTTGGCAGGTCGAAAGGGGGGGGCAAGCAATTTTTGCCACAGATATTTTGGGCACCGTTTCTATATTACGCCCTAAAAGGCGTAGGAAAACGTTACGAACACGTTCAAATATGCGCTCGCATTATATGATAAGACAATTTAAGGTTTAAAATTTGGGTTCCCCAAAATCTTGCATGTGTAAGGGGGGGGGGGGGCAATGAATTTTTGGCACGTCAAAAGGGGGGCAAAGGTTTTTGGCACATCGAAAGGGGAGGGGGGCAAAGATTTTTGGCACGGCCAAAGGGGGGGGCAAGCGATTTTGGCAGACCATTTTGAGAATTCACCACCCGGGGGTACACATAATTATTGCACCACCCCTAAGAACAGCTATACCACTATGATGGACTATTTTTTATTGTAATTGGTACATTCAGATGCATACACCTGCCACAAAATTTGTCATGAATTTTGAACAAAAATACAGAGGCATGCCGTAATGCAAATAACTCGCATAACCTGTAATATAATTATATTATTATAATATATTTCGATTTTGTCCAGCCTACGTGACGTGTCCGACTGCGTATCTCTGTTACGAGTCCGACTCAATTAACGTGACAATGTGCCTGTCCTTGGATAGAGTCTGTGACGGATCACCGGACTGCATTGAACATGACGACGAAACGGAATGCGGTAACGTATCAAATTTGGATTTTTAGTTAATAATATATAATTTGACTGGCAACCTAAGTTCGGGATCAGTGACCTTCTGACAAGGGATTTAAAGTTGGTCTTAAACCAGGAATTATGACAACTTTCGGGCCTCATAACTGCGAAATTTTTGGTATAAAGTATACATATATAAAAGTATACATATTTAGATTTGCAATGACTTGATAAATTCATCTGTGAGGTCAAATATGGGCCAAAATGCTAATTTTTGGCCCATATCCCCAAAAGCGGTTCTTTTTCGTGAAACGTAACAAAAAAAAAATCTTGGGCCAAATTTTTTTTTTGTTCATTTTTAAAAATTAGATAAAAATAGCTAGGAGCCGTGTTTTTATTTTTTGGAATTTTGACCAATTTTGAGAAATTTGCACCAAAAATGCTAAATTTAAAAACAAATCATAAAATGGCCGATTTTTGCCAAAATTTCAAATATTTTTGGTGAAGTTGGTCAAAATAAAAAAAAGCGGCTCCTTTTTAAAAATGTCTAAAAAAAATTTTTGGCGCAAGAATTTTTTTGTTACGTTTAACGAAAAAGAAGTGGGCCAAAAAAACCAAACACGTTTTTTAGAATTTTGGGCCAAAATGAGCATTTTGGCCCAAATTTGGCCTCACATATGAATTTATCAAGTCATTGCCATTCTAAATATGTATACTTTTATATACTTTAGACCAACAATTTAACAGTTATGAGGCCCGAAAGTTCCCATAATTCCTGGGTGAAGACCAACCTTAATAACCTGGTACAGCTATCTTCCTGTAACCAGTCTCAAGATGAAGGTCCAAGTTATGACTAAAAATTTGAGGTACGTCTAACCTTGTGTTGATTTAATTTGATTTGGTTTGTTCGGGTTTGACCACCATGGATAAACCATGAAGCCTCTTGAGAAGCCATAGGCGTAGATCCCCCCCCCCCCCCCCAATATTTTGCCAGGGGGGGATGATCCATACAATCACCCCCCCCCCCAATGTTGACGCCTGTATATGGGTTTCCAATCAAATTAACCCCATATTTGGCCATTTCAACCTAAAAAGTGCTAAATTTATTCAACTTTTGTACAATATTTCACCAGTTTAGCTTTAATATTGCGCATTTGTACCATAACCTTATTTTGTCGCCAAAAGGTGCTGACTTCAAGAAATTTTTTCTAACCCCATCCCCCAATGGCGAAAAGAAATCTACGCCACTGTGTGAAGCTTATTTCCATTAGGGTCCATTTGAACACTGGGACAGGTTGGGACAGTCCATAAGTCATTGGAACACATTCACAGTTTTCCAGTTCAGTGGTTTAGAGAAAGTAGTCAAATGACCATTCACACTTAGCTATATACTCAGCACAGATTTGCTCACTATGCAGCCTTTCCGCCCAAGGTCTTCCTAGGGACCGTACACATCGTCATCATCCCTATATCTTCGTGTTAGAAATTGCCGTGATAGTACAGCGAATCCTCTCGTTTTTTAACAGCTACGCATCGCGATTTTCTTCGAGATAGGCCGAGCGACTCAGGCTAAGCATACCATGACTATCATATGAGATACCACAGCGTTTCTATATTCTACACATTATTACGATTTGTGCATGCTCTAGTACCCCATATGATTGTTTTCAGGTAAAACCAGGGTTTTGTTTCCAGTACACTCACTCGAAAAGTAGTACACTAATTAGCGGAGCCTTGCAGCTTTCTGTGGATATTTTTTACTGCATTTTTAAAGTAAAAAATTTGAAATCCAAAGTAAACATTGAGATATATTTAATTTTGAGAATGACAATTATACTTTATAGGTATAAAGGAACGAGTTTAGCCCATTCAGTTAAGTTCCATGTGCACGTCCTATAACACAATGCATATGTAAACTTTCTTTATCTGTGTCAATAATAGAATATTGATTTCAACGGAGTATTGAGCTGTATGGAAAAAAATATTTATAATACAGGGTGTTGACACTGTGCCGTATATATGCGAGTTGCTGGTTTACATATTTATCCTCAGTTGAGTAAGCGCGCATAATACTTTTATTGATAGACCCTTTTACGAATTCCAGCACAGTATCAACACGGCGTGCGGCTTGTGTTGCGCGATGCGATAGGAGCCTGCATGTTTACATATTATAAAAGAAATGTCAACAAAAAAATTGAAATTGTTGACATTTATCAGTCCTCGAAGTAAACTTTAAAGATGGGTTACAAATCCCTTAACTGTTGCTCAAATCTTTCCCGTCCAATGCAGACTCAAAGCGGTGTCCAAACACCTGTCTATGCAGTTACTCGGCTGCAGAGGACCTGGTCGTGGATTGCCCAAATGGATGGACCGTTAATGGACTCGATGATATCCCACCAATATCCAATACACTGTAAGTAATTTTTTTTTTTTCATTATGCATTATTCAAGTACTTCCCCACATTCTGGAGTACTGGTGGGGATTGCAAGTTGGGGATGTATAGGGATTAACCGATTTGTACGCTCCAGGGGCGTGCAGTGTTTATAACATGTGTTTTTTTCCTGGCCCTGCATGCAACCGCGGGTGATTGACCGAAGGTATAGCGTGGGGATATGTAATGCTTACATGGATCCCCAGGAGTCGGGGTCTCGGAGAAAGTACTTAATTGTAATTAGTCCTAAAGTTACAAGCCGCATCATTCCTCAAATTTCCTGGGAAAGGGGGATGAGGAAGTACTTGCATTAGAAACACATATAGCAGTGTATGTGGTATCTTTATAACTGTGTGTGTTGGGATGTGCGTTTGCAACCACCCCAACCCGGGACAGACACAATAAAAACCCACCGTGAAAATGCGGACACACAGGAACCGCGATCGTCCCGATTATCAGGACGTCCCCGGTTGGCCCGAATTGCATGTTAAAGCATATAAACATGAGTCCGCAGTTTCCGAGTATAGACGAATCCAATTTCACGCATTCCTACACCTCAATGGCAGCCATAGCTGGGTCCCCGTCGGGTATGTCCCACCTAAATTATGAAATGATGCGTCCTTGGCGGGGATTTTAAACTGCATTTCATCACCCGTGTTACATGTAGACAATAGAATGATTAAAGTTTACAACTCAATACAACATAACATCGAAGTCATGGCCGACTGAATTCGGACCATCACTTGGCTCGTTGGATTCGTCTATAGGACGATTTCAGGTTGCATGGTGATTTCTCAAACTGTGGCCCGGTTAGATAGTAAAAATGTGTGTGTCCTCGGTTTTATGGTGTTTTCTCAAACGCGTATGTGTGTACGTCCCCGGTTGCCGGTGTTTACAAGTATTTGGGTGTGTTTGTGTGGCAGTGTCAAAGTATATCTGTTAATTCAAAATCGGTTGCATGTTCTTTCAATTGTATATATATATTAAAAAAACATTGTTAGGACATCACCATGTCGCTTACAAAAGTGCGAACTAAACATAATTAAAAAAGTTCTAATCTTTCATTTCAATTAGGAGCGCTATCTATTTACGTTTATGTTTTTCAGGCATTTAACAGACGGAAACTTTCCAATACCAGAACCTGGTGTATTTAAAGAACTAACAAAACTAAAAGCATTGTAAGTAACCTAGAGCTAGCTCAGTTATTTGCCCACTACCACGATTATATAAATACCCCTTTTATGTATTCCAATTAAGTTGGTATCTCCATGAAATAATTTTGAAGCCTCACCTTTGAAATTTCAATATCATACTTGGGGTTGTTGTCATAATAATAATAATCATAATAAACATGATAGAGCTGGTTATACACATGATACATGTAAACTTAGACTTTTTGGAAATATATGTATATGCATAGGCCAAACAAAAAGTTTATCAGAGACCCACTACGCGTAAGTATGTGAAATTGGATTCGCCCCATAGCCCTTCCTTTTTTAGTTATCAATTGTTTTTTAATCGACAATTTGGCCGCAAAGTGGCAAATAAGAATGTTGGATTATTTAGGGAGGGCGAGTTGGCGCAGCGGTAATTCCCTCGCCTTGTACCACTGAGGTCCCGGGTTCAAGCCCCGGCCGTGCCCAAGGACTGTATGTGCATTTGGTTTATCCCGATTCCATGTTCGATCTCGCAGGTTTTCTCCAGGATCTCCGGTTTCCTCCTGCTTTAAAAAAAAAAAAAATCGGTGATTAGTTGTTTGGTTATCAAGAACTTCCTTCACCCAAAGGAATTTGGGGAGCTGCACAGAAAATTGGTGGATGTTACAATCTAAGTGCGGATAGGTCTGCGCCAGGTTCGGCTGCAACTGGCCTAGTTGATGCGATCTGATTGTGATGATTCACCATTGCAGCGAAATTACAGCGCTTTGATTCTGTCAAGATCTGGGGAAACGGCGCTATATAAATCCGAAATTGTTTTTCTTAGGCAACATGTGCATTTCATGTTGTCATGTACATTTCATGTTTACTTCATTATTTCCAGATCACTTGCACGCAATCGTATTTCGTACATGGCACCAAGAGTGTTTGATGGTTTGGGAACATTAACATGGCTGTAAGACAGATACAAATATGTATATAAATAAATATAACATTTGAAATTTTAAACTTTTCTCCTTTATTCATAATACACTACAAACACTCCGGCAAATACTTTTCTGCACACACATACACATTTTTGTTTTTGATGATTATTGTTTTCACGCAGAGATTTATCTTCAAATAATTTCACGATGCTGACAACAAACGTATTTGCAGAACTTCGCCATCTCAGAGAACTGTAAGTCGTCTGAAATCCACATTCATCATTAGAGAATGAATTTGGAGAAAACCTTCTGATAATAGAGGCCTTGCATGTGACGTATCATCCCGTAAATATGGCGGACTACTCAAATGCATTCAACAAAAGCATGATTGCAATCTACCGTGACAGTTCGTCTCACACACATAACCCTGTACTACGATCAAATAGGTTGATGACAACATTTGATTGAATGGACTGCACTCCGCCATAACTACGGTGAAGGACACCGGTTCAAATCCTTTGTTTGGAGCCAATCGATAAAATGATGCAGGGCCTCTATTACAAACACTCGCTGAGCAGCAAGACCTTCCCACTAAGCTTTTAATCCGATAAGCTGATTATCTATTTGTTTTCATGAATTGGAAGACATTCTTTGATGTATTACTGAGCTCAATCATCTGAAATTACTGGAGCGTGAGCTACCCAAGCTGGTTGCTCAGCATAGTATTTTATTAACAGAAGGTTTTCTCCAAATTCATTTCCTAATGTTATCAAATATTAAAATTTTTAAGGCGTTAAACGTATGTTAAGAATCACTTAATTTTCCCCATATATGTGCATATTAATGAATCGTATCATGTATGGCAAAGTTGATGGGCGATCGAAGCAAATATGCAGTGGGAGAAATGTAGAAGATGTAGGAGAGGGAGAGGGAGAGGGAGATGGATGGGTGATGGAAATAGATTTGTAGAGATGGAATTAGGGAGAGATAGGAGAGGAAGGGAAGAAAGAAGTTTAGAGATGGGGGAGGGTAAGAGATATTGTGAACCGATAGAGAACGGGAAATGAAATTACTTCCGTAGGCTCCGCGGAGACTTTTAAATATGAGTCGAACAGCTTTTGAAATACATACGAATTTTACATGAATAGAGAATAGTTCAGAGAATAGAGGAATTTAGTGAAGGAGAAATTAATGTAAAAATGAAAGAACCATCGAGGCTATTTGAAACGGAATATCATAACTGTTTTTTTTTTTTTAATTTCAGATTTATGTACAATGTGCCAATTCATCGAATTGCTAATGGTGCATTTAATGGAGTTTTCAATCTGCGGATGCTGTAAGTTCCATAATCATTTATCAAAAGTTTCTGAAATTCTTCATTATTTTATACATTAAAAATTTGCAATTGCTTTAGTAATCAATTGCATTGATTCTTTCATTTCTTTCACTCAGTATCATAATCCGGTTAAAGTCTGACACGTCTGAAGATGATAATTTAGAGATAGAAACCAACGCTTTTCAAGATATCCATGGCCTTAAAACTCTGTAAGTGATTATGATAAATTTATAATTGAGAGAGTGATTTGAACTACATATTATTTTAATTACAGCGTCATGACAAATTTAAAAAACAGTCATATTCATCATCATCATCATCATCATCATCATCATCATCATCATCATCATCATCATCATCATCATCATCATTATCATCATCATCATCATCATCGTCATCGTCATCATCATCATCATCATCATCATCATTATCATTATCATCATCATCATCATCATCATCATCATCGTCATCATCGTCATCGGTAAATCTATGTAATAAAATATTGTGATGAAACCATGATAACATAATGTCGACTCGTGCGATCCCAAGCAAAATATTTGTCAAGAAAACAGTCCGACTTACAACTCCGTAGTTCCAGAAATAATATTTTCCGATATACTGATGAAGCAAAACTTCTTGCATTTTCCAGATTCTGCGACTACCACGCTTTGTGCTGTTTCTTCAATGAGCTAGAACAATGCACTACTTTGGAACCAGTACCGCCATTATTCAACTGCGGCAGTCTCATGCAAAACAATATACTTCGGATATCTATGTGGATACTTGGTGCCAGTGCTCTTATCGGAAACCTATTTGTCCTTTTCTTGCGAATTAAGGAAGAATCACCATCAATCATCCACTACAAACAAAGACTTTTTATCGCAAGTTTAGCTTTTTCTGATTTCCTTATGGGTGTATACATGATTATTATAGCGTCTGCTGATGTGCACTATGGCGATGATTATTTTACGCATTCGGGCCAATGGCGTTCTGGTTTAGTTTGTAAGATAGCTGGATTTATTGGTCTTTTTTCAAGTGAAGCATCGGTATTTTTTATAACCCTAATCACGATCGATCGTTTTATGTGTATACTATTTCCATTTAGTGATTTGAAACTGAGAAAAGGGTCCTCACAAATTACTGTTGTTCTGTTGTGGTTCGTTGCAGTCATAGTGGCACTGGTACCTATTCTATTGGCTGGTCCTGAGTCAGATTTGTATGATCTGTCTGATGTTTGCATGGGTTTACCTCTCATTACCCGTCCATCCAGTTACTCGTTTCACGCAAGTGACGTCAATAATCAAGTGACCTTTGACCTTCCAGTTGCCAAGGATTCAAAACCAGCTTGGTACTTCTCAATCGCGATATTCTTAGTTTTAAATCTTGTCTGTTTTGCGATAATCTGTGCATGTTATCTTGCTATCTTTGCGAGGGTCAAATTATCGAGCAAAAAGGTTGGACGTAACGAAAATGTTAAGGAAGACATCAAAATGGCAGCCAAGATGGCGGCGATTGTAGGGACTGATTTCCTATGTTGGTTTCCGGTTATAATAATGGGCATTCTTTCTCAAACCGGTGCAGTAGTTATTCCTTTAGATGCGTACGTTTGGTCCGTGGTGTTCATACTTCCCATCAATTCATCACTTAACCCGTACTTGTACACCATTGCGTCTGTTATTTCAGAAAGACGAGATAATAGAAATACCAAGTCAAGACAAAATAAAACTGTAAGCAAGTTAACCAATGTTTCGTCTGTGAGTAATAGGACGACAAATTCTTGAAGCTCTTTCAAAATAATGGAACTCGAATCTAGCTTTATAATATAGTAATAAAATGTATGTAAATGTTTGAAACAAGTCTTTAACATTTATTTTTTGTGTAATAATAAAAGTAATATTAATGCGTATCTTCTTATCTTAAATGTTTATCTTCTTTTGAAGTTGAAGTAAAAACTTACTTTGTTGCACAATGTAGAAATAGTACAAACCAAATAAAATTGACATAACATTACAGGGCGCTATTGGATGATTTTTGAGTTAGCTTCTAGTTTTCCAATGTTTTTTTTTGCATCCTTACACCTCAAAGGATAAAACTAGAATTGGTTCCATTTTTTCTATGCCCTCTATACTTCTCACGAGGGGTCGAAGGTCATAATGGGGCCAAAAGGTAATATCTGTTCTGTCATGCTGTAAATATCCAAAATGCACCAATTCAATCGGCAAACCAAATAGGAAAATAATTTATTTGAAATATTCATAACCTCAGAATCGGATGAAATTATGGGTTAAATGTTTTGCTTGTACATATTTCTATTGGGCTTTGGCTGCATGAACTCTGAAGGGGGACATGACAATACTAAAACGCATTCAAATTGAGAATTAAGTATATGTTTGATATTTCTTAAGTTTAATAAGGGTATAGTAATTTGAGACCAGTTTCGATGAAATTGGACCATGTTTTAATTTTGAAGGTCTGTAATTGTGACCGTCCAGGTCGAAACGCTAGTAAAGTCGGCCCCTGGTCAAATTTGTTTTCTTCCGTGTTTAGAAAATATATATCATAAGCTTTAAGATATATCATTTGACTTCAAACGATATCCAGAAGCGGAGTTATAACTTGTTAAACTTTGCTCCTTCAGTAAAAGGGTACATTATTTTGGCACTACATTATTTCTTTTTTTCCACATTGCTGGTATTAAATATCAAATGGTCATAATTGGCGGTCACTTCAAATCATCCCCAACTGAACGAGGTTCAGGAATGTCCTCTCATTGTTAATTGTTGGTTAACCCACCACTTGAACAGGATTTAGCCAAAGCAAACAAAGACATAAGCTTTTTACTAATGCTATACATAAGTATAAGCTTATTATCCTCTTCAACAATAGGATTAAAGATTGGTGTTTGACTGGACTAAAATGAGAAACATGTCGGACAAATATTAGGGACATATGAATACAACCTCTATGCATATTTTGCACTGTAACTCGAAATACAATTTGCCGACTTTACGAGCGGTTTGAGATGGATGGTCACAACTATGATATTTTTGACATTTGACCTATTTGACCTTATAACCCCTGAACTAAGCAACGTAGAAAAATATGACAATTGATTTTTTATTCCGTGTGATAAGAGAAACAATTTGAGATACATTACAACATGGTGGGAATATTTTAAAAAAAAATTAACCACAGGGGCATAGAAAAAAATGGAATCAATCAAATTTTTATCATTTCAGGTTTGAGGTTTCCAAAAAACATTGGTTCCACTAATGTAGGAATATAAAATCCCAAACACATAGCGCCCTGTACTATAATGTTCAATTATAAATGGAAGAAATTCGCCGTCGTGTCTCATTTTTAAGGGAATGAAAGTACTTTCCAATATCACTTGCCCTTTACTCGTCTTCTCCCTATCCTTTTGCAAAGGTCAAATTGTGATCATCTAAAACTGAAATTATTTAGTGTATTAGTTGTATTATTCAAAAAGTTGCTTGCACGTCCCTTTTTTTATTCAGTCGAAATTGGTCGCATTCCGCTTCGAATTGCCAAAATTGCTTAGAAGCACTCATTTTTACTCAGCCTTGAGGCATATCTATTACGTAGCCCATTTCAAATTGGAGCTCACTGGTACACGTAGCATTCACAAGGGCCACGGCTGTTACTGCTACTATAATAGCTATCCAAACGCTGTGATCGTACGCTCGTCAATCTATTCAAAATCACTTTCCTGTGACCATGGTAACGGAGCGGTATTGAAGATTCTGCACGTACGGATTTGAACGTGCGGACAACGTAGAAAATGCACAAAATATGTCCGTTTTACAATATATTAAAGACACTCAAGGACACTGAACATATACCACGAAGAAAAGTCTAACTATTAATATGATCCATTTTGTTTGTAAGAAATTATATGAGGGGCGGTCAAAATGTTCGTAGAATAAGGCATACTACGAATTTGGCCTCATTTAAAAGCTTGTTCCTTTAAAACAATACTGCAAAATATCTGTATGTGGGCAGGAAACTCTGCAGAGGAGGTCTACCTCCTTGAATTAGAATTTACATGTACTAATAAAAGTGAACACAAGTTTTGTGGAAATTTCTCCTGACGGTGGGGAAAACTCAAAATGAAATTTACCAATGTACAGTTGATGTAAGTGGTGATGAAGTCCTTGATATTCAACAGCATCGAAATGGTCCTTACAGTTCAAGGATGGAATGAGCGTCCTTGAAGATCATCCAAGATCCAAAAGACTTGCTGACGTCACCACTAATGATATACATCAAAAGATATGAATTCCACAAGTTAATGAAGAATGCGGCTGGAAATTTGATTAATTATGGGTTTATTACTCAGAAAATCAAAATTGCAAATGAGAAACATGTAATAACGACTTAGGCACCGTTCAATATCAAAAAGATAAATTTTTAATGATTTGCCATAAAATCTGTATTAGCCTATATCGCAAATTAAAAAAAATCCAAATTATTTGATATCTCAAGGACATTCCTCGTATTCCAATTCCTCCTTCAACTTCAATTTGGTGTCTCTGAAGTGCTCATAGGTCCGACAAAAATACCGCGCAAACGTTCCTATCAGACTCCGTATTTTGTTTATTTAAATAATTCATGCAACTACCATTTACATTCATTCTAACCAGAAAAAAGGACACCACTTACCATAATTATGTCAACAATAGTTAACTAGAAGGTTGTGAAAAAAATACATATATTTGCATATTTGTACATGTATTATATTTACATATTCTAAAATACCTTGATGAAAGCACATATACTATACGTTTAGAAACAATCTACAGAAAGCGATGAGGGTCTTGGATTTTATGCGGGCTTCTAAGAAAGACCAAAACAAGAACTGGGTTTCTGACCGCTTATGCCTATAGGGAGTGTGCCTTATACATGTATGATTGGTTTACCGTTACCTGTTTATACAAATCTGGAGTTTTTTTGTACCATATTGTAATGATTTTTAAAACAAATTTTCGCATTGAAATTATTTTAAATACCTCTAATTTTCAGATTGTTTCCATAGGCCTATATTAAATATCCCTAAGCTGTGCTTTATTTGTTTGTTTCTAAAAGTTCAAACTGACTTTCAGCACAGAAATGCAACTAACTTTGAATTTCCGTTGTGTTATTTGGCGTGACACCCATCTTCATCAAAAGAAGACCTATGATGTTGTGATTTATTTGACCTTTTGTTGACCATTGACGACTTTTGGTCCAATAAGGGGGCCGTATAAGGTTGGTAATTCTAGTCTCTGATCGCGATTTAGTTTTGACCATTTCTTCTTGATTTGGATGGCCTTTCAATGATCAACAAGAAGGCAAATACCACACAATATCTTAGGACTTATTCTGATGAAGATGTGTGTCACACATTAAAAAAATAAGGTTAGTTGAATTTTTGTGTTAATTTTATTATCAAACTAAATTCCATTAATGTTTTTTTATTCCTCATGTCGCCTGTCATTAGAGAGGAAATGTTAAAGATAGTGACAAATTTAATTATCTCCACGCTGGTGTCGACTGCAGACGACAATTAAACTTTTTTTCAAAAATGTCAGAATTGTAACTTTTTAATTCCATATTTGGAATCAGCATGAAAAATGTATTAAAATGAGTACAAACAAGCCTAGTATTGGTTCAGTGGTTCTCTAGATAGGTCTTGATATTTTGAGTATATATCTCAAATCCTGGGGGACTTTTTATGTTGAAGGTTATGGCTAGCATACAGACCATTAATAAACCAAGTGCCCGATGACACACAAAGGTACTCGAGTGTATGACACAGTACCAAATATCAAGAGGTTGTTAAACCCCGTTTTCATTCGTCTCTACATTGTCCACGTTATACCCATCCTTTTTGCCAACTATTATTCTCTTCCTTGCGTACGTCGGACTAAATGGGATGTACTGAGTCCATTTCCACTGTCGAAGAACTGTCATACCAAAGGGAAGATCATACACATCCAAGGAGTTTATTCCATCATCGTCCTCTTTGTATTGTTGTGAAAATGCAACTAAGCCTCGTTCTTCGATAGTTCCTAAAATAATGTTAAACACAATGTAATATGGGTAGTTTCCCTTTGATTACGATATTTACCATTAACCTGAAGACAAGTGGGATAGTACGAGCTATAGTAACCATTTAACTAGAAAAATGTAGCATACTTCTTAATATACAGTCCACAACTTGATAAGTTCCCCCTAATACTTTTTGAAATAAGTCGAAAAATATTTTACGAAATATAGAAATGTAAACATATGTATAGCCCTATTTGTTTTACCCCTGTGGACCGATTTATAGCGTCAAACATCATTGCGTTCAGTCACAATGGTTAATTATGTAAGAAAAGAGGCCGTTTTAAAAGTTGCACCTGAGTCCATATCAGTCAGGTTTTCTTTAACAAACACATGAACAGGCTTGGCCTACTGTATTGTTTGAGAACCGACTCCTACGGACTCAGATGCCACCTTTTCACTGTTTAAAACGGTCTCTTTTTTACATAATGAACCATTGTGAATGAACGCAATGACGTGAGATGCTATAATTTGGTCCATATGTGTAATCAAGTAAGGCTACTTCTATCGTTTTACACTGTACATTTCGTCAAATATTTTTCGATTTATTTTAAAAAGAATTTAGGGGGAAACTTATATAAGTTGTGGACCCTATATTATACATTATGGGCAATCAGTCCAAGAATCTTGTGGTTCTTGAGTGAAGGCCAATAATATATCAAAACCAAAGTTTTGGGCA
Organism: Amphiura filiformis; assembly: GCF_039555335.1. Classification (NCBI taxonomy): domain Eukaryota; kingdom Metazoa; phylum Echinodermata; class Ophiuroidea; order Amphilepidida; family Amphiuridae; genus Amphiura; species Amphiura filiformis. The sequence continues at coordinate 40,300,201 of NC_092634.1, forward strand.
TTACCCCCTCCAGAGAAACATTATGCACATGGGACGGAAATGCCACCCCTTATATCAAGTCTTTGGATCTCCTTTATAGAATCCATACCATTCCTTTTTTGTGTCAACTTTATTTGTTTTCATATGTCAGTTTAAACACCACTAGTTCAAGCTCCCCTCAGGTATATACTGTAATTACGCCTGTTATTTGATTCCTTCACCGATGATGCCCTTGGACCAAATTTGGACCATATTTTGCCAAATATGAAAAGAACCATTATTTTGATTTTAAAGGATGTCTCCGGCAATCACAACATAATACCTTATATGATAGAAAATTAATTATCAAGCACAAATTACGTGTTTTTATTTAAAACAAATTCATATTGACCATAAAAACGAATTAATACAGCCGTCTCTCAACACGCGCTATTCAAAATTCCCGGGCGCCGAAATTGCCCAGTGCAAAGACGTCCTAGTAATACAATGAAGGCTGACAACAATTGAGCACAAGTAACCATGACCTCATTGCACTTAAACAATTTCGGCGCGGGAATTTTGAATATCGCGTGTTGAGAACCGGCTGTTTTTATTCGTTTCTATGGTCAATATGAATTTGTTTTAAATAAAACCATGTGATTCGTGCTTGATAATTGTTTTTCTAACATAATTATAAGGCATAATGTTGTGATTGCCGGAGTCATCCTTTAAGAACAACTTTTGATTCAGCCAATACTAGTCCCAGGATTAGCCCAACCCATTTGGCGTCTTACGTGGGCGCTTTACCAATATAAAGGAAAATATTAGAATGAAGTATAATCTATAAAATATTTCATTTTCAGAATTGACAAATCCACGTTTTTAATATCCTTCACGGAATTTAAAACTACAACAGCCCTGCCTTACCAGGTATTATGTTATCCAGGAAGAATGCCAAAAGACCACCAATAAACATTCCAGTAGTGAGCAGAACAACAATGACTTGATCTAATTCAAGGATTCCTATGGGTAAAAAACATTGAAAATTATGTTTTGTGGATAAAGCACGAAATGATAAGACGATGTGGCAAGGGCATCATAGTTGGGATTTTATTGTTATTATTATTGTTGTTATTGTTATTGTTCTTGTTATTGTTGTTCTTATTGTTATGTTATTGTTGTTGTTATTGTTATTATTGTTGTTATTGTTATTATTATTGTTATTATTGTTATTATCGTTGTTGTTGTTGTTATTGTTATTGTTGTTGTTATTGTATTGTTGCTATTGTTGTTGTTATTGTATTGTTGCTATTGTTATTGTTGTTGTTTTTATTGTTATTGTTTTTGTTATTGTTGTTATTGTTATTGTTATTATTGTTGTTGTTGTGGTTTCTTACCTGTTTGAACCAAGTCTCGATTACTTCCAACCCAATTTGGGATAAGCATACCCATAATCAATGAGAACCCAATAATAAGCAGGTTACGAGGCGAATTCAAATCTACATATTGGAGATTAGATAGTCCCACAGCCAACACAGTGCCTAAAATCAGTGATAATAATATACATAGCAGAGTTACTGTAAAAGAGGATAACTTTAATTTGGCAGGGTCACATTTTACAAGTTAACTCTATATAAAGCTATTAGACATTGTTTTCTTTGAAAATTAAAAATTATGCTTAAAAAAAATCCATATCTTATATACAGGGTCTCTAAAAAGATGTAACATAAAAACTGAGATTTTTTATTTAAAGTTTTTATACCAAATTTTATATCAGTGATACAGATGAATGGCATGGTTTCATAACAATTTTACCGACTATGATTAAATGCTTTCGTTCAGATTATAATTTTCAACTACGGTCTATATTCAATTTGGTTCAGATTCCACTGAATGTTAAGAACATGAGATTAAACCATTGATATTTTAGAAGAGCAATTTCTTCGTTGAATATTGTACAGGTGGCTGCAGAGGTCAATTCTAGTTATTCTGTTGCCGAGGTTGCCTGGATTATCTACTGGATATGCAACTTATCTGCGAATCTTTTACAATAATGATTTTCTTATTTATTTATTTATTTATTTATTTATTTATTTATTTATTTATTTACGAAGTAGATAAGGCTGACTTGCCAGTAAACAAAGTGCTCGATCCGTAAGGAGAGCGTAAGTATAAACAAAAAATAATGCAAAAATTAAATTTTATGCAACTGGCAGTTTCATCCATGATGGAATCATCAGGCATACTATTTATTTATTTATTTATTTATTTATTTATTTATTTATTTATATTTATTTATTTATTTATTTATTTATTTATTTATTTATTTATTTATTTATGTATTTATTTATTTATTTATTTATTTATTTATTTATTTATCTATTTATTTAAGCACTTTTGTATCAGTGACACACGCCTAACCAAAAAACAACATAAGAAATGAATTGTCGGTGGGTCTCGCTGGTTTTTATTTCCGAAATCTTTGTGCATGGTTATAGCAAGTGCTGGGAACCAACAATACATAATGATTGAGACGCCGAGGTATTAAAACACAAACGAAATTTCAAATATATTCTTTTTGCTTGCAAATTCACAAACACATTACTTACACATAAACTTAATACAATACATAATAGATCTGTGGTGTTTTCTTACCAAATAAGATACAAAGTATTCCTCCAACAATCGGAACTGGAATACTGGAAAAAAGTGCAGTGACCTTCCCGAGCATGCCTACGACTATCATGAATAATGCACAAATTTGTACGACAACTCGGCTTCCAACCTACAAAAGATGTAAAGAAATGGTGATTAATCTACACAACATTTATAAATGTCTATACTTTTAAAGGAGAATATTACTGATGAAAACAAATGCTTTAATCTGTTACAAACGTTATTATTGAACACACATATAGAATACACTTGTTTTACCGAAAACGGAATGATATTTACTGCGACATCAAATAAAATGTGCCGTTTCCCACCATTTGGTATTTATAAAGTCACGCGCTAGTGTCGAACGTGCCGATAGGATACCTTCACACTGAAATGTATGAAATACAATCTAGGCCTAAATATCACGGGGTTGGAACAGACACGTTTTATTTGATTTTACGGTAAATACTGTTCCGTTTTCAGTAAAACCAGTGGATATGTGTTCAATAATTATGTTTATAACATTTAAAAGAACATGTTTTCGTCACTTACATTCTCCTTTAAAACCGTGTCCCGACAGACTGATTTACCACTTAAAACTTTCAGCTACCACATGAAAGAGTTATTCAAAGATACGACAGCAATGTAAAAAGTTTGGTAAAGTTTGTTTTATGACAACCTTTATAATAAGATATAGACGAATCCAACGAGCCAAGTCATGGTCAGGATTTGGTCGACCAATATCGGGTACGTCCCCGCATGCACCAAACAGGTGTTGTGAGTGCCCAATTGGGTGGATTAAACCCGCTTAAAATTCGATGTTAGATTATTTTGTGTTGTAAACTGTCATCATTCTTTTGTCTACGTGTAACACGGGTGATAGAATGCAGTTTAAAATACCCTTCAAGGCCGCGTCATTTCACATTTTAGGTGAGATAGCTGGGTCCCCGTCGCAGCTATGGCTGCCATTGAGGAATGCGTGAAATTGGATTCGTCTATAGTGTTAATCTCACCCTAGTTAGACCAACTAAACCAGCATTTTGGGAAAATGTAGTTGTTCCATTAGCTGTGCCCCATAATCCAGCCAGTACACAACCGATCCCCTCTACTCCTATTCCACGGTTTACAGCGTGCGCCGGTGGAGGGGGTGCGCCCGCCATCCTTGCGGTAGCATAATAATCTCCTAATGATTCAATGACCGAGGCTATTACAGCTGAGAACATACCAAGCACTCCAGCAAGAGTTATAATGGGCAATCCCCATTGTCCTATTGATTACAAAAAAATGAAGAGTAAAAATAAAGAAAGATGAATCATCCATAAAATAATAACATTAGAAAAAGAATACTTAGTGTCTTGAAATTAGCAGGCTTGTCAAATTATGAAATCACCCACCAATAATTGCAACAGAATCCATTTCATATGCATCCATCTACGAATAGCTCACACAAAAACATATCGAAAGTCCCCGAAAATCCAAGTAGTGGAACAATGCCTCATTTGCATAAATCAAATATGACCGCTTATCCAGGGGATACAATTTCAGAGTTGGTAAAATCTTGTTAAAAAGCATATCAATGTATTCCTCTCGTCAAAAGTATAATAATGACATCTCCGATGTACAGTTCTTGAGTTATAGGGGAAAAGGTCAAATGTCAAAATTTGGATTCCACAGGGGACAAACATTGACAAATTCTCTGATTTTGATAAAAATGGTCTCAAATTGCTCCACTTGCAAAAAAAAAGGTGGTTTGTTACCTTGGTAACATGGCCAAAATCCATTGAGCCCTGTTAACCTTGACATATTCTGTGATGTTACCTATGTAACAAAACTTGGAGCATTTTTCAATTGTGGACACCCGTGGACCCCAAAATTTGACCTTTGACGACCTTTTTGTCTCGGAGACATGTCAAACTCTACTTTTTCTTCCTTATGATGAGAGCAGTACATTGATATGGTTTTAAACAGAATTTGACCAACTTTGAAATTCCACTCCCTCCATAAGCGGCCATTCTGGATTTATGCAAATTAGGCACTGTTCTACTACTTGGAATTTTTGGGACTTTTGATATGTCATTTGATAAGCTTTTTTGAAATGAATGGTGATTAAATGGATTCTGTTGCAATTCTGGTGGCTTAACCCCTTATTTTTCTATTTATGGTTTTGCAGGAGCAGCATTTGTCTGTTCTACGAAGTTGTTCATTGTATGATTTTATTGGAATACTCAGAAAGTTTATTTCTATATTGTAAATAAGTCTATAGGATTTTTCACCGGGAATTCATTATTTCTATAGTCCATGGTTGTAGTATTTCTACCAGTACGTTGTAGGTTATCACAGTACCGGTGTAGCCAGTCTCTGTGTGAGTGGTCGACCTTTCGTCAGATGTGTCTCTGACTTCATTTTGACTGAAAAATGTTAAAAGCAGAACTGAGTAGGTGTCTGTTTGATTGACAAAAGACTACATTGATGATTGATAGCTATTGATCACAATCAGGAAGTTCCTTACAGGAAGTAAAGAAAAACATAAATATATGTTTGAGTCCCGGAGGGTTCACTCGACTTTGGAAGTGACGGGGATATGCGGACAGCAGTTCGAAACTAAGGGTCTTTCGGTGAGAACCTAGACACCAAAAAATGGGGTTTTTCGGTGAGAAGGCCCTAAAAAAGAGAGTCTTTCCGTGAGACTGGGGAAAATCTGACCAAAAAAGGTTTTTTTCTTCTGTGAGACTGGGTAAAATTTTGGGTCAAAATATGCAAGTTTTGACTGAAAAAAGTTAAAAGCAGAACTGAGTAGGTGTCTGTTTGATTGACAAAAGACTACATTGATGATTGATAGCTATTGATCACAATCAGGAAGTTCCTTACAGGAAGTAAAGAACAACATAAATATATGTTTGAGTCCCGGAGGGTTCACTCGACTTTGGAAGTGACGGGGATATGCGGACAGCAGTTCGAAACTAGGGGTCTTTCGGTGAGAACCTAGACACCAAAAAATGGGGTTTTTCGGTGAGAAGGCCCTAAAAGAGAGTCTTTCCGTGAGACTGGGGAAAATCTGACCAAAAAAGGTTTTTTTCTTCTGTGAGACTGGGTAAAATTTTGGGTCAAAATATGCAAGTTGATTTTTGAAAAATATGAAGAAAAATAATTGAAAATTCGATTCAGAATAAAACCGGAGATCTCCACTTTTATCATAAATGTTAAATTTTACTATAATTAAAGCTCTTCAGGCGTAGTCTTCCACAGGGCATTTATGTATATCAATGGTGCAAAACGTAGAAATCTGAAAAAATAAAATTGAGGGCGTTGCTGTGGAGCAAATCACGCATTATGGCTTTAAATCCCTCCAAAACACGGGAGAAATACGAAAAAATCGGTAACAAATCGGGCGTAACATTAATTATGATTACTGTATAGGCCTAAGCAGTTTTTTTAGCTTACCTGGATAAGGTATGTAAAACCACGAGGCTTCTTCTATTGCATACGACTTCAGGTCTGTTCGCGCTGCGTAACCGTAAGTGGATGGACTTTTTGGGAAAACTCCACTTGCGGTGAAAACTAAGGAAATTAACCACGTCAGTAGTGCACCCAACACAATCTGATAAAAGAAGAAATGTATTTTAGATGCTTCAATACGGAAGTGTATAATTAGCTCCTGAGTCCTTATGTGCTCAAACCGCAACAACATGCTAGGTGCAACATTAAGCATTATTTTCATAAGAATTTTCAGTTAAACTGACGTAAGTTCACTGCATTTGATTACGGCACATAACATTTACATTATGACGTCTCACGTTTGGATATCGCGTCCACGCACGAAAAACTTATATTGTCAAATGAGGTAGAGTGAGAGAATGTGCGTGTGCGTACGTTTGGTACATGGAGTGAGGTGGGGTGCGTATCGATGTGGATGTGCGGGTAACTGAAGATTGTATTGAATTGCTTGCAATAGTTACCGGAAACATCCTGAAGATCGAAGCCTTTCCTATAATGCTGCATTTTCCCCGTTTCCATCCGAAGAGAGGTATTTCAATTTTACTCAAAAATTGAGAAAATATTAAAATCGAAACTATCGTCCTGTACAAAGACAAAGGGTTAATAAAACAATTGATATGATCATATAACATCAGGAGAATGGGATGTAAATTTATTGTCGGATTCACTAGCCCACCATGTTTGGAATTAAAAGAGAGGTTTAGATTCTGGCATGCCGTGATCATACGCTCGTCTGACTATTCAAAATCCACCCACTGTGAGATTGCTTATTTAACCAGTATTGAAGATTCTGCTCGGACGAAATGAACGAGCGGACAACGCAGAAAATGCAAAACATTTCTTCGTTTTACATTAAAGACAGGCAAGGAAACCATTCCAAGGAGAGTCTAAGTGCTTAATATGATCCATTTTGTTAAGAAATTATTATAATAAATTAACTAAGTGAAACTTTGACTTTATTTATATGTGAAACGCGACTAAGTTTCCCAACGATAAAGCGTTTACTACCATAATATTCGGGAAGCACTGAAACACAATTAAATTTGAGCGGCATGTTAATCCTGTTTATCAAAAGCAGGCTGTTTTATATAGATAGTATAAAATTGTATAATCGCCCTCATGTATCCAAATGCTGAAGACTCTGAACGCCGTCCTCAGAATCGTTGGGTGAATTTGTACAAACTCATCCAGTATGTACGTACGAATGTTCGTACGAAAGAATCGGCGTTAAGCGTAAGCCGTATAGAACATTACAACCTCTGTGCAATGTTTACAGTCACGCTTGGTTTACCCCTTTTCATGGTTCTGGGTTATTATTCCCAACGCTGTGTTCACATCGTCGGACGTACGCCCGACGGAACTTGCTAAGAGTAGCGGTAGGCGCTGCCAGGAGTAGTTGTAATGTGAGCGATGGTCAGCGTAAATTCCGCCTGGCGTACGTCCGACGATTCTCCACCAATGCCTGGCACCCGGTGTAAGTTTGAGTTTTTTGGTCGGAACTTAAGAAATTACATATGGTGTGGTTGAAAAAGAAGCGGTAGCTGATGTTTAAGCCAACCGCAAGTGAATGCTTGGTGGAACTGGTCGGCGTAGTGCTTGGAGTAGGCTAGGTGTAGACACGCGGTAGGAGTAGGGAAAATATTTGTGGATTTTTTAAAATCAATGTTAGTATAAGTTTACGCCAGTGTAACTCAAAATGTGAACACAAATATTAGCAGAAGGGCCTAAGGCTATAGTGTTCAGGAACCTAACACAACAATTTTGGCCTGGAAGGTGATGACATCCTGAATATATTTCTTTCTTTGACAACATCGAAACATAATAAATTGCAACAAAGGTCTGCCTTTTGGTGGCTTTTAGGGTGCATTGCTAGTTTTGGGGACATTTGGCACTTACAATGCTGCGATACCCCAATGTTGTCCAGCCCTTGAAGCTGCAGGAACCACTATACCAATACCAACCAAAGCTACTACCGGTGCAACGGTCACTGGACCGATAAACTTTAACAAGAAGCCAATAATACCAGTAAAGCCAATCAGAATCTGTAGAAAAGACGCCCCTATAATTGCACCTTGAATCTGTAAACGAAACAGGAGTGATAATGATGATGACGAAAATGATAGCAATGATCATGGTGAATAGGTGATTAGATAATTTTGATGACGACGTTGACGATGACGATAATGGTGATGATCAAAATAGTGATGAAGAGGACGATCATGATGATTACCACGACAACTACGATGTTGTTGATAGTCATGACGATGAAGACGACGACGATGATGATAATGACGGGCGACGATATTGATGATGCAGAAGATAACGACGACGATGATGATGATGATGATGATGATGAAAATGAGGATGCTGCTGCTGCTGCTGCTGCTGATGATGCTGCTGCTGATGATGATGACAATAATAGGATCATGGTTGTAATATTACTAGTTACTAATAGCATAATGTGAGAGTAATACCATGTTGCGTTTACGCGGTTGCGTCCCCAGCGTGGGACAAATCTTCATTCTTCGCGTTATCTCGCGAGATTCGAATCTACCACTGCGTCTGCGAAATCCAACATGGCGTTACTCTCAACTTGAGACGAGACACACTAAACAATACTATTACACGAGTACCTTACGCATCCTTGTCTGCCACACATCTGTATAATTATCCATTTCTTCTCTTGTTGAATTTGCTGCAATTGAAATTTCATAACGGTTTCACTCTAGGCTAGATGTCTTGTTTTCCTGTACAGGATTGTTCTCAAATTTTAAGTATTAATTCGTCAGTTTCGTTATTTCCATAGATGTGGTGGGATAGTGGAGTGTGCGTGTTTTGTGTGTATTTTGAAACAAAGTTGAACACTGATGGCGCTATTTATCTTAAATCTGGTTTGCATCGTTACAGGGGGTAGACACTTGTATAATGTCATTAAAACATCATAATAATGAGTAACATAATATAGCAAGGCAATTTGCAAACTACTTTTTGAAATGAAATGAAGGAATAACTCATATTATTGGGCTAAAGTAAATTAAAAATATATGTAAATAGCGCCCTCAATTTGCACACAAATATACAGTTTATAGAATAAACAATCACCACAAACAGGTAGAAAAAGGTGAAAAATTTGACACATTTGAATATCTAAGTTAGAAATAGCTAAAAAATATATGTGTATATTAGTATGGTAGCTGTTGGGTTTGTAAATGTCTAGAACAAAAGTTATGTAATGTTTTGTTAGAAAAGTTAATAAATGATCACATCAAACAACCGTGTGCTAGACCTGAACAAGAAGCAGGAACCTCGGACATAAATTGAGTATAGATACTCATATAATAACTTAGCTAAGGACTTCAATTGACTCGAACTAGTCTTGAAGTCTTAAATCTACAATGAACAATTATTCTATATATATATACCATTGTCAGGAAATTTACGCACGTGTTAGAGAGACTTGGCATTCACCATATGTATTCAGAAGGGCAAATGCTGGCACTAGAAATGCGAAACTTCCTCCTTGAACAACGGGCAATCTAAAAACAAAAAAGCAACATCATCCTTAATGCGGATCACTAATCGTCTTAGTACTGATGTAACAATCGGATTAACTATTATAGCAATAGGTTAAAACAACTTTTGATTCTTAGTCAGTGGCTGTGGTTTGTTTAGCTTATAAGCGCTGAATTATCGCTCATCACTGTCTAGCAAAATCAAGACCATAGATTAATTAGGTTTGTTAATTAAACTGAATAGTATGTTTTGTGTGTCAACACCAGGTCACGTGCTCTCCTTGATAACATAAGTAAATCATAGAAGGACCAGTAGAGAAAGTACGACAAATGAGCACATAACCATAATGTATCATAATTAAATTATAAACCACAGGGCCGTTTCCCAAATACTGAAACATTTACATTTGATTTTACTTTTACAGGGCTTATGTTTGAATCGGTTCTAGTGGGCCCTAAGTTTACCATTTTACCATTCACAGTTTGAGTGACAAAAAGGTACTTTTAGAGACCCATGTACAATACGAGTATCAAATGGCTAACAATATTAGTAGTAGAGGCAGTATATGGAACCCAGTAGGATTAACGAGGCGGAGAAGGTTTGAAGATGTTTTTTGTACTTTCGAGGGTGCTGAATAAGAAATTTTGGATCCAACCTCTGGGAAAGGTGGGGAACTCCCGATAGAGGGCACTTTTCAAAATTGCCGCCCAAATACCATTAAATGGCATCGTAGAGACTACTATACTGATGGGATATATCGACTGAACTTTGTAATTTTGAGGATGCTGAGTAATAATATTTGGGTCCAACCTCAAGGAAATGTGGGGCTCTTTCGCTAGAGGGCGTTTTTAAAAATGGCCCTGAAAATACCATTAGATTTTAGAGGCCTAGAATAGTAATACTGATGGGACATATTGACTGAACTTTGCACTTTTGAGGATGCTGAATAACTCCCCTTAAGTATTCACCAATAATGAATTTGAGATTATAATCTGATATTGGACTTACATTTTTATGAGTGGCAATATTTCATATCCTATCTCGGATGCATCATCAGGCCAACGAATGTTAAGGCGGCAAAAGTTTGGTTAAGGAACGGGAATAGCTCCAGAAGGCCTTGAACCTTTGCGGATTGGATATTTCACAAGGCGCTCTCTCAAACTAAATCAGCTGATAAGGTGCCCACCGCACATGAGATACACGATGACCGGTGAATCTAAACGCGGTAGGAACGTTAAGTATCTGGATTGTCAGAGAATTTTTCGCGAACAAGGAACTCCAGTGTCCTAAGAACCTATGAACACCTTGTGGCAAGCGCTGGTCCACCCAAGGACAATCAACCAAAGTACAAACAAAGCAACATCGTGTACGCAATTCAGTGCAAGGACAGTGGATGCGAAGACCTGTAAATAGGGAAGACAAAACAAATTCTAGCAAAGCGTATGTAGCAGCGTAGGAGAGCTAGCACTGGTAGCGGAGACTTTGCAATACTTCAATCATTCGTTTGACAATAAGGATGTCAAAATATTAGATCGCGAAAGCAGATGATTTGAGATATGAGTTAAGGAAGCTATTTACGCCAAACGGGAGGAGCCTTCACTTTTAACAAGAGAGGCGGGCTACGTGATAACTTGGCATGGGCTATTGTTCAGCGATCAAGAATATCCCTCAGTTCAGAGGTTTGGCTTATCTCCGACCTGTGACATAATATCCGATTCACAGGTCAACGAACTTTTGAAAAAACGCCCTCTAGCGAGAGTTCCCCACATGTCCCCGAGGTTGGGCCCAAATAACATTATTATTCAGTATACTCAAAAGTACGAAGTTCAGTCGATAAATCCCATCAGTATACCATTCTAGGTCTCTACAATAGTATTTTATGGTATTTTGGAGGCCATTTTGGAAACTGCCCTCTAGCGGGAGTTCCTAACCTTTACTTCTCCGCCTTGTTAGTCCCACGGGATTTCATATTCTGCCTCTACTATAGAATCAGTTCGTGTGCACCGAGACGGGATTGCTATCTTACATGAATAGCATTTACAATACGCACCTAACGCCAAATGTAACTTGGAGCAGGGTAATAAATCCTTCTATGAAAAATGCAGTCGAAATGAGTTGACTAACCGCCACTTGGTCTTGATCCATGCATAGCGGACCAGCAAGTAATAATGGTAAAGTGATACCAGAACCAATAAACGTCAAAAAATGCTGAAATAGAACCACACGATTTCAACATGATGAGAAGTGTGCCGCATTGTTTGCAACCTGGACTAATTAGAGGTTAATAACTGCGCATCGGTTATTTGGAGGGCATTGTGAAAAATCTAAACATTTTGCCTTTGGAACCGAGGAATATCCCGAGGGGCGTAGCCCCGAGGGATATTCCGAGGTCCAAAGCAAAATGTTTAGATTTTTCACAATGCCCGACATATTACCGATGCAAAGTTATTAACCTCATTCATAACCGTCACTTTAATCTCTTCACCTTACAAAATTACACAAAATTTTGCTCAAAAGTTTATAAAAATAGATGATTTTTACATCTTCCCTTGCCAAAAATCGATCAGGCTAAAGCAGAACGACCAATAACAAAAGTGCGTATCACAATCTGTGCAAATATGGTAGCGCGCAATCCAAATACGGCAGCCAGCGCGCGCGCAGTTTGTTGGACGCACAATACCGCGCACGCAGAAGTCAATTGTGTGCGACATTGGAACAATTACGCATTTTGCGGTCAATTGTGAGATATTAATGACCTCGATTTGCGTTCGCGTTTTCGCAAATAATAAAATATGATTGGATCGCACGCATCGCGTTTATTAATGAGGTTATGAATGCCTCTTTTATAATAGAGGATTATTTTCGGGGCCAACTCTTTGTACTATGAAGATGTATTATTCTACAGACTTGACATTTAGTATGGAATATTTTTTCGCAAAATTCCAAGACTGGTCTGGAAGGGATCTGCATAAACCTCACGGGCTAAATATTAATTGGAATGTGTCGGGAGATTGTGTAAAATAATTGTTTATTAGAAAATGTGCTTTCCATGAGTTTACATTATGGCGGTGATATTATAGTTTACGACTTCACTTGCGACTGACAAAATGTCCAACCAGTACTTCATTTCTAGTATAATCCAGCAGAAATAGTCGATATTTCTATTGTGGATCGAAATTTAATGTAGAAAACAAACACGTAGAAGAATAACTATAATGTCGTAAAATAAATTTTATTTAACTTTTTTGTAATGTCATAAAATTTTTTTAATGTCCTAAAATTTTATTAATGTCATAAAATATTATAAATTTTTTAATGTCATAAAATCGTCACTTTTATTTTAATGTCATAACATTTCTTTTACCACATTATGATTATTCGTCTACGTACGTGTTTGGTTTTGTACTTCACGTGTGGAAATTACATATTATTATCTATACTTTTATTTTAGGTCCACATAGTCCATAGAAATCCTCGTGGAGAGCTTCAGGTGGCTTCAAGTCGGATTTTGAAAGTTGCACTTACCTCACATTCAAGCCAAATGCGTTTGTCGTGTGTACAGCTCCCATCCCCACACAAAATCAAGACAAAGGACACCGATGTGCTCTGTTTACTTAACCATGAACTTAAATTTATTATACTTCTTCGACTTCCAACTTCAACACTACCCCCGATATCTCTGACTTATCTCATGAACTCTTTCTGCTGACATCTCAATCCGGGGGGGGGGGCACTCAACTGAAATTTAGGTAGGGGTGTGCGGCGCGGAGCGCCGAACTTTTGGAACTATGAACTGATTTTGGGGAAAATAGGGGCTTGATGAACTGAAATTTCAATATTTTTGGTGGGTTTTCCAAATTTTGGCTAAAGAGATACAATTGCCAGAATTCGAGGCTCAAAGAACTGGAGCATGATCCATATGTGGGTCTTAAGGAACTGCCAGGAGCCTGAAAAAGGGACCCTTGACCGCCGCACATACCCATACCCCATTTACATGATTGTGAGTACCCCCTCCGGGATCTCCATACTTGGTGTGCCCACCATCACTGTCTATCACTGCCTGGATTCTTGAATAGGAGTTAAGTGCAACTTTCAAAATCCGACTTGAAGATCACTCAAGCGCCCGTAACCATGATAACTCGACCAAATGATATCGTAGAGCAACAAAAGAGGTATCAAAATGCGCAGGAGAAAGCTGTGCTTTATAGATATTAAATACATTTTTGCTGTATATTTCACTTCCCGATATACCTGACCATCTATAATCGTTTCGATACTTTCTGGGTTGAGTTTATGTAACGACTCCAGACCGGGCTCCAGATACATCTTTATGTTGCATTTTACCTGTTGCATTTTAGACAGTGAGGATTTAGTCATTTTACTGAACATGTATGATGATAGCTTACTATGATAATTATTTACGATTTTATTTATGTGTGTGCCCTATTGTACATGAAATAAATTAAATATTTTAAATGGGGGTGGTGGAAAACGCGTTTGTTTAAAATTTAGCACTATTTGTTCTTAAAATAGTGTGGTTTTCTGTAAATTATTGTTCAGGTTTTTAGCTGTACAGTCAGTTATGTGCTATGTTGAATGTCGCTATGTCGACTCCAGCCTTAACCCTAACCCTTAGCAACGCCTAACACTAGCCCTAACCCTATAGCTGACCTTATTTCATATTCAGACGAACATGTAAATACGAATAATGTAAATCGATCAACCCTACACCGTGACTGAAAGCCTAAAGTAGAAGTTCCTTAAACTTTTATACCTACCTGAAAACCAAGGACAATGGCCAGGTACCAAGGTGGCCGCTCATCCACTTCAAAAATCACGATCTTCTTTTTCTCCATATTTTGCCTCTCGTCAACATTTGCACGTTGAACCTCCTCATTCATATCAACAATTTGTATCGAATTGTCTACCTGCGTAGCCATCGTTACTCGTTATCTAGTTAAATTCAGAATATCTAGAAAATGAATAATATAACATTATTGGTACAGGACCGTATCAACTTTGTATGTAGGTGATGTGTTATCACAGTGGCAAATTCGAGCTCGTAAAGCTATCCCTTATCATGCTTATAAAATGGCAAATATTATTGCAAGCTTGCTTAACTGCAAAGCAGATGCTCATGCTTGCATATACAAAGTTGTGCAAACAATTATGCAAGCTTGCGCTAGCTTTTATTTTATGCTACTAAATAAACATGCTTGCAGTATAAGCTCACAGTTGCCTTGTTGCATGCTTGCGATGAGCGTGCTTGCACCCTGCATGATGACTCTCCGCATGATGACTCACATGCTTGCAGTTGCTTGCGCAGGTATCTAAAAGCTTGCACAAGCTTATATTTGGAACAATATGGGCATGCGCCAGCTTTCACTGCAATCACCTGCAGTGTCTTGGCTGATGCCAAGATATACTTGAAAATTCGCAGACACTTAGATCTTTCAATTGTGAGTCACGCTGTGTGCTTATGTTCTTTGGCTTGTTCCGCAAATCAAACGTCTTACCTGACTCTAACAAAGGCCATAAGCACTTGACAAGAGGTGATTTGTTTTGCCACAAGTGGGGTATAACTGTTAAAGTGCACTGGTCAAAGACCATTCAATGCCAAGAACGGATTTTATATGTTCCATTGATGGCTATGTCTGGCCATCCTTTGTGCCCTGTCACCGCACTTATCAATTTCATTTGCCTGTTTATGCGTTGCCTACGAGTTCTCTTGTTAACCTGTGGAGTATGTCCCACACACTTTGCTACACACAGTTTCCGCCGGGGAAGTGCCAGCTGGGCTCTTCAATGTGGACTTTCTTCTGACGTTGTTAAGATCCTAGGCGATTGGAAATATGATGCATATTTAAGTTATATAGAACTTCCGATCGCGTCACGCCTTTCAATGGCAAAGCGGTTTGCAACCTCCCTTCCGTCGGCGAATACCAGCAGCTGAACTAAACAGTGTTCCGTTTTTAATTACCAAATGACTTTATGTTTTATATTGGATATGCATGCCAGGACTTTATAGTGTTACATTTGCATATTCATGCCACATGTTTGTCAAATCGCCAATTGACAGTATGGTTTTATATTGGATTTTATATTGGATATTCATGCTAGGACTTTATTGTATAATATTTGCATATTTATGCACATATGTTTGTCTCGCCAAATGACTTTATAGGTTTATATTGACATATTCACGCCACATGTTTGTTTTGTTTTGTTTTGTTTTTCTCGCCAAGCGCTTCCTCCGGTTTTTAGTACCTTTTTAAAGCTTTTGGTCTGTTGCTGTGTGTTTTGATCTCCGGCGTTTGGTTACTTTTCCTCGGAATATGCTCTGCTTGGCTTTCAAACATTTGGCATATGCATTTATTATATTGGTATATATATCTTCGATGTTTGGGGTTTTTGGAAGGTTTGTTTATTTGGTTTGTAATAAACTTTCTACAATTCCAAACATCGTCTCTTTTTTCCCGTTTATTGTCTGGTGCAATTAAAGGCAGTCATCAATACTTGTATTGATGGCGTTTTTAATAGCCCATGGGTCCATCCTGGTAGGCCTATTAGTCTGTCTGGTACGTACGTGCGCATGCGCTTTATTAAATAACACCGCTTAAGCGTCGTCATCTTTATCACTTGCCTGCTTCCACACGGTGGGTTAAGTCCCGGTAATTTTGGCCCGCCCGCCCTTCCTTTCATGAGTTTGTTATTGTTCTTGTGGTTGATGTTGTTTCGTTATGTGTAGTATAGTTTGTAGTCTAGTGTTGGAACATCGAGATGGTTGGAAGGTTTGTTTATTTGGTTTGTAATAAACTTTCTACAATTCCAAACATCGTCTCTTTTTTCCCGTTTATTGTCTGGTGCAATTAAATGCGTAATAAAAATTGGGATCAGCAATTTTCTCTGGTTACTTCTCCAAACCATGATGACAATCAAGTCGGCAGTGCCGCCTGCAAGACAGCTAGTAATTCGATTACAGCATAGGTAGGTGGACAAGACTTACAGAGATCAGAATAACCCCCTCCCCCCACAAGATGCCTACAATCCCAATTCATATTTATTTGTGACGTGTCATGTCAAAAGGAGACACTTTTGGGCAGAATCATACATGGAGAAATAGCCAAAGATCTGCCCGGTGGTGATTTTTTCACAATTTGGGTTTGTTGCGAATTTGTGATATTATTAATGTTAAAAATATTGTCTGATAGTTTCAGACCGGAATATAACTGGCATCTTGTATTTTTGAGACATTTTTCAAGGTAATTCCTACTCTCAACATTGTCAATAATATTTTTAATGGCCGATATCTCAATTTCCAATTGTATAATACCATAACTTACAGACTCAATATCTTCGCTTAGGAATGTCCGATTTCATTGGGGAAAACGGCGTTGTGGAGCAAAAGATCTGTAAAACCTCAAAATTGATAACCTGCCCAAAAGTGTCTCCTTTTGACATTACACGTCACATTTCATCTGTTATAGTTGAGACAACTTACCACCAAACTTGAGTACTGTGTATATTCCTTTAGTGTTTTTACCATTTGCTTCTTCTATTGCATGTAATTACACCACACACTATTGATGACTTGTTATACAGAAAACTAATTCACTGACCGTTCGGTTGTAAATAGTATTGTATTTAGCATATTATTAAAATTCTTGGATTAATTCAACTTGAACTTAATTTCACACTTGATATAGGCTTTGTCTTACTTTGTCATGCTTCGTTAACACTATTTAAAGGCCCTTTCAGTGCGGATCCCAGCAAAAGTGCAAAAAGATTAAAATTATTTATAAATTGCCTGGAAGTGAAAGATAAGTTATTAAAATAATATTGTCATTAGGTATTTTAAAAAAAAAAAAATATGGCAAAAAAGAGAGGAAAACAGCAACACTCTCTAAAATTGGTCGATTGAAATATGTCAATCTTTAAACGATTGATAATAGGAATCAATCTATATAGATTGAAATAATTGTTTTTCACTCTAACTCTCTTTGTAGACTGATTTCACTATCTAATCAAATGTTTCTCCAAATGACATGTGTTGCATATGTTTGGAATGAGATTTCAAAATGTTTTAGAGTGAACATTTTCAATCTTTTTTTCAACTGGAAAGGACCTAATTTGGGACGGCAAAATATTGAAAAACAATGAAAATCAATCCTTTCTACTGAAAATTCAATGGAAAAAGATTTGCCCCTAACTCTAATCACTAAAAGATTGTAAAAGATTGAGAAACACTCCTTTTGATTAAAAAAAATTGAAAATTCAAATCACCCGACTGAATAGACAACAGAAAACGATTTGTCCCTAATTCGGGATGGCGAGATTGAAAATTCAATCTTTTTGATTGAATATTCAATCGGGCAAGTTAAGAGAGTATTGGTTAAGTACATGTAGCTAATTGATATACTGTCAGTTATGAATTAAAGATTCGTGAAAATATCTTATTTTGTTTGTCTTAAATACACTGTGACGGCTTTTGGCTGAACTACTATGGTAGGCTATGTTAGTACATCTATGAAATGACAAAGGGTACCAAAATCTAAATTTTTATGATTTTTACAATCGTCCGGATGAGCAAATCACTGAATGGGCCTTTAATTGAAACGGTCAAGGTCGCGTATGTGGTATTGTGGGAATGAGTACATAATTTTGTTCAGTAAGTACCTTCTCTTAATTCCAGAAAAATACAATACTAATTTTTGGGAATTTAGAAAATATTATATTATTTTGACGAATGCAACACAGGTAAATGCTTAGGTAGTTTTAACTGGCAATAATCTTAATACTTTGTGCAATTTGAGGGCAAATAGGTCAAACACATGTAATTTTGTACGTTTTCTTACAAAGAGTTTGTACAAGTCAAGCATTCAAAATCTGGAGTGTAGGCTACTCCCCCCCCCCACTACCCCACCACCACTACCCTATCCCGGGGGAATGTGGGAAAATTATAGGTTTGTATATACATTTCCCGAATGGCCCAAATAGGATAACTGCAAACTCTTGCTCGCTTGCGTGCACTAGCCCATAAAATAGCAAAACACACTTTCAGTTGGAGCTTAAATATTCTGATATTGTAATTTTTCACGCGCTTCGCGTGCGCAAAATGAAGTCCCAGTAAAACCGTAATCTCGTCCCCGACCCCTTTTAAAACTTCCGCCGCTACTGCTTTCAACAATCAAATGATTGCTGAGAAGTAAACAAAATAAAAACAAAATGGGGACACATGGGGGCAAAGAACAATGGAAAATGCCATAATGCGCGCGCATACTGCCGGGCATTGACGTCACATACCAAGTGGTCTATAGACAAATTTTGGCTTTGAATTCTTCAATAATTATGTTTAACCTTCATTTAGTACATGAAATGTTCATAATAATCACTACTGCATACGATATTAGTGATGCGGGGAAAAATCCATACACACAGAACAAAAATAAAGGGTCGGAAAAATGTAGCTGAAACCCACGGTCCTAGCTTGGGTTCGAACCCATACTTCACTGATGCATTATGAAGGCCTATTGTTCGATAGGTTCAACGCAGCATGCCACTTGGTCAGCATGCTTATTGTAGTAACATTTAATACATTTATACATGTACATTGTAAACAAGTGTTTAGTCGTAAGGTAAAAATAAAAAAAAACTTGCAGCAAGAACAATTGCGGTAAAATACAGACACAGTCGCCGATTATTACCATATTTATAACCAAGGTTACTACATGTACAATATATCACTCATTCATATTTGGGTAAGACACGCACTTTTTGAAAACAAAGAGAGAAATACCCGGCCTCGTTTAACATCACAGTTCATCACCATTATTTGTTGTTAGAAAATGACCATAATTCGTACTTTTTTTTATCCACTAGGCTGTTAATTTTCTATATTTGTCGCTTATATTATTTCTCAATATTTTATGATATATTTACTCATAAAGCCAAACTTGGCATAAAACGCACGAGCATTGCACACCAGCTACTTATCCATGAGCCTCATTTAAGGGAGTACTACACCCTGTGGTAAATTTGTGACTATTTTTGCATTTTTCTCAAAAATAATAACACACTGGTAACAAAAGTTATGTATATTATTGGGGCAAGGAATCCAATTACTACACTGGAATTTCAGTGACTCAAGACAAGTGGTTCAGTATATATGACAGGAAATGAGGTACATCCTAGCGGTACCTTTTTTCTTATCATAAATAACAAACCGCTTGTCGTGGGACACTGAAATTCAAGTGTAGTAATTGGATTCCTTGCCCCTATAATGTACATAACTTATTTTACCAGTGTGTTTTTAGTTTAGCTGAGAAAAATGCAAAAATAGACATAACTTTATCGAGGGGTGTAGTACCCCCTTTAATGCATAACGAAGGCTATGCTCACTAGCGTTTTGTCTGCATTATATAACCTGATCTACTTCACTGGCAATTTATACCTGTTGCAGGGGCGAGGGAAGTTTATTCTCTGCCTCGA
Source organism: Amphiura filiformis (assembly GCF_039555335.1). NCBI lineage: Eukaryota > Metazoa > Echinodermata > Ophiuroidea > Amphilepidida > Amphiuridae > Amphiura > Amphiura filiformis. The sequence goes on from NC_092634.1 coordinate 40,320,313, forward strand.
AATGCAGAGATAAACTTAACAAACATTTGCGATTTATAGTTGGTGTGTTTTTTTGACCTGAATTAACCCTATTTATTGGACCATTTTAGCATTAAATGAGAAATTTTCTCACACCTCTCGCGCATCAGATAATAACTTCTATGCAAAGGTGTATGATTACATACCACTAATAGGCCTGGGCGGTATATGGAAATACGACGAGTAACTATTTGTTTGCATGGCATCTGAAAAGACTGCATTAAAATCACTGAAATTGATCAAGTTATATAGCCAAAAAAGTACTTTTTAGTGTTTGATGCTTCAAAATGGTACATTTTCTCTCATTATATGACATTTTTGTTGTAATAGTACCAAAATGTTTTAGTAAATATTCGCCCTACCATATTGGAACTTTCAGCTTCGAGGGCGCACTGCAATTTTAAGGTGTTTACGGTTCAGTGCGTTAAAACAAGAAAAGTCACAGGTCAACCTATGTTGAGTTTTTGATCATTTGGCATCTAAATCATATAGTTTCACCTGATATTGGTGGCATTCAACCCGAAATTAGCCATTTTCCCATTGAAACCCGTGTAATACATAATTACTGGTATTTAACCGTATTGATACCGATACATCTGATTGGCGTGTTGTAGGTGTAATGAATCACTGTTTCTAACCCATTTTGGCCTTAGTCTATTTAAATGTTGTCCTCATATTTGCTAAGAATATCCTTATTACTAATTTTGGAGATAAAAGATAAATTCATGAAATTCTTACCGGCTTTACGACACACAGAAATGTTTTTTCCTTGAATGGCTGCCAATGTCATGCACATATACATATATATATATACATGGAATACGTATAGCAACATGCGATTAGACTTTCCGCTCCAAAGAATACCACACACATGAACAAAGTAAAAAAGTTATGTTTCAGTGCTCCTTGTTCACTTGACACAATTTAATGCCGGTTCACAAATGGCACAGATCAACAGTTTGACTTTGACCTTGGATCTGAACTTATTTGTTACTATTATCATTATTATTATTATTATTATTATTATTATTATTATTATTATTATTATTATTATTATTATTATTATTATTATTATTATTCGACCTATACGGTATATTTACTATAATATATTGTGTGTAGGCCTACAATCACATATCTTACTACAACAGATTAATATTAGCGGCTTCTTGTTCAGGTTGATGATACAATTGACCCCTACTGGCAGCGCTGTGTTGTAGATATAGGAGATGAACTAGTTAGCATCATAAATCAAAAAGTATAAAAGCTATGATTTTAGCATTTGCTCTATGTTTCAATTACTTATTCTTTTCAACATATCTGAATTTTCAACCCGGTACAAGCTTTAATAACGGGGGACCATATGAGAAAGAAATCCTACCATCTATCAAAACTCCCGTGTTATTCCAATGCACATTTTGCTTCACCGGACTGCCCTGTCCTGGTTGCATTTGGAAGAGAGGTGTCACGAAATCGTAATAGGTACAAATTTAGTACTTTCTGTCAATCAAGTATGGTTTATTCTCTACAAGTCAATCTTTAAATCATTAGCATAGTCCTTATAATAACGGGGGACCGCCTTGATGAGTAAATGACAGCAAATACCCCAAAACTCGGTCAGTGGAGCTCCGCCCGTACATGTCAATAGCGTCATTATCGATTGGATTAGTCGACCGTAGCGGACAATTCGATCGCTCATTGGATTAATATTATTACGTGGTAATAAATTTGCATTGGACAATCGATTACTATAATGGTTTAGTACTGTATATCTCGGTTTAATCTTCACAAAGCGGGTTTATGTCTGGAAAGGTCACGGTGAATTTGCCGTGGACATAACTGCACTATGACAATATTCTGTATATGCACACAAACATCCGGACGACTCCTGGAGCCCTCGCCAGGGGCTTTTATCCTGAACTCCACCAGGAGCTCTCAAGATTGGACCTAATTTGGACATGTACACTAAGTGATCTGAAAGGAAGTTCATGGAAGCTTGGCATATCAATTCTACTCCAGACAATTGCAATAGGAACAAAGGAATGGGCATTCCTTCTGAATGGAATAGGTTATTCATAAGGTCCTCTAACCATAAAATTAACCTCTGTTGTTCTCCACATAGGAAGTTCCCTTATTGACTCGTTGACACTTCCTGCCTATCATTTTGATATCCCCTTCCCAGCTAACACACTACGTTTTCACGACGTTCGCTAACGATGGACTTAGGTTGTCATTTACGTTGTAAACACGTAAATCTGTGAACTCGTATTCGTGTTGTGACAACGTTATTTTCGACGTTGATTTTTGTACGTTGATATAACGTCATTACGACGTTGTAATGACGTTGTTTCGACGTTGATGCAATGTTTGACCAGACCTGGTGACAACGTTTGAATAATACGTTCAGAAAACGTTACAAAAATACATATCTGAAACGACATGGAATAGTTTGGCTGTTGACACCATGGAATGTAAATTATCCCATTCCAAGGAGATGGTCCAGCCAAAATTTTTCCATCGTGTCGTCTGACGATCGCCTTTAGGCTGCGATCACATAGAAGAATACTATTCGGGTATACGGTGCACGTTTTGCAGGTGCACGCGTATAGCTTAAATCGAGCAAGGCAATTTCATAGTACCGGGTCACATAAGGCTACGATCACATAGAAGTATACTATTCGGGTATACGGTGCACGTTTTGCAGGTGCACGCGTATAGCTTAAATCGAGCAAGATAATTTCATAGTACCGGGTCACATAAGAGGGCACTATTCGATTAGGCCGTATACCTGCGTATAGTATAGTATAGTATAATGGGAATCGTGCGTGTTCGATTTTAGTGCAGCATATGCCGTCCTAATTTTAAAACTAAACCATATTATGACACCTCGTTGAATGCAATGTGACCTCAAGAAGTAAAGTTACAAGCATTTAATTAGACAAAGAAAATTGGTAAACTGACCTAGTCCTATACTCGATATATATATATAGTATACTCCTATATGAACTCAGCCTGATCGAATGAGCGTATTTCGTATAGCGAATACCGTATACCGTATACTTCTATGTGATCGCAGCCTTAGGCGTGAAACTCAGAGTAACGACTTCTATTCCTGAAGTTCTAAACTTTGAATTTTTATACGCTCTTCCTTTTTGGGATTGAACAACATTATTGCCGGATGTTAACATAATGTCATTATCGCGTTGTCTTGACGCATAAAGCACGTGGTTAAAACGAGGGTTAAAAGTCATGAACTGATCCAGATAAAACGTCATCTAAGGACGTCGTTAGTACGCAAATTTATGACGCCGTATAAATGTTATGGTCTGACCCCGATACAACGTTATCTACTGACGTTGTAATTACGTTAATATGCGTGTTGTGACGTTATTTTCGGACGTTGATATAACGTCATAGTGACGATGTTTCGACGTTCACAATAAACACAAGGAAATAATTCTTACCTCGGAATTTTTAGATGGTACTCCATCTTTCATCAGCGAGTGAGTGGCTGTATCATCAGGTCGCGATCTTTTGATATTTGACCTGATAACAGATTCGTAGACTCCTGGAGGTTTTAACTAAAATTGTAATCTAATTTTAATCTAAAATGATAACCTACCAGAACCTCTTCGTAGTCTTGTGCATTAGTATTGTAGTACTCACAGACATCACCTTCACGACCGGCTAAATACAGTCCTTTGCGAATTGAAAATTCGTTTTTGATGATTTCCATTGCTCTCACTTTGATAGCCATAAGAACGGGACACGTGTCACTACGCATGTCCTGTATGCTTCAATTCTGCACATTAATGTTAAATTATAATTACGTATATAATATCATTTTGACGTTTTATTGGATTATACCCACAGCTGGGTCAATGTGACCCGTTTTGTTATGAAACTACTCAATGATATAGTTTTTGTTTATTGATGATTGGCTGAGCAGTTGTGGCACACAAGACTCGATATCCAATCAGTCTCCGGATGTCAGCCCGTTTTCTCCTCATTTCTGGCTTTGGAGACGTAATTGAGCTTTTACATACACAGGTAAGTGGCTATTATGTTGTCTTCTGACTATCTTGTGAACTCACGAGACTCTGAAGTACCGAATTAGGATATTGTTAATACTTTTGTTATTAATTTTTGTGGCATATAAGGGTTTTCATGTAAACTGTCTTAAGTAAATTTGGATCGGAAAAAATAACGTTGAAATCGGTATAACATGAACTTTCTCCCTATACAATTGGATTATAGCCATAACCGTGTCAATGTGACCCGGTTTGTTATGAAACTGCTCAATGATATAGTTTTTGTTTATTGATGATTGGCTGAGCAGTTGTGGCACACAAGACTCGATATTAACCAATAATTAGTCTCCGGAAATCAGCCCGTTTTCTCCTCATTTATCGCTTTTGAGACGAAATTGAGCTTTTAGATTATACACAGGTACAGGTAAGTGGCTATTATGTTGTCGTCTGATTACCTTGAAATACCGAATTGGGATATTTTTAATACATATTTTTGTTATTTTTTGTGGCATATAATGGTTTTCTCCGTGAATAAATAATTTGAATACTGATTTTAAAGGGGGTATCCGGCAATCATAACATTATGTTTTATATGTTAAAAAAATAATGATCACGCATGAATCACATGGTTTCATTTAAAACAAAACGAATAGAAACAGTCGGGTTTCAACACGCGATATTCAAATTTCCCGCGCCGAAATTGTCTAAGTGCACGGACGTAATGGTTATTTGTGCTCCATTGTTGTCAGCCTTCATTGTATTACTGAGACGTCATTGCACTCGACAATTTCGGCGCCCGGGAATTTTGAATATCGCTTGCTGAGAGACGGATGTTTTTTTATTCGTTTTTATGGTCACTATGAGTTTGTTGTAAATAAAAACGCCGTGATTCGTGCTTGATAATTATTTTTCTTACAGATATTAGCATAATGTTGTGATTGCCGGAGACTTCCTTGAAGTAAATTTGGGTTCGGAAATATATACCGTTGGAATCGGTATAACATGAACTTTCTCCCTAAAATGCCTCCATTATTCAAGGATAACCAAAGAGTGATATTTTACCACACAAAAGGGGTTGTTAATGTGGCACCCATTGTTGGGTAAAATTTTACTCAACCGTCTTAACAGTGTACACTCTTAGAACAATGTCAACGTCTTGTTTCATTCATGTCTTAGCAGGATCAGTTTTCTTGTATTCTACTTTTAAAATATATTGTGATGCTGTAGTTGAAATGTGAATTAGTTAATTTTAATTGCTAAAAACTAAAAAGCCTCTGTTTTTCATTCATATTCTGTTCCAGACTTTGCATTGCATAATGCAGCGTGTAGCAGTAATAGGAGCCGGTCCAGCAGGACTATGCGCTGCCCGATATCTGTCACCCAAGCCTGACTCATTTGAACCAATTGTATTTGAAAAAAGTGATCGGATTGGAGGCACCTGGGTTTATACTGAAGAGACTGGCAAAGATCAATATGGATTCCCTATTCATTCCAGCATGTATAAAAATCTCAAGTAAGTGGTGAAGGTTGTAGACGTGAGGGAGGTAGGTAAATAACAGGTACACTGGATGGGTGAATGACCACCCAGTAAATTATTTTGCCCACCCTTGGAAATTCAACATGCCCATTGCCCCAAAATGCCCATCCAGTAATATTATTTGCCCGCAAAAATTGGGCACCATTATAATTATCATTAAACTAGTACCATGGATCAATATATCAGGATGTGGCACTAGCTCATTTGCATGTGTCCCTATTCTAAATTTGCCATAGGTTTGCGTGGCTAAAACAAAAACCGTGAATTTAGTGCCACCCCCTGCTAGTACCAGAATGATGTCTCTTGAAATAAGCTGTAGCTAAATTATTTGGAAGTGGTGTATCTTTTCATAAATTGTGTCATATTTATTGATTGTAGTTCAGAAGAGCAGGAATTAATATCACACAGTAGGGCCTAGGAAGTGGTATAGGAAGTTAACATTATTAAACAATTTTGGACGTTTTGGACACGTGTCAGGTGTTCAAAAGATATTACATTTATGAATGCATCCCAGGTAGGTTTTGGGTTAATTGTTCATCAGTTCATGGTTTTTTTTATTACAAGCAAACCAATAATGTTCATAATTCCTTATTAAATAATTTCAACACTACTCAGCAACATAGCTATATTAATTCCAATATAGACTAATGAATATTATAGAGAGGGGGGATAGGATGTGTGTGGGGAGGAGAAAGAGAAACAATGGGGGGGGGGGGATTAACGGAAGAAGGAAGGGAAGGGAGGGGGAAGTAAAGTTCGAGAGTGGAGTGGAATACTGTGTAGGGCCTGGGTGGCTCACGCTCCAGTAATTTCAGATGATTGAGCTCAGTAATACATCAAAGAATGTCTTCCAATTCATGAAAACATATAGATACTCAGCTATCGGATTAAAAGCTTAGAGGGAAAGTCTTGCTGCTCAGCGAGTGTTTGTAATTATCAGAAGGTTTTCTCCAAATTCAGTCTCTAATGTGTTCTGAAAACCTTAGTTCATCTTTACATCTATATAAATAAAAGGAAGGTTGCCCATCTTGTGCGCGAGTGTTCTCCGAATTGCCTAAACTTTCGGCTTTGATTTATTGGTATATTGATCGGGTACATATTACCATTTTTCCATCGGACATTCGTTTTTGCTAAAATTGGTGGTAACTAAGAGAATAACATAAAAAACTGTCGTGTTGCTATGCAAAATCGATCGCAGTGGCATTGTGGGTAATAAGGACAGTGTGAACCGCGTAATAATATTTCCATTAAAAAACCATACGCATGCATAGCAACATTGCCCCGTTTTCTGCCAACTACGAGGTGGCCAAGAAATGATTCAGGCTATCTAGATGCATAACAGCGCATAATTTAATAATGATCTCACGAGCTTTTCGTCCCTACGCAGATCTACGCGCCCCATTTACCGCCACTGCATCAAGGTTGGCAGTCAAGAAATTAAGGCTACGACGCGTGAATCAGGTCTTTGCGTCATCACTAAGGTAACGTAGGAAACAGTGGTCTGGTAGTCTAGAGTGGTGATAGTGCCTGCGTGGAGACCCGGGGTGCAGAGAGTCAGTGTACAATTTCATTATTTATTCTAGGCCTATGAATCGTCCGGAGATTGAGGAATATATACGGGAAATGCATTGCACTTTATTTGGTTGAAAACGGTCAACAAATATGGTTAAAACCGGGATTTTTTTTCCCGGGCCTTTTTATTGTCAGTGGTAGCGCGTACCGTAACTAACTGGCAGCGCGTTGGTGTTAGTGCGTTGGCGTACAAGGGATGTGACTCGCACGCACGGGGCGCATATGCATAGGCCAACTTTCCGTGCCAGAGAAATAGAAAAGAAAAGAAAGTAGGACAAAACTGAAAAGGTAGGCCTACTATGGATGGGTTATGGGTACAGGGTTGTGGATTAGAGTAAATAAATAAATAAATCTATATATAAATAAAAGGAAGGCGCATATGCATAGGCCAACTTTCCGTGCCAGAAAAGAAAAGAAAGTAGGACAAAAAGGGTACTGGGTTTGGTTAAGAGATTACCAAAATGATAAAAATCGTAAGGATACGGGAGGAAGGAAGGAACCTAAAAATGAAAGAATAAATAAATAAATAAATAATTCATGAAAAAGGAAGCTAAAATAATGAGAACAGAATTAAATACAAACGGGAAATCAAGCTACAACTTAATAAGCAGGAAATATGAAAATGGGAACAAAATAATAGAAAAAAAACCTAAAGCTAAAAGGACAAATGTAAGTAAGGGTAGATTTATAAACGGCACGGGGTTCAATAAATAAATAACATGGGAACGGAAAATCACAAGCTAAGCAGCATATATCTATTGGAACAAAATAGATTTATGTAGGAGAAACTGAAGAGAAAGAAAGAATAAAATGAATAAAAAAGAAAAGAAAGGGAAGACAAAAAAGATACGGGTATTATACGGGTTACTAAATGAAACGGGAGCAAAATAAAGAAGGAAACGTAAGAAAAAAAAGCTAAAATTAAAAACTAATCAGAAAATATAAGAAAAATGAAGCCAAAATAATGAAAACAGAATTAAATAAATAACATGGAAACGGGAAATCACAAGCTAAGCAGCATAAAAAAAGAAGCTAAAAGGAAACGTAAGAAAGGACAGATTTAGAAAATAATGGGAATGCGGTTAGGCCTAAATAAATAAATAACATGGAAACGGAAAATCCCAAGCTAAATAGCAATTTTTTAATGGGAACAAACTAGACCCATGTAGAAGAAACTGAAAAGAAAGAAAGAAAGAAGCTAAATGGAAATGCAAGAAGGAACAGGTTTAGAAAAATAAAATTTACCTTTTCAATGATTCTACCTTTTCAGTAATTCCTCCTGTTTTAGTGATCGCTCCCATTTACTCATCTAGCGGGGACCCGCGCGAAGCGCGGGTATCCCGCTAGTTTTAATAATAAAGTAATGTTTCAATAGTGGGGTTTCAACTCGAGTTACAGGTAAATAATTCTATTTTGCCGGACAACACTTCCTAATACGCAAGATCGAATACGTACTCAGCGCATCTAATTATTTTAACTGGAACATTCGTCCCCATTTCATTATATGGATTAATTCAAAAAAGTTTTGGTACCCGATGTTCAACAGCTTTTTATAAAAAAATATAGCCGGAAAAGACCAAAATTATCATCAGGTTTGCCAAGTGGAAGTTGAAAACTTGTTGGGTCTGACAATATTTAGCAACATTTGACTCATGAATTTTCATATTTATCGCTACTTTGTCAAATATTGAATAATAACACCTGGTCTAAGATAATTGAACAGGTGACTAAGGCGTGAAATCAAAACTCGACCGCCGGTTCCGGGCGACTCCGTCCGGTTAGAGCCGGTTTCTATTGTTCTAAACAATGGAATGAGGTTCACCCGCCGGTAACCGCCTGTAAATCGGTATGTTGCCTCTTCAATACTTTTAACTGACTGTTTCATTTCGTTTTATTCAGGACTAATCAATCCAAAGAAGTGATGGCTTTTCCAGATTTTCCATTTGATCCTTCTCTTCCATCATTTGTGACCCACAAGGATGTGTTAGACTATCTGGAAAAGTATGTCGCACAATTCAACCTATTACAATACATCAAGGTATGTTGAAGTCAATCATGTTGTTAACTAATATTGATTGATTAATTAACCAAATTAAATAATTACTTAATGACTCAATGACTGTGATTTGTCCAAAAGAGTCACGTGAGAGCCCATTAGTCTACAATAATGGGGCCATAGATGAATAAATAAACAGAATTTTCCCTGCCTGTGCCCCCTTTTTTATTATTAGAATTCAGCTGATGCCGGTACAGCGACATCGCTTATCTTACGCGCGAAGTTTCTTTTGTGTACGGTCGCGCTGTTTGCGCTATTTTTGAGTTTGCTCACGCGGTACCTGACTTCGCGTCGATCCGCGGTATGAATGGGGCAAACGTATTCTACAATAATGTGTCAAGCTTATAAAATATTTTCGCGATACGCGCTGTTAATATGGTCACTAACGCCCCAGCAAACACAAAAACGTTTTTAAAACGTTTTAAATAAGTTATATTTTGCGTTTTGGTTTAGGTAAAAACGTTTTTATCTTACTATAAATAGGGGAATGTTGTATGTATCTATGTATCTATGTATGTATCACTATAAAGGCTCTGTCAGTTTCGATCCAAATGTCGCCAAATTCATACGGGAGATCGATGAATATACGGGAACGTGTTTAAACTTTATTTGGTTGAAAACGGTCAAGAATTGGCTGCAAAACCAGTGAAAATATGGGTAAAAACGGGTTTTTTGTTATGAAAATCGGTTGTCAGCCTACGCGTCACTGCAGCTGGCCGGCAGCGCGTCGGCGCCTCGTGCGTAATGCGCACTACGCCAATGGGGGCACGTAAACGGCGCAGAGCCACGCGACTGCGAGCCAGAGACCAGTGAACATGATAATACGGAACTAACACAGAATTAGAGAAGGAGAACCGGGACTCCCTATACCGCTACGTACAATCGCGCCGTCAGCTATGGGGAGAAAATTGGGGGTATGGGGTCCTTGCCGACGGTGCGCGGAGACGAACGAAAACAACTCTGCGTCTCATCTGAAGCGTCTTGGTACTCGCGTGCAGGTCGCATCAAGTGCGTCTCTAAAGGGGCGCAACACTAAATCACTACGCATTTTATGTAAGAACGAAATTCGGCTAATATAGTCCATAGTGAGTATGAGATTGTAGCGACCATATCTACCGACATGTTCACTTTAAATCACTCAATATCAGCTCATATGAATTCGACAAGTGTCTTCAATGATAACATGCAGAAAAAACCGGACATTTTATCTCAAAAGCGATTCTCTGTGGCGGATGAAGACAACTTCCGATTTTGAAATGTGAGTGGTGAATTTAGTATATTTTTAGGCCATATTTTTTGCACCGCGAAATAGCGAAAAAAGTCAACGGTCATCGATATATGCCGACAAATGTTTTGGAATCTACAGAAACAGAGCTTTAATTTGATACCAAATTTATTTTTCCAAGTATTGCAGGGACGCCAGGAATGGCGCTCGAAGTAGGCCAAAATCACACGTTATCCTATGGGACGCTTATCTAGTCTTGCGCCCCCCCAAATGCGCCCATCATAATGCCTCACGCGCATTCCGAGGGAAACCGAATAACCTCAATTTTGGCTCCATGCCTGTATCAAGATGGCGGTCGAGTCCTGGTTCTCTGGTTTTAATTATGTGGGAACTAACAACTAAGGAAAAATAAAGGACAAAAAGGTACATGGACGGGTCACGGGATTATGATAACGGGTGAACACGTCCGCAGACACGCTATGAGCTAAGCAAAAGAAACTAAAAAAGAAAGTGTAAGAAGAGACAGGTTTAGAAAAATAAAATGTACCTTTTCAATTATTCTACCTGTTCAGTCCTGTTATGGTGAACGCTCCCATCTAGCGGGGACCCGCGCGAAGCGCAGGTATCCCGCTAGTAACATTAAAATGTCGGGTTATCATGAAATCGTTTAAAACGTTTTGTATGAAAACACACTACAACAATATTTTTCAAATGTTTTCGAAATGTCATTGTAAACTATTTTTGCAAATATTTTTGGCCAAATATTTTGTCAACACTTAAATAACATTATGTTAAAATATTTGCACCCAGCAAACACAGAAATGTTCTTAAAATGTTTTTTACAAAACGTTTTAATAACATTTAAATATAAAGGTCGTGAAAACATTTTAAAAACGTTATTGTAAATATTTGGGGCAAACATTTTTAGCAAAATATTTTTTCAGCCCCCAAATAACATTCTGTTTAGAATGATTTGTACCAAGTTTTCAAAAATGTTTTTAGAATGTTATTAAAACGTTTTTATACCCTTTATATAACCCGACATTAAAATGTTTTCTGTAAAATATTTATGTTTGCTGTGCAGTAAATTACCAACAAATAATATTTAATGTACCCTTTATATAGCCCGACATTTAAACGTTTTCTGACAACCTTTTATAAGCTTTTGCGAATGATGTCGAAAACGTTTTGTGTTTGCTGGGGCGCTCCACCTTGAAGAACTTTAGAAAATCGCTTAAATGCCAAATGTTTTCAACTATAACTTGGTTTTCTTACAAAATATACATGATATTACATCAAATTAAAGCTAATTAGAACTTTAATCGTGATGCAAATTTTTCTTTCTTTCACAACATTGTCCTCATTTTATCTATTGACCTCCTCATGTCAAACAATCATTCATCATCATTTACTTGTTTATTTTCAGTTCAAAACTGTAGTTGAATGTGTAAAGCCTGTCACCAATGGTGAGAAGACGCTATGGGAGGTGACTGTAAGAGATTTGACTGACAAAGTAAACGGAAGCCAGACTAGCCTTTTTGATGCTGTTATAGTCTGCAATGGGTAAGGCATTACAGATTATGCCGAGAGGGGGTTGTCAACACACAAATACACATGCATACGAGAAACAAGCATTACTCATGTATCTTAAACTATCAAAGCCTATAAAGATACTATTTCCTGTGTGCATCTCCAGGAAGGGGGCGGAGTCGGGTATCACATAAAACACCAACAGGGTTTAGGTTATCCAGCAAATGAGTATCTAGGATTTTACAACTGAGAACCTGCGACTACAAGCCTGTGACAAAGATATTTTTATTGAGTAAAGTATTTTATGTGTATTGTAGGATCTGCAGACACATTTAAATAGAGAGTGGAGTCCAAGGACTCCAAAGGAGATTGTAGTCCAATGACTCCAAAGTCTGTAATGCATTAGTTCTTTCCATTACAAAGGTGAGGTCAACTAACCAAGGATAGCCCTACAGTTAGTGTGTTTGTAAATTAATCGTTGGTTATGGAATAGGTAGGGCAGGCATGTTTGGATCAGCAGTTAATAGAAGATCTGAAGTTAGTGATCCATTGTTGAGCACTCAGCAAGACAGTAAAGAAGTTGGCTGGTACTCTTTCAAGTATGTTGTTCTACTAACTTCTTGACTGCCCCTCGTTTACGGTATACGTAGGTTCAATATACTGTTGATGTATCCACCGGCCCCAAGATCATTAAAATTAGTCTTCTTATGTGTATTTTTTTACGAAGTTAATTTCCTAGAACCGGTTGCATTAATCATTATACCAAATCAGCCAAATTTGTACAAATAATAAGATATTTTATGTTGATACCTTCAATCATTTATTTGATTAAATCAGAAAAAATTCAAACATTGTTAAGGGATCTAAAATGAGCGTTTATTGCGTTTCGACAGTATTTTTGTGGGACATGAGAGCACCTCAGACCTATCGAATTGCATTCTGAATACGAAGCATGCCTTTCTGATATCAAATAATTTTCATTTTTTGAAAATCACAATATAATACAAATTTTATATAAATCTAATGATATATTCTTAAAGTGTATGTAGCAGGGAGGAAAAGCCGACGGTCAATTGAAAATTTTGACCTTTCGTATTACAGATATGGATTTTTTTCCCAAAAAGACCTAATTTTTTTTGGGTGTTTTGGGAAAAAAATCCATATCTTCAATACGAAAGGTCAACATTTTCAATTGATCGTCGGCTTTTCATCCCACCTACATATACTTTAAAGTATAAATCATCAGATTTACAAATTTTACTTCAAGTACTGTTAAATATCAAAAATATCAATTTTTAATGATTTGCCATAAAATGTGTATTAAATTGCGAATTTCAAAAAATCAAAATTATTTGATATCAGAATGATATTCTTCGTAATCAGAATGCAATTCGATATGTCTGATGTGCTCTAATGTCCCAAAATAAATACTGTCCAAATGTTCATACCCCAGCTCTTAAGTGTTTAAGATTTTTTGAAAACTCGCTTTTTCGGAACAGCGATTTTCAAGTTTTATCAAGTTTTTTATCAAAGTTTTTAGTTTTATCATCATTTTATACGATTGCTTTTTAAAACATTATATCACTAATTATTGACATCTTTAATCAATTGCAGGCATTACTCTGTCCCCAAAATACCAAAGCTGAAAGGACAAGACACTTTTACCGGCACCATCCTCCACAGTCACAATTACCGTAAACCAGAGGATTTCAAAGATTCTACTGTAGTATGTCTTGGAGCCAGTGTCTCGGGACAGGACATTGTACTAGACATGCATCCACATGTGAAGATGGTGTTCCTGAGTCATTGGGGAGAAACTCTGCCGAGTGAGTTTCCTGCGAATGTTGCACAAGTACCAGCCATAGATTACCTCAGTGGTAACAAGGTGATATTCACAGATGGACAGACTTATGAAGTGGACACTGTTTTGTTATGTACGGGTTATGAGTTCAATTTTTCATTTCTAGCAAAAGAATGTCGGGTGACAGTTAGTGAGGATCAGATAGTATCCCCGTTGTTTAAACATCTGATCCATGCAGAATATCCAAGCCTCTCTTTTATTGGTTTACCAACCCGCAATCTGTCTTTCCCACAATTTAGCCTGCAAGCAAGACTAATTATAGCAATACTTGAAGGATCATTCAAACTCCCAAGCAAGGAGGAGATTGAAGTGGATAATGAATCTGATTTACAGCGACGCCTTGACTTGGGTTGGCCCCGTAGATACGCACATATTTTAGGGCAATTTCAATGGGAGTATTATAACCAAATAGCACAGCTAGCAGGCATACCACCTCTCAAACCAGTTATAGAGAGCTTGTATACAGAAACATGCTACCAAAGACGTAATAATGTGCGCCATTATCCTAAACTGAATTATGAAATTGTTGATGAAAAGAACTGGCGTCAGATTACTGGACATAATAGTAGCGATGTTTAAACCTTAACGTCCACATGGTATCTTGACCAGAAGGGGAGGGACCTGGGCTGCTAGGTTCATCGGACTTGGGGGAGTTAGAGTTAAGTTAAGATAGAGGGGGCCCGGTGATGTGCCTCTCATGGATGTGGTAAAGGTAAAATAAGGGTGTACATATGTCAGGCATGTTGAGGAGGACTTGGCGACGGTGTTGGCCAGGCTAGGACAGGATTGCTATTTTTCATTCCTGTCATGGATGGGCGAACACCCCGGGCGAACACTCCAGGGATGTCATGTAGTACAACAAATCATACCAAGAATTTTTCTCAATTTGATTTTATCCTTTCTTGGTATGACAAATGTTGGTTTAAAATTCGTGTAAACTCCCGACTTCATGATGTATTCTTCACGTTAGGTAGGGTCCGATTGCCGACCACCGTCGAGAACTACAACTGGTAGCCAGCGAAAGTTCATGTCCGAGATCTGCAGAAGTCTTGGCCGAGTGAATGTGTCTGTGAATATTTACTATGGGGGGGGGGGGGGGGATGTGTAGTGCATGACCAAAGAGAGTTTATTTTCGTATTTCCATACCTTTTATACAAACTTTTTTGGAAATCTCTAATTAAGAAGCCTGCTATCTACGCAAGATAGCAAAAATGAAAATTGAAAAGGCATATAATTTTCAAATTCTCAAATGGATCCGTTAATAGGTACTGTTCATTCTCATATCTTTTTCCAAAATATAATACACCCTATCTGTACGAAAGTTAATCAAAATTCAAAAGTTGTTGTTTTTAAAAATAACAAAATTTCAAGTTACATTGTAAATTCAAGGTCATTCGATAGGGTATCCAATGACCTTGGTACCTCTGAATACATGTCTTCAAGATATCGATCTATCATGCTCAAAACAGGGGGTCATCCCCTAATTGTACTCTCTTGGCCACTTGAGGGCACATGACTTCCCATGTTCAGTTTGGGGCCTCCAAATGTTGCCCTGACCTAGGGCCCACAAGAAGGTAAATCCGGCCTTGACAGGTTGAAACACAAAAAAGAGATTCTTGTTAAATCAAATATGCATTCTAATGATAAATCATGACTTATAGGCCGTATTAAAAACGTGATTTCTCAACGATAAGATGGTTTTGCGTCAGATAACCAAGAACTATGGCGTAAAAAGAGCCTTACCATTCTAATAGGATCAGGAATATACAGAAAACTATTCCAAACAATGGCACCAGCAGATGAAATTTGTTATCAACTGCAGTAAAACTTCTGACTTGAAAAGTAACGCTAATGCTATGCTTGCTCAGGTCTCTATGGACCTTGACCCTTTAAATCTTAGTCATCTGCCTGTTCACTACAGCTCAACTTACCGTACTTTTCCTAACCAGACAGTCCATGCCAAAATTGTTACTACACCTTTACATTTCATCGAATCTCTTTTTGATGTCTGTCATTTTGAACATCACACTTGAAAGATGTATGCTATGTAGAAACTTTATTTTGCAATTTCATAATTTGCATATTATTAGCATATTTGCAAGAAAAAACATGAAAATCAATAAATACCTATATTTTTCACAATTTCAATATTTTATTAGAAATTAAGCATGTAGGCCGTTTGTTATGACTTGATGAATGAAGCTGTTAAAACAGATTTTGATATTTTTGCTTATTTTTCCTTTTTTTGCCCCAAAATGTGTAAAAATCAACATTTTTTTTTTTTCCTATATTTTCTTTGAATATTTATCAAATTTCTTAATTTAGGTATAATACAGTGCAGAAAAAGATGTCAAAAAAATCTGTTAAACAGATTTCCAATAAATAATGTTCCATTTTCCATTTTGGGTTAAATACTCAATTTTCATGCGCGGGATATTTGAAACATAAAATGAAAACATGTCCATTGCACTTTTTCCTCGAGATGTACTATAATATCAAGGTTACGGATATATTATAATCCCTTCTTATCTTCACTGATCCATCAGATACCTATTGTTATGAATGATCAGTGAAAAGGTTCAGAACTGGGCTACTAATGGTCTGTCAAGTATCTATAGTTATTTTCATGACTGTGTCAACTCAAAAATCATGCAAGGTCGAATGTAGGAAAAATATGTTTATAGTTATATCAATGGGAGGTTTGTGCTGAGCTTGGCAAACTGAAGTCACCCAAAGCCACGGTTCCTGATCAAAATCCACCTCGGTTGGTATTAAAAAATTCGCTTATGAACTGAGCGTACCCCTTACTGATAATTATATTCCTACTAAGTTCCTACTAAGAAAGTAAAGTTCCCAAACAGTATAAAGGCGATAGTTATGCCTATTCCTAAGCAACTGCCCCTATATACTATTGACAAACTGAGACCAGTGTCACCCACCTCTGTTTTTTGCTAAATTTGCGGGTGGGTCCTAGATAATATGCAGCATGAAATTGATAAACGCCAATTTGGCAATGTTAAGGTGTCTCGACATCCCATTACCAAGATTACCTTGTTAGCCTTCTTAACCATCTTCATTAAGGGGCAGAAGGAAGTAAAGGCACAATCCTTCTAAATGTCCGGCACTCCAGATTTGCTTTATTAAAAGGCTTGCGACTTGAGAATTGGTACAGAACCGCTGTCATACGTCACAGAGGCCAAGGTCCTTGGCATTGATATTTGGATCAACCTCAAGTGGGACATCAAGTTGCTAACATGCTTAAAAAGCCAATAAGAGATTGTTCCCGCAAGATGTTTGGTTTTGATCGGGATGAGCTGAGTGTCGTTTACAGTGGTTATGTATGACCGATACTTAAGCATGCAAATGTTGTGAGCTGTTGTGTGGTATTCTAGCTAGCACTCTAGCATTGAATAAGCCAAAGAACTCTATCCAAAAAAGAGCCTGTAGAACAATCCTGGGAGGAGATTTCAGTTCTTATCATGGTGCTCTGCTTAGTGTCTTATAGGAGGGTGGAGTACTGTTGTAGGTATACCATTTTGTTGAAGTTCAACAAACCATAACCCCGCTTCTGGATCTCGTTTGAAGTCAAATGATATACCATTGTAAAGCTTATGATATAAAAACACGAAATAAAACAAAACTGACCGGGCGGACTTTACGGCTCATTTGTGGTGTACGGTCACATATTTTCAAACAAAGATCCATTTAAGGGACGACACACCTGCCAGTTTTCATGATAAATTAATTAATTAAAAAGTAAAAATCGTGGCCTCTATGATCGTTTTTTAAATAAAAACAACAACAACAGATCATTTGAAACTTTTTGTAATACGTCCATTACAAGAAGTAATGCATCCAGCTAAAGTATTTTATTTGCAGACCTAACTTTCACATGTAGAACCACATTTGATTGATTTTGTTTCCTCATGTAATAATAAATATAATATTAAATCTACTACAAAACATCAATTACAAGAAATATACAATATGATATTTGCAGACCTGATCTTCCACATGTAGCGCCACATTTGATTGATTGTGTTTCCTCATAATATTAAATCTAATACAACACATCTTAGAATAAGAATTACAAAAAAATATGTACATTATAATATGATCCAAAATACAATGTTGTAAGTACAGTATGATAAAAGCCAGCACACCAACATGACAAAATGTGACCGAACTAACCGGCACATAAAAGCGTAATAACCCAGAAGAGGAGCGGATTAAGAGTTTTAGTTCGTTTACTTGTATAAAATTATATGTTTAATAATATTTTATAAATGTGTTGGTTATACCATATAGTTTATAAATATGTACAGCATCGGTTTTTAGTAAATATTTGCCCTACCTAATTGTAACTTTCAGCTCCGAGGGCGCACTGCCATTTTAAGGTATTTACGGCTCATACCAATGTTGAGTTTTGGATCCCGAAATTAACCGTTTTCCATTGAAAACTGTGTAACAGGCAATTAGTGGTATTGAACCATATAAGGAAAACATGTAGTTTTGAAAAGACTCCTGGCGAAAATTGGTATGAGATATTATGGTTTATTACTATTCATAGTAGTTAAGTGATTTACTGGAGTTAAACCTATGTTATGTGACACAAAACACTGACAAATAAAAGTTTAGCTTTGTGAAGAAACTTTTATATATAGTAACGCCAAACAAGGAATGACCTTTGACCTGAACTAAGGTCAGGTCAATATTAATTGAATTAGTCTAGACTTCCAGTCTTTTGTTAATCTAACTACAGTAATTTAAGTTTATTTGAGACCTCAACGCAAAGTGTGTTGGTAATTCAGGCATAGAGATACATGTAGGGTAAAAGCTAGGCATGCTAGAATACCTTACAAATTTCACTTCCATTCATATTTAACAATCGCCATACACTAACCAATAAGGAATAGCTATTGCTTTTGCTCTGATACTCGCTCAAATTGACTGATTGAAATAGATATCTACCAAAAAGTAATTACCCCCTCTATTGATAGACCAAAATATGTTGCCAAGGTGACTCTTTGAATGAAAAAGATGCCTATTCAAATGTTGCACCTAAACCCATTGAGAATGTTAGAGTGTCTGGTCGTCACTGGTACACTGACTTGAGTAGCTTTTTAGTGTAACTTTTGAAAATGCATCTTTGTAATTCAAGGAGTCACCGTGGCTACAAATTTTGAGCCATCAAGACAAATGAGGTATCCAAATTTGTAGAATTATCCTGGGTATGTTTTTGCTATTTCAGTTTTTAAATTTAATTTATAGATTTTAAGTTTTGTATCGTAATAAAAGGTGGTAATTACTTTTTGGCAGGTGTTTATTTTAAACTGTTAACTTTCATGATACATGTATACGAATCAATCTAAATAAACTGAGAAAAAAAATGAAAAATAGATTGCTATGGTTATTTGAACTATTTATTTCTCTTTTTGTAGACTCATTTCAGTTTGATTTTGTATGATGCGTCGTAAGTTACGAAGAAGTCTTACGAAATGGACCCCCTTACGCCACTGTGGATGTGTATATAATACATGGTTCACCGGTTTTTCCGTAAAACGTTGCTGCCACTTTAGTCCAGGACGTCCAACTTCCGTCGAGAACAAAGGATTGCAACGTGTCTTCCACAACATTTACAAGGAAGTCTGGAGATGTTTTCAAAGTTATTTCGGTGATATTAAACACGATCGATCCACCTGAAAACGAAAATCAAATTAAAACTAGATATGCTGGAGTCTAAAAAGATCACGGAATCCAGACGTAATCTTGAAATGACTTCTAATGATTTTTGACAAAACTGCCTTTTTTATAAAAAAAAATATATAAAGAATTTGTCTTTTGTTTGTCCTCTGGTGACGGTGATCCTAGAGATACATGCCCATTGATTTTTTGTTCTTTATGACAAGAGGAAGAGTTTAAAGTATTGATTGGACCATGGGCCTCAAGGAAGAACAGAAGATTAATTATTGTGTTTTCAACTAACTGAGTGTCCCAGGTTAAAGAAGAAATAAAACAAACAAACCAGCAATACATGTTTATTTTTATAATTATTAAAGAAATGGAGCTCAGACAAACTGGCATTATAATAAAGTAGAGAAAAAATCAGATCCGTTCGGATTCGAACCAGCGTGCACTAACGATTACATGTCGTTCAGCTCACCACCAGCTCATGGCGGATCTGCCGGCGAATTGAACATGTAATGATTTTATTCTCTCGTAAATGTCTCACGACCAATGTTAATTAATTATAATTAGAGAGGGCGGCCTATCTGCTGTGTCCTGGCAGAACATCAGTCAATATGAGACATTAAATATTAAATATTTCTGTGCCACCATACGCCATGAGCTGGACGCCATGCACCCGTGTATGAAACAGCAGTAAAGCCTTGTAACCATACATGATTTTTTCTCTCCTTTATTATAATGCCAGTTTGTCTGAGCTCCATGGGCTTCAAATTAACCGTTGAATAAACCGGGCACTTGGGATAGTCGTCAGGAGCTCGTTGCAAGCAAGCGAGATTGGCCATGTCTAGCATTTCAACTATTCGACCATTTTGATCGTACAATTCATCATCATTGTCCATACTGCAGTTACTGTCCGTTTTCCTATACACAATACACAGTGCTCTCACCATTGACGCGTGACCTCTACAAATGATGCATGTTGGAAGAATGGACACTTGCCTAGTTAACATCACTGTGTGAAAAATAACCAGCCAATATTTTATTTATTCTCCAAAACTTCTAGCAAATATATTTCTCTAACATGACCTAAAATTACAGCTAGGTTAGATGTTCAGAAATGGTCGCACTTTTGTAAAATATGAGTGAGGGCAAGGCATAGCTAGCCAACTCCCCGTGTTAATTGAATGGAGATTTGACCGAAAATATTGGTATCGGACCGCTCACTTCTGAAGGATGCCACAAAAAACAACGGTAAAAGCTACATTTAAACTATTCTAAATAGGTTCTAGAAAATATAGTTTTGTAACATGTCCTAAATTTTTAGCTAATTAAGATGTTTGGAGAGGGTCGCACTTTTGTGTTTTAGGAAGGATATGTAAACGACAGATAACACCAAAAATATGAAGAAATTATTTCCAAACCGTGTTAAGTCAACAATCATTATGTTGCTCATTTTGAAGAATGCTGGTAAACAAAAAGCAGGTCTTTGTCTCATTTCGTGAACAAAGGTACACATACCATTGTTTCCTTTCGTTTCCTTTATAATCGGTTACCCAACTGAAGCTATAATACCAGCTTTATTGCGATGTCGCACATTGAAAACAGACACTTGTGCACAACCAGAGAAGATCTGATTTAATCAGTTGAGCTGCTTTAATGAGTGTTATCTTGGTTCAATAGCTTTTAATGGGGTTTAAGTCCTGCAAAGGTCGAGATGAATTCTACTGTAGACATGACTGCATCATGCATAGATGTACTAACATAGCCTGCTAGTTGTTCAGCCGAAAGCGGTGTATTTAAGACAGAATAAGGCATTTACATGAATCTGTAATTTATATACTGACAGTATATAAATTACCTACATGTATTTGAATGGGGCATCAACTTCGCCAATGCTGCTGTTTCCTTCGTTCTGTGCCAAAATTTTCATTTCAAAAATACCAATTGACAATTTGAATGATTTATTCTCCACTTTTAAACAATTTATAAACAATTTAATTTTTTTCACACTTTCGCTGTGATCACTTAAAATAAATAAACAAAATAAGCGCGGGGATCTGGCCACCTCTCCCTGCCTCCAGTAAGGCTCCAAGGTATATAGATTTGTACGTCGCTGCACCGTGTCATTTGCAGAAGCGATGTTTTATTGTGTAAATGCTCATTTGAATTTGGATTTGGAAGATACCTTCTCTTAAATAACAGTATTGCGAACCACCAGCATACATAACTCGATGTAGAGAGTCTTTCCTATTCAGAGGAAATATTGCAATTACACACCTTATTGCCTTTTAACAATAACCATTGACACTAGCACATATCAGAGAAGATGTAAGAAAAGGATGGAGAACAGAATTATATCCTTGAGATAATCCCGTAGGTAATCCTGTTGCACCTATCATAGTCCTTTATTCTCAAGTGGTGGGTTAACCAACAGTTAACAATGAGAGGAAATTCCTGAACCTAGTTCAGTTGGGGATGATTTGAAGTGACCGCCAATTATGACCATTTGATATTTAATACCAGCAATGTGAAAAAAAAAAAAAAAATGTAGTGCCAAAATAATGTACCCTTTTACGGAAGGAGCAAAGTTTAACAAGTTATAACTCCGCTACTGAAGTTCGAATATCAGCGGCGAATGTCAGGTTATTATTTCCCAGTCTTTAAAAAAATGCAGGCAGAGGCGGGAATCGATCTCGGTACCTCCCGGTTACACAGCACTGTGAAAGACCACTAGACCAACTAAATATCTGTTGTGAGATGTGTGACATTAATCTTTGATATTGCTTAATGGAACAAATCGCGGAATTAAATCAGTAATAAAAGAAATAGATTCTTATATAGCGGTCAAATTAGATAAAGGGGGAAATATTTGTCCCTGCTCGAAAGAAAATATAGGTTAGAAAATTATCAAATAAATTTAAATTACAAATTGAGATTTTATATTTCTTTCTTTCACGAGGCGACATTATCACAGACAAACACTGTATAAGCTAAAAACTCGACGCTCATCACTAGATGCTGTTATTTAGCTCAATGGTAGAGCATCAGACTGCTGATATCAATATCGTTGGTTCGAGTCCTCCTGCCAGCAATGGTTATATTTATGATTTTAATGCTACGCTAAAATTTGTTCAATTTTTTTCGTTTATTTATTTATTTATTTATTTATTTATTTATTTATTTATTTATTTATTTATTTATTTATTTATTTATTTATTTGTTTTTGTTTATTTATGTAAATAATTTGATATATTTGAAAGAGGTATTTGAGCAATTTTATAATCCTATGGGGTCATTTTGAACCCCCACCCCTCCCAACTTGCCAAACGCACAACACCTTTGCATCATACATGTCATCATTAGTCACGATTATGCACTTTCAGTTTCCCACGCGTTTGAACGGGAATTGGATTGCGTACTTTTTCGATGTCTAGTGAGCAATTTTTTTCATTATTTTGAGAAAATGATGTCAAATTTTCTATTCTATATTGTTTGGTAATAATGTCTTTTGCCAATAGTATGTTTAAAGTTGTAATTTTGTGTTTTTGATCGCAAAGATCGGATATTTTCGTTCCCGATTCGAATTCTGAACCCTTCGCAAGGGTGCCGATTTCGGCAGAACTTTGACGATAATTTTGCCTTTTGGACACTTATATGCTTTCGATCCTTAATTTTGTTTCAACCGAGTCTTAAATTATCAAGCACAATACAGTTGGTACCACATTTATATACATTGATGAAATTTTAAAGATTTTTTTTTTTTTTCTAACCGGCGCAAATCGTTAAGTGTGTATTTCCCATTGACATCTAAAATGGCGTAAGCCAGTCCTCAATATACATAGGTACGGCGTATATAGGACTGGCAAGCGAGTCTATGTCATCATCATAAAAATGTGAAATTCAGGTCCCACAAAAATACAGTAATTGTGCAAAAGAGGACATAAATAATTTCTTTCTGCAACCATAATGGGCCGCAATATATCACTAACCGCATAGTCCGAGGCAAGGTTCATTATTGTCAGGGTTAGGGTCTTAGGGTTAGGGTCTTATGGTTAGGGTTAGGGGTTAGGGGTTAGGGTTAGGGTTAGGGTTAGGGGTTAGGGTTAGGGTTAGGGTTAGGGTTAGGGTAAGGGTTAGGGTTAGGGATTAGGGTTAGGGTTAGGATTATATTCGTATTTATTATACTAGTAATAGTATATTGTGTGTATGCAGTTTATTCCGTAATCAATAAGTATCATATAACAAACACCTTTCTGGCACAACGAATCATAGCACAGTCGTGTAGGCATTAGACTATGGATACAAAGGTTGTGGGTTCGAACCCCAGGTAAACAGTTATAGAATTTTAATTCTATCGATTTCTTTTTTTTTTTTTATGTAAGAGGAAATAATAATGGTAATAAACTCGTGTTATATCTAGCCTCATAGGCCTATTAATTACATGTATGTACTATGTGTTATCGCATTGTGGCCCATTTAATATGGTTGCAGAAAGAAATAACGCACGCCGGCAACTAGACTACTATACAAAAAAATAGTATCAAATCTTTCCTGCTCAATCAATATAATACTTGCAAATAGATCATAGTTTACTAATCTAATCCTGTAATGTAGACCTGTTATATCACCTGTATTTGCATGTAGAGTCTATACATGGTTTGTTATGGTAGGGATTAGTGTCCGATCTCTGTAATGTAATGTAAATGAAGCATATTGATATGCAGGAAGAATCGATCAGGGCGCTATCTATTAGGAAAGATAAACACTATTCAAAATATCAATAGACAAGAAGAAAGGGATGTAGAGATTTGTAATTGAGTCATGCATGATTTATCAGAAGGTTCTTTCCAATTCCCAAACGTAATGCTTACCATGTTTTGTCATTCTGGTAAACTCTGGCAATATACTCGGTGTAATGTGTCCGGGTAGCATGCCACCATTCATACACAAAACTTCATACGAATCTGTACAAAGTAGAATTTAAGAATCATTCTTCCTGTCATGCAACAGCTAGGTCTTCTACTATGTCTATGCTATTTTGGTCTACTCTGTCAATCAACAAGGCTTGGCTCCAATGCAATTACGTGTAATTGTGCAAACCAAAATTCCACACCCCAGGATGCTTTAAAAGGTTTGCCTATTTTTGCATTTTTCTCAAAAATTATAGCGCGTTTGTGACAAGTAAGATATGTATATTATAGGGGCAAGGACTTCAACTACTGAACTGGGAATTCAGCAACTCAAGGCAAAAATATGCACAAAATTTACCAGGGGTGTAGTACCACCTTAACTTAACAATTAAGTTATTTATATTTTTATTATGTCAAAATATAGCTTCTAAATGTTTTATATACTGAATAATAACAGATGGCGCTATCACTGCACTGATATGAACAATACTTACGATCGTTTATTTGATTCTTTCTATGTAGTTGTACGCTATCACATATTAAATTGCGGTAAATACCCTTGGATCTAGCCAAGTCTAGCATTTCCTGAGAGAAATCCAGTGCATCCACCTTGGTGTAACCGAGTTTCCTGAGCTGTTTTAGAAAGTTGGGTAAACAATATAAATTATAGTTAACGGGGCTGTCATTTTCTTTAAAGGAGGGTTCCAATCAGATATATAATGGAATTACTCCGCCACGGCCATGACAGCAGGCGTAGCAATGTATCATTGTTGTCCCATTCTCAGAACCAAATGTAAAAGTTGCAGATTGCTTCATTGGGCGCCTTATTGATTTGTCATGGCTGGACTTTTTAGACCGCACTATGTCTAGTTTTATTTATATTTATTATATTTTTTTTATACATCAATACGGACTCATCCGCCGTTTTTGAATCTTTGGAGAGATTGCGATGTTCCAAACGCAGCACGTGGAACGTACGTTTTCACGTACGTTTTTACATACGTCAATACAGTGTTAAATATTGCTAGTCTCGGTTCCAAACTGGATTGTACTCATTCGTCACGAAGGAAAACAAGTGAGCTGGAAAAAAGACTATAATATTTGATCTAATCTAATCTAGGTCGATAGAGGGCATAGTGATTGAAAAAATAACAGTAAGCTGAGTCTCTGCCTAATTCAAACAGGCCGCTTTTGATTTTGACTAAAATTTTGACCTACATGCTGAATAATCTTAATTGTTTTTGTGCTACCCAAATATTATAGTTGCCCAAAAACATATATTTTGGTAGATTAAAGATCACTACATCCAAACATCATGACTTTACTCTCAAAATGAGACTTTTTCGTCCTGAAAATTGGGCGCGTTGCATGGACTTAGACATGAGGTAAAATCAGCATATTTCAACGTAGCATCTGCGTTTTATTTTCCGTTGGAATCCAAAATGAGAAATCGCAATGTCATTTTTTGTACGCAAAGTATCACACACATTTCAATGGGCAATCTCTGCGTATGAATATTGCGTTAAAATTTATTCCATTTTTAACACATCGCTGTACCTTTATTATAATGATTTGTTATAAACAATAAGAATCATAATAATAATTAGACTTTCCTTCGTATGTTCATTATCTTTGACTGTCTTTAACATATTGTGAAATGGACAAATTTTGTACATTTTCAACGATGTATCTACGTCGATTTCGCACGTGGAATATCTTCAAAAATAGCTAAATACGTGACCTCGCTTCGATACAGGAGAGTGGTTTTGAATTCGCTGTCGTAGTGCACGTTATAATATGACCGTTGCTAGGCCAACTGGATCACTCTTTCTTTGTTACGAACCACTGATCTAAATGATCACAACACAAAGCCTACGGCATATCAAATTTCGGAACAGGGGTATGGGCCAAGGCTTGGAGCAGTAACCAATGGTTACTAACGTGCACTACGACAGCGAATAGATCAACGTACGTCCGATGTCTACGTTTGGAAATCGTAATGTCTCTATATTTTATTTGAACACGTTAACGCGGCTGTGTACTCAAGACGTTGTTTCTTTCGAAAAATTGAGCTTTTTTGATATTTCTTACTTTGTTATGTTTTTTATAAATACAAGGAAAGAAAATCCAGATTTATAAACTCCAACTGCGCTATTTTATGGATTTTATTTCACTATTTCATTCGTGTTTGCAATTTTAAAAGAGAAAAATCTTTGTTGTATCAGCGGGGTGACACGCGCGCAACAACGCATCGCGCTGCGTATCGCGCAATTTGTTAACGCACAGATACGCTACGCATACGCGACGCTTATCTGCATGCGTGGCGCATCCTTTGGAAACACTAATTTCAAGTGGTCAAATGGCTCCGTTTTAGCTGATAAAATGTGGGTTTTTTCAAGTTCTTTTCCTCGATTTGAATATCAAGTTATGAATGGATTTCGCTCAAACTTCTCAACGGGCTGTGGATTTACCCGATGTTCACATAATATAAGGTAGAAAAACGAAAACTGCCGCATTCTCCTGTGAGATTCGATGAAAGGGCAAAATGTGACCACTTTAAACTTTAACGGCCATTATTTCAATGTTCATTTTCTCGGTAAAATGACGATTTAGGTACACGATAACTCAATAAATACAGCATCTATAGGTAAGCAATTATGATCATCGTAAAAAGCATGATCGACTCAAGAAACGGTTTTCTCATTTTTTTATATTTTGGTCTATTTCCGATTTTAGGCATCATTTTGTGCAAATAGGCGTTTGTGAATTTTAAAAAGTTCAATTTGATGCCTTATATGGTCAATATCTCAAAAACTAAGGCCAATATGAAAAAATAAAAAACCGTTTTTGGAATGGAGCCTCAAGATTGAGCTAAAACAAAATAAAATATTTTGGAAAGAGTGTTTTTTGTTATGATGTACCTAACAAATATTGCCAAAAACTCACTTTTTGTGATTTTCTTCATAATTGTTGTTTTTACCCCAAATCTGTATTTATATTAAGATTTATTGATGTCTTGCCTTTATAAAAATGTATACTTTTATATGTCTTGCGCGAATAATTACAAAGTTATTGCACTTTTACTACATGCATGTCTGAGAGTACACAGCCACCTTAACTAATTGAATGCAATGCGTTGGCGCCATCACATTTATTTAAAGCTATAATGTACGATATTTCAAATGAATTTGGTAATCATGGTAATCGGCCAAATTCATTGTGCTTATAGTACAAAAGAGCAAGTTTGAATTTTGAAGTAGCCAAGATAGTAAGTGCGTTTTCTTAAATGGTACTTCATTATTATGGTCAGCAAACCTTAATGTTATTATTTTTTATTGTTTTTGCCAAAAATAACAACATTTAATTTGACAGAAATCGCATATTATGAAAACATTCAGACATTACAAACTAACGAACGGGATCAAATTAATGATACTTAATGTAATGCGATCAAGCAAAATCAGTGGAAACTCGGAAATATTGATTTTGAGATATAGCCAAACAAAGGCAATAATTATTTTCTTAATCTTTTGATTCCTCTTGTTTTGGAAACTCTTTAATTGCTCATATCTTTGGAACTGGTTGTTCAATTTCAATTGGGTTTTCTGCAAAATACAGCTTTGTAAATGCTTTTTACTGTTAAGAAACTGAAAATATAATATTTCCGAGTTCCGACTGATTTTGCTTGATCGCATCACATATATCAATATACAGGGGAAAGAAGAATCACGCATCGCATACTAACACAATTAAACATAAAATTACAGTTATAACATGCATAATATATTATGCTTTTAACACCAATGGACAGAAAACGTACCTGTTCGCCGGCAAGTCCTGTCCCAGCACACACATCTAATATGGTGGTATCTTTGTCAGGATGAGTACGAGCTACAGCTTTGGCTAACGCAAGAGCACCACTTTCCCTACCAGTTTGGGTAGAATACTTCAAAAGAAAACAATTGTTACTATCATTTAATATCGCCATTATCATCACACTCACGAGATTGACAACCAAATTCATAATTTTGTTGTAGTGTCCTAAATAAGATTGTTATAGTGTTTAACTTTTCTTATTTCTCACAAACTTGAAATTGCTTACCGAGAGGAAGCTTTCATCCAGTATTCTCTTGGACGTCTTCAGCCCCAATATTTGGCACGTGGGGGCGCTGTTGGCTTTGATTGGCATAGATTGTTATAGATTTTTTTAATAGATTTAGATAGAAGAGTATTAAATAAATAATTACTAGTCACAAATATTTCGAGGGCATAGAGCCAGAAGCAGCTATGTCCATTTGTTTTCTCAATTACATGTTACTCATTTCGGCAACAAATGTACGGTTAATGATGCCCTCCATAATAAATGCAAGTGACTTTGAGATATATGCATGGTCAATTGAACAGTTAGTTAGTGACCATGCATATACCCCAAAGTCACTTACATTTTCTTATGGAGGGCAGAATTAACCATCCATTTGTTACCGAAATGAGTAACATGTAATTGAGAAAACAAATGGACATAGCTGCTTCTGACTCTAAGCCCTCGAATGATCTCATTTCTTTAATTCCTCGTATCTAACCACAGAAATCAGTAATTTCCAAAATGTTTTGTTTTTTCAGAAATCGAACAGACCTGCTTACCTTTATCTACCTGCTTGTTTTACTTATTATTTCAATTTTATTACACTCAACTTATTCCGATGAACGTATTAGGTTTGCGACGATACCTAATAACGATACTATATAATACAAACACATGTGCAATAAACCCATGTTAACAGCTTTACTAAAAATCAAATATTTTCGAGTTTATAACTTAAAAAGTTGTTTAGTTTTAAACAGTAGCACATATATACGTCTAGACCTTTTCTAGTTCTATTCACAGATTATCCATTATAATTATTTTGTTCAAAGTTCGTCGCCCCAACCGTTATCTAGAATAATGTAGGTGTCTAAAACAATAGATAAAAATAACGGTCTCTGGGCAGCGAAAAAAAAGAATACAATGGATATTTCAGAAACACTATTATATGGAAAGGATCACACCATTAGTGTAGAATCTTAGACTAGTTACTAACTACACACAGTGTCATCGCCCCGATATCTTCATGGTAGAAATCGCCATGGTAGGTTGAATCCACAGCCACGCACGGCCATTTTATTCCACCTTTAATATGAGACGCAGTAGCCAAGTGACCTGACTAAGGCTACTGACAATAGCCGGGGTAATTGATTTCTCGATGTGTGAGTAAGCTTGTATACGACATTGCTGTCAATGGTCATACTGCCTCCACTGGTGTAGTGAGTGCAGCTATATGCCTGCGCGCTGTAGTCCATACAGGACCAACGCAATATAAAATTAGAATTTTGGTCAGATTTTAAGTCAAGACTCACGGCCTTTTCTCAAAGCGCAAACTAACGACTATACTATCATATCTGTTCAACACGTATTTTCAAGTGTATGAGACCAGATCTGGTTTCTTGAGACGAAATCATTTACGGGAGATATTCATCATTTTCCACCCCGGTATCCGAAGATTTTCGTCTGATATCAAAATCGTGCATAGCAATTCACGTGTATCGATCCCGTGTATTTATTTTAGTATCTCTGCTGCACCAAATAATTATTAGCCAGGCGATGTCGGTGTGCTACATTGCGCAAAAGAATTACGGTAGCTGTAATGTTCAATCCAGTGACTTTTTTTCCTGATATGGTGACCTCTACGACCAAGTACACGCCGCAGTATACCCAACGATTTTACAATACGAAATGTTTGTTCAGAAATTCTTTTTTTTTTTCGAATTTCCATAAGTTCCTCACGACTATATCCTAATGTTGAATTAAAAAGGAAGTTCTGTAGATGATCATTTAATTGGAATTAGTTTTGCTGCATTTGTTTCATCAAAGTACTCTCACAGAGATCATTGTTGAGATGATCTTTAACAGTCTGGTACAGAAAAACAAAACTTATATAAATGATAACAGGCAACAAACGAGGAAAACCTGGGAGCAGAAACATGATGGTGGCGACAGCTGTGTCAGCGCCAAAAAATTGTAATGGAACGAATGTCCAATTATAATAATTATTCCAATAATGTTCCAATTATCTTGTTCCAATTATAATAATTAGATGCGCTGAGATAATATTTATTCGACCATCTGTATCAAGAAGTATTGTCCAGCAGAATAGCAATAATTGCCAGTAATTCGTGTTGAAACCCCACTGTTGTAACATTACTTTACTATAAAATGTGAAGGTGAAGGTTTTCCAGGACAAATTGACAAAGCATATTGTGCATATCCAATAACCGGAACGGTATAACAATTGAAATGACAGCCATGATAGTTCTAAGTGTCAGAGGGATATGTCTCCAGTTCCATTCCACCAATTCATACCTATCACCTCTTTTTTCAAAAACTTTTATTGTATCATAATGCGAACTAACCCGTGGAGGTCTCTTGGTGGACAGATTTTTTTTCAATTTGATGGGGTCTATGCTTTGCCCTCCCTAAGTTGAAAATGTACCGTCCCGTTTGATTTGTGAAAAGGTCTCGAACCCTTTTGGTGGACCCAAGTAACTGTCTAAAATGAGGTAAAAAATGGGGTTTCAAATTGAACTTAAGAATTTCAAAAGTATAAATCACGTTGGGTCTAAAGGTGTGCAAACACTTTTCTTTGATGACTTTGACCACAATTTTATATTTGTTTCAAATATCGTAAATAATGGATCTATTGAATGGACAGTAGTACGCAACTTCACGGTCAAAATGGGTCGTCAATAGTCTTTATCTACTATCATATAGTTTCACCTGATATTAGTGGCATTTAACTGTGAGAGTTAACTTTGGAAAAATTCCACATCGCAAATAAATTCTCTTCCGCGCCACGGATTTACAATAATAAGAGTCTAAAATGATAACCTACCTCTTCGTAGTTTTGTGCATTATTATTGTAGTACTCACAGACAGCACCTTCAAGACCGGCTAAATACAGTCCTTTGCGAATTGAAAATTCTTTTTCTGACGAAATTTTATCGATGGATTCCATTGCTCTCTCTTTGATAGCCCTGTGAACGGTACACGTGTTACTGTGCTTCAATGCTGCACATTAATATATTTAAAGTAATTATATAATATCATAACCATGACGGTTTATTGAATTTTTGTTTACTGATGATTGGCTGAGCAGTTGTGGTACACAAGATTATATGTCCAATCCAGCCTCCGGAAATCAGCCCGGTTTCTCCTCATTTCTCGTTTTGGACTAGACGAACTCGAGCCTTTATATACACAGGTAAGTATTCTACTTCAAAAATATTGGTATAGCTGAAATGTGAAATTAGTTAATTTTCTTTTTAAATGCTGAAAAGCCTCTGTTTTGTCATTCATATTCTGTTTCAGACTTTGCATTTCACAATGCAGCGGGTAGCAGTAATAGGAGCTGGTGCTGCAGGACTATGTGCTGCTCGATACCTGTCAGCCGAGCCTGGCTCATTTGAACCAATTGTGTTTGAAAAAAGTGACCAGATTGGAGGTACTTGGGTTTATACTGAAGAGACTGGCAAAGATCAATATGGATTCCCTATTCATTCCAGCATGTATAAAAATCTCAAGTAAGTGGTGAAGGTTGTAGACGTCATGTACTTACATTTCAGGCGCGTATTAAGGGGGGCGGGGGGCGAAAGGGCGCGAACCCTCGGGTAAAAAACATATAAAAATAAGGGTCATGAGACGCTTCGGAATGTATTTAAAACAGCTAAAATCAAGTAGCTTCGGGGGGGGGGGGTTCTGCCCCTGGATCCAATCATGGCCTATAAGTCGTGCCACTGGACCTGACCCGTTAGGGGCCTTGCTCCGCTCGCTGCGTTCGAGGGGTGCACCGCTCAGTCCGACACGCCGCTAGTCCGACACGCCTCTAGTCCGATATGCCGCTAGTCCGACTACACAAATTCCCTATACTTAGGGTGCGTCAGTCCGAAAACGAAAAATTCAGACTAGCGCATTGGTTCACAGATT
This sequence comes from Amphiura filiformis, assembly GCF_039555335.1. Lineage (NCBI taxonomy): Eukaryota > Metazoa > Echinodermata > Ophiuroidea > Amphilepidida > Amphiuridae > Amphiura > Amphiura filiformis. The sequence goes on from NC_092634.1 coordinate 40,352,755, forward strand.
CGGACTACCGCAGATTTTTTTCAAATTTGGACTAGCGCAATGTTTTTTTTTATTTCGGACTAGCGCAGTGGTTTTCAATTTCGGACTAGCGCAGTGTTTTTATTTTTGGGCTAGCGGACTGATGCAGCGGCGTGTCGGTCTAGCGGAGTGTCGGACTAGCGCCGTGTCGGAGTAACGGCCTATTCCCTCGCTCGATACGCTTGACATTTGTCACAAAACAAGTCCTCCATCTTAGTAAAATAGCCCTGCGCACACCCCTCCAATTAACACGTGCCCATGAACCCATATTTTCTTCTTCATTTAATATATGGATAGATCTAGAATTAGCTTTAAAATCAGATAAGGGTGTATGTCACATCATAGGAGATGTGGTAAAATTGTACACTGATCTACTAGTCAGGGTCTGAATTCGAATGGGGTACACTCTACACTCTGCCAGTCCGACACGTCGCTAGTCCGAAAATGAAAAACACTGCGCCATTCCGAAACTGAACACCACTGCGCTGGTCAGAATCTGGAAAACACTCCTTCAGTCTGACACTGCGCTAGTCCGAATCTAAAGAACACTGAGCTAGTCCGAAACTGAAAACCATTGCGCTAGTCCGAATTTGAAAAACACTGCACTAGTCCGAATCTGAATTTGGGAAACACTGCGCTAGTCCGATATTCGGACTATAGCGCTATGGTTTTCAGTTTCGGACATCGACAGTGCAGTGTCGGACTGAAGAAGTGCTGTTCACATTCGGACTAGCGCAGTGTATTTCAGATTCGGACTAGTGGCGTGTCGGACTGAAAAAGTGTTTTCAGATTCGGACTAGGGGCGTGTCGGACTGTTGCAGTGGTTTTAATTTTCGGACAAGCGCATGCTTTTTTCCGGACTAGCGCAGTGTTTTTTATTTTCGGACTAACGCACCCCTATAGGGAATTTGTGTAGTCGGACTAGCGGCGTTAAGGATTAAGCGGCGCACCCCCTCCAAAGTGCTCTAGTTTTTTAATTTATTCCTTCACTCACACACGGAAAGGATGAGCTGGTGTTTTTTGTTTAGACACTACTAAATAAACATCAGGGTTGATGGATATTAAAAATTAACATCAAGGTTTATTTGATACTAACTCAAATCATGTGGGTAGATTTGTTGGTATAGCCACTTTTATAATTAAGATGTGGGTCCAAGAGGTAATTTTGACCATTTGTTAGGGGCATAGAAGGAGCAATTTTGTCCATACTTCCACAAGGTTAGTTTTAATTCCTATGAAATTTCAAGGCAATGATTATGAAACAGGTATAATTGAAGACCGAATTAAACAGACTAGTTTGCGTATGACGTCCTGTCAACCAGACCAAAATGCCGTACTGCGCAGGTTGGCAACCAATCACGACGCGTCTTTGCCCTGATGTCAGACGCAAACTAGTCTTTTTAATTCTGTCTTCAATAATATGATTTGATTGTTTTAAAGAGTTATGTTCTCTTTGTTAATAAAGTAGCTATATATGGTCATTTTAGATCTATATGAGGCATGTTGGGGGTAAATGTAAGTACATTAAGGGCATTTTAAAGTTTGGAGTCCCCTTCTTTAATAGAAAATGGAATTGAGTTCATTTTGCTTTTGGTTAGAGAAAATTCTACCGAGCAGTGTTTGGGAAAGCACGTTCACTTGGGTCTGTGTTTTTGGTTAAATATTGAAATAGTTCATAACTTGACAATAAATTTTATTTTGATACTCTCCCATTTTACTCTCCCCCGTAGCTCATAATTATTGTACAGTCTCTAATTGAATACCTGAGTGCCCAACTACACCAAAACTGTTTTTGAGATATTAAGAAAAACTTAATATTTGGAAAAGTTTTATAGGCAGAAAGTTTTCATCTTCAGGGGACCTTTAATACATGAACATACAATATTACATACATTCGAAATTATATGTGATGTTTCCATGCCAACGGTACAGGTCTTAATACGGGCTGGAGTTGGGCCCTTCTTCCACTAATATAGTGCAAGTGCCAGTTTCGTAAGCAGATATGTTATAAATAGCTACAGAAAGTTGGTAATTACCCATTAATTGCACAAGTAGAAGCATGTAATATGTTAGCACGAAAGTTTGTTGCAGTGAAAAGCAGATTTCATGGATGAACGAAATTCCTCTTTAACCCATATTTTTGGGTTTCGGTTTTAGTAAAAACATTTTAATAACATTAATTATCGGGTTAAGGTCATAAAAACGTTTTAAAACGTTTTGTATGAAAACACACTACAACAAAATATTCAAAATGTTATTGTAATATATTTTTTGCAAATATGTTTTTTGCAAATATTTTGTCAACACTTAAATAACATTGCGTTAGAATATTTGCAGTAAGTTTTCAAAAAAATGTTTTTGAATGTTATGAAAATGCTTTATACCCTTTATATGACCCGATATTTAAACTTTTTCTGGCAACATTTTCTAAATTTTTGCGAATAATGTCCAAAACGTTTTATGACTGCTGAGTATGGCAGCAGCTGGTGATATGTGAAAGCTTGTATTTGATTTGTCTATAATTATGTGCCATTTACGTATGAAGATTTTTCCCATCCTACGCCAAATTATGCAAATAATACAATTGACACATATGTTTCAAATCAGGCAACTCTCCAAGGTTCAAAATGATACCAAAATTATATGCACAGCACCAATACTTTTCAAGATATGGATAGTTTTGTAAATGATACCGCCAAATTGCTATTCTAAGAAATCGGCTAATTAGTTTCCAGCTTCACACAGATTATCATAGTTCAACTGTCAATTATTGATTAAATAAACCTCTTTTTAATAAGTACTTTCAAGGATTTGAATGTCCACTCAGTCTAAAGGTCAAATACCATGAAATTAAGAATTCTAAAATTTGAATATTTTATGCGAATATCATCTCTAAAGGCATATAACTCAAAAACATGCCTTGCGACTTGTTCCGGGTTTTGTTGGAGCTGGTCACATATAGGTTATGCTGATGTTGTTGATTTTAAGGTTGTCGACATGTGTGCCTAGCAGCTAAAATGTTCCCATTGATTTGTCCAAATAATGCAGTTGACATAATATGTTTCAAGTTTAACAACTCTCCATAGCCAGAATTGTTCAAAAGTTTAATATTCAGATGTTATTATTAGATTTGTTAAGCTGTTTATATTCTAAATTAATTAGCCTATAATATTTCTTTTAAGGTGGTGTAACGCTCAATTCAGGCTCTTGCCTTGTGTTACATCTCCGCCATCTTTTTTAAATTCTATTTTGCTGTTTTGTTAAATTTGCTGGCATGTATTTTGATATGATGGAAATAAATAAAATGTGTATGTATGTATGTTTAAACCTTTAAAAGGTAAATGTCTGCAGCATTCGATACTATTGATCATGTTTTGTTATTGCAACATTTTGAAAGCAATTTTGGGATTTCTGGTAAGGTTCTCCAATGGATGAGATCCTATTTAGAGAGTCGAGTGTACCAAGTTCAGAATTACTCTCATATGCATAAACTGGACACTGAGGTCCCTCAGGGCTCTGTACTGGGCCCGTTGGGTTTTATTTTATACACATCTCCTGTTGGTAATATCATACGTAAGTATGGACTTAGTTTCCATGTTTATGCTGATGACACTCAATTGTATATTTCTTTCGACCCTAGAATACCAGAGGCATGTCATACTGCTCTTTCAAAACTTGAACTGTGTATCACCGAACTCAGCAATTGGATGACTGTGAATAAATTAACACTCAATCACAGTAAAACTGAATTTTTCATTTCTGGAACCACCCAAGGACTGAACAAACTCTCTCCTGTTGAACTCAAAGTTGGTAATGAACGGATTAAACCCAGCACTTCCGTGCGCAATCTGGGGATGATTTTCGACGATCATATGGCCATGACTAAGCACATCAACAGTCTTATTTCTTCTGTCAACTTTCACTTACGGAACAGCCGTCGCATCGCTAAATATCTTAATCAGGACACAAAACATCATGTCGTTCGCTGTCTTATTCAGTTAGCATCCTGGACAACCGATTCTTTTGTTATGCAAGGCTCACTCAGTCATTTAATGAGGCAATACAAACGATCGAATTTGGTGTTGAAATGAGCTAAATTTTTAGTTACACCTTTTCGATGTAAAATTAATTTTCTCGGCCAAATGAAAAGCAATCATTTTCATTTTTTCAGTAAATGTCAGGAAAAATTGTAGTGCTTGATACTGTATTTTTTTTCAAATTCTAGTGTTAAACTTAGGCGTGAAATTTAGTCATTTAGTGTAAGATTTTCGATTTTGATAGGCTTAAACTCTGACCGCGAGCCTTTTTTTGGATCAACCTTTTAGCTTTTCAAAGTAAGATAGTTCGCTAATGAAGGATTTTCCCCAACTTTCTAACGCACATCACCGTGAGCGATATATCATAGTTTTGTCAGAATTTGCGTTTTCATTTCACCATTTTTACTGCCGGCTGACCATTTTTCAAAATCAACGAGTGAAATCTAAGGCTAATACTAGCATTGTGGATCGATATCCCTGGGTTTAATAGGAATACCGGCATGGCTACAGTGTTGCTAGAACTTCAATATTGCAAAGAAATTCCCAGGCCTATAGCGCTCCTACTGATCATGTTTTACCAGAACACTCAATTGGGGATTTGGGCTACCAAATCGCTGGTCGGGCAATTTGCTTTCAATGGAAAATTGACCTGGATAAACAACAAAGGAAATATCGACTATTTCTGCTGGTTGCTCTCGAGATAAAAGTACTGAGTTAGACATGTTCGGAGCATGAAGGGAAAAAGGGTAAAACAAAAACGGAAATTCTGACAAAACTATAATATATAGACCCACACGATGTGCTTTACAGAGGTGGGAAATATCTTTCTTTAGCAAATTATATTAGTTTGAGACGCTAAAAAATGAATTCCGTAAAAAGCTCGCGGGCGAAGGCCTATAAAAATCAAAAATATCACACTAAAAGACACAATTTGATGCTTAATTTTAACACCAGGATTTGTAAAAAAATGTATATCCAAGCACCAAGTTTTTAACTGACATTACTGAAGAAAAAAAATTGCTTTATATTTGACCGAGAAAATTAATTTTATAGCAAAAAGGTGTATCTCTGAATTGTGCTGATTTTAACATGTATCGATCGACTTTTAGCGCGACTAAGCATTTCTAAAGAATCGGTTGTCCAGGTTGCTAACTGTATTCTCTCGCGCCTGGACTATGGCAACGCACTCCTGTATGGAGCCAAATCAAAGGACCTGGACCGTTTACAATCTCTCCTAAACAAAGCCGCTAAACTTATTTTCTGTGCTGACAGACGTGATAGCCCATCACCTCTCCTGGACACTCTACATTGGCTGCCCATACTGGAGCGCATCAAATTCAAGATATGCATGTATGTTTTTAAATGTCTTCAGGGTAATGCACCAGTTTATCTCACAAACTTTCTCACTCATAAAGTCAAACCTGCTACAGGACCCATGACACGTTCATCTTCTGATACTACTCTTCTCACTGCTCATGTCGGGAAAAATCGCATTGGTGATAAATCGTTTTATGTTTCGGCACCCACACTCTGGAACAGCCTCCCAAGAACCATCAGGGAGGCATGCACACTGCCTAGTTTCAAGAAAGTTTTGAAGTCTCATTTTTATCCATCGTATTGACTCTTTTTTTTCTTTGTTTTTACGGCGCTTTGATCAAGTTGGAAAGGCGCCCTATTAAAGTTGATTATGTATGTATATATGTAAATAAAGAATAAAACTGAGATTTTATTGTAATTCAGGGTTTGCAAGAAATAAAAGTTCCCCTAAGACATTTTGGTATATTCCAAAAAACAATTTTTTTTAAAGTTTGGAACACAAACTGATTAGTTATGCATCAAGTGATTGGGTTTGTGTTGAAACAAGCCACTTACCACAATTTTGGCCAAACAAAGATGCATTTGAAAATTTTATAGGCTAAACTAAATTTTGAATTTATGGACAAAATTACTACACTGCTACCCTTACCCCTTAAATCTGTTTGCATATCGAAGTTCGTCTCACGTCTTGTTTGTTTGTCCTAGCCGTGTAAAACTACGCCAATATTCATGATAATGCAGAGAGCTGATACACGCATTGTAGGCGCTGGAATGAAATAGCATCTATCTTCATTTTACCTCATTTATTTGTTTGGCTTGAAATTAAAAGGGGACAATGTGATCAGTAGCTATCAGTGCAAATTTACATTGAAATATGAATCTATTCTTTATGCAAATCACACATTATTGCTTTAATTCTAGAGCACTTTAGTGTAACTATACTATACCGTGAAGGTCAAATTGGCTGGCTCTTGTGGACAGACATATGCTTTGTAAGATAAAGGTCACGGGTTCGATTTTGTACTTAACTCATTTGATTTTCTTTTAAAGAAGAGAAAGTGGAAGTTCCATATATTTTCAATTTGGAAGGTACGAGTCTGTTTAAAGGTCATATTACGGCTTTTGGGAGGGGGTGGGGTGGGTTGCGAGGCCGGCAGAGGAGGCACGTTCCCTAAATACATACTATATCAAGAAGTAAGCGCATAAATCATCAAGAGGAAACAAGTAATCTTAGAGCAAAACATAACAAAACTATATTCATCATGTTCAAAGAATATTATTATAAATACCATAATACAAAGTAAATTACAATGGATATAACTGCTCTTTCAATTTTATACTTTTTGAAAACGTAGTAATAGTAATATGTGACCGTCCACGTCGAAACGCTCGTAAAGTCGACCCCTGGTAAATGTTGTTTTCTTCCGTGTTTAGAAAATATATATCATAAGCTTTACAATGATATGTCATTTGACTTCAAACAATATCCAGAAGCGGAGTTATGGCTTGTTCAACTTTGCTCCTTCAGTAAAAGGGCACATTTTGGTGCTACATTGTTTCTCTGTTTCCACATCGCTGGTATTACATGTCAAATTGTCATAATTGGCGGTCACTTCAAATCATCCCCAAGTCAACGAGGTTCAGGAATGTCCTCTCAATGTTGATTGTTAGTTAACCCACCACTTGAACAGGATTTGGCCAAAGCAAACAAAGACTAGAGCTATTTACTAACTATATGGTCGAATCCAACGAAAAGTGTACACGGCATGTTCAGAGCCATAACTTAAAAGTATTAATCAATTGGCATTCGTTTTTGTATTGTGTTTATTCGCCTTGATCATACGCTTCGCGCCATATATAATAAGACCCCTTCTGTGAAAAACTTAGACACAGAGACCCCAAAACATGCTATTTTTACCCATTTTTTCACAATATTTCTTAAGGTATTTTTAAAAACATCTAAATCAGTTATGAAAAGAAGTCATTGGATTGAATCTAAATTGATTTCCTGAAAGGTGTGTATTCAAAGATTGCCTGCTCAATTTTTCACATATTTGTACATAATTATGAATTTTTGTGATAATTTTTTGAGTGGTATTTTTTACATTACCTACGAATACAATTTTTCATAGCACTAGATATATCTTTAAAAATGGAAATCACTAATAAATGCGCAATTGATACAAGCTTTGATATGTCCAATACTGAAATGCATTGCATTCGGACATCTTTATTATTGTGTTTAGCTGCCAGAAATTCTAAATGCCACAAAGGTAGGTTTGGTAAAAAATATGCATTACCTCCGAATACATGTTAAAAGCTGTGTCATTTCCACAAAGTGAGAGAATAGTAAACAATAGTTAAGCAATAGGTGCAGGGTAATACACTCTTTATTTCTACCAAGTTTCAATAGCCTGCGTTTAAATATTTCTGAGATGTCAACAATAAAAGCAAGTATTCGTAGGTAAATTTCGGTAACCGAATGTTACCTACGAATACAATATGACATCATGACAGTATTGTGAAACACCGCCATTCATGCCAATGCCCATATTGGTACATAACGAAGGCCTGTATGTTTGCTATCAAATCATATGTCAATGAAAGTTGCGAATTCACATACATGCCCACCATGCAAAACTGAATACGGCTTAATTGTTGAAAAATATGTACTGAAATAGACGACGGTCTGCTCATTTGAAAGAAAAATTAGATTCAAAGAAGATTAGAAGGGATAAATACTTGGATTTGTCAACTGTCATGTGTGCTTCATTTTAAATGTTTACCGACCTTCTGGTTTCTGAGTAATTTGTGTCCAAATTGATTTATTCGAAGGTAACTTTTGACGTTTTCGCTAAGGTTACCTACGAATACCATGGAAAAAACGACTGTTCTCATTGTCTCATGATCTAGACAACACAGTGATGGACCCTGGTATAAAGCTAATTGTAGTTGCCCTCAAACGAAAGGCCACGAGACGTAACTGACTCCAAGATGGACTTCACAAGTCTGCAATAACGGTTTTAAGCGATTTGTGTGCAATTAAGCAAATTAAAGTCACTTTAGTGCCTTTGTTTCTTACTTCAATCCTCTTTCAACCGCTGTGAACCGACATTATTAATACATGATAGGGTCTAAAGTATCAATAAACGCACATAAAGAAAATAATACATTCAAAGTGCTTTATAAAATGAAGTTTTGATTGCGATATCCACCAAAAGTCTAATTCTTACCTACACATACTGAAATGTTACTTACGAATACAGCATAATACATGACATGTGTAATGAAGTGTCCCTACCTATGGAAATTAATTGTCAAAACTTTAAGCGGTACCCCAGGACACTATTAAAAAACATAAAAGAATTCATTCAACAATTATTTATTATGTAAAATTGCTGATTAACTACTTGTATATCAAAATGAAGTAGTCAAAATCTTGCTAAAAGCATCAAAAAATGTTTGATCTAAGGTAATTGCATTTATTCATTTGGACGTACCATCTGAAAGAGATCTAAAACTACCATTTTATTAATTCATTACCATAATAGCAAAATTTAAACCTCTAAACTCAATATAGATATTGTTAAATCGCTCATGTTACCTACGAATACCCGGGTTTCTTCACCTTTTCATTCTATAAAGCGTTAGGTGTATGCGTATAATTCCTAATATTCTTGAAAACATATATCCTACTCGTTCTTATACAATGTGTAAATTGATTCATACTCATTTGATAAATAAAATACAGAAACTGACCTAAACTTCATTTTCAAAAATAAACTAGCATAAATTGACTAAGATCATATTGATCGCGTTATAAAAATAAAAACAAATATTTTCTGGTTGAGCTAGCATTTTCCTGACACCCTGTGGTCTACATTACACGAAAAAAGCGTTAATGGGAATATTCCATTTGTTTTAGGTTGATTAGTATTGCGATAGTGAAAGCATCCTAGTGGTATTCGTAGGTAACATTGGGTTTTGATATCACATTTACTATCACACGTCCTGGATTTATTTTTCAAGATTAGTAATGGCACTTTTGGTTCCTATAAGGCCAATATGTCATCAATCAATGGGCAAAAGGAAAAAATTGTGGAGACATTTTTATTTCGGACTTTTATTTTTGGCCCGTGGACACTTTTGGTTGGATTCGACCATATACATTAAAGTATAAGCTTATTATCCTCTTCAACAATAGGATTAAAGATTGGCGTTTGACTGACACTAAAATGAGATACATGTAGGACAAACATTAGGTAAATATGAATACAACGTTTATGCTCATTTTGAAATAATGTTTTAAAACTCGAAATACAATTTGCCGACTTTACGAGCGGTTTGAGATGGATGATCACATTATGTTCGTCAATGTTAATTTACCTTGCACTACACTGTCCTTGAGCGATTTCAACCTGAACTATATTTTGTTGAGCGATTAAAAACACATGTTTACAATCACTTTCTTCCGTGTCATTATGTCTAGAAAAGTTGTTTTTTTGCCTCGTGCTTAACATGCATTAACATTATCCGCCTTTTGTATATTTTTTGCTATCTTTTCACCACGAGGTTTATTTTTACGTTTTATTTGCGCTAAATTCGCCTAGCCTTTCGGGAATTACCAAAATATCTAGCTCAAAATGGTCAATTCGTCTGTCGCAACACATAGTGGCGTACGTTAAGGACAAAATACGTTCTCGAGAAAAATGTGTTTGAAAGATACCTAAACGGAGTCGATACTCCTCCACTGTGGTCTCTCATTTGTGAATTATTTTGATTTCTTTTAAACTTGAAATTTAAAGTTAAAATAGTAAACTGTATCTTTAATAGTTAAAAAAGAATAACAATTATAGGATATATAGCTAGCTCTAAACCTTACGTCAATATGTAAAACAGAAAATTTGGGAAAAAATCACTCTACGCCATTACGTGTTGCGACCGACGAATTGGCATGTACTGTGTGCATGTACTGCATGACGTTTCAATTTAGTAACTAATATTTGAATACTACTTAGGATTTGAAAATGAATTTGTCATATTGTACCATAATTCTCATGGAAGGCAATTAATTTTACGTAAGTGTTAATGATTTACCCCAGCAAGAGAAACTTCAAAAGTTCAAGTTCACTAACTGCATGGATTGAATAACATCTGAAAGTAACTACATGTATTAGATACTCTGCAATTTGTACCCGGTCTCTCCACCTTGTGCTGATCTTTCACTGGTCTCTCGATATATATATATATATATGGTCAATTCCAGCCAAAGCGGGCCAAAATTCTCTCTGGGGGCCATTTTGAAAATGTTTTCCTTTTCAATTCTAGACTTATCAAATGAGACGATCATGTCTAGTGAATCATCAGGTGGAAGTGCCATCGGATTGAAAAATAACTTTTCTTGCTAGACCAAATAAAGTGTTAAATGCGCATATGCATGTTACCCACGAATTCAAGCATTTTTCACCTGTTGTACGCCATAAAATTTCACTTTCTTTAATATCTATCAATATTTTATGTGTGACTCATATACACTAGAAATCGGTGAAGACTTTGAACGTAAAATAGAATTTTATTACATATATCTACAAAGAAATATTTTGGTTATTACAAATTTTAAGAAAGAACCAGGTGTACAGTTAAGATTGTGTCAATTCTTCGAACTCTTTCCAAAGTGGCTGTCATTTAACATTACTGTATTATTTCGAAAGATTAGAATAAATGCTTCATATAAATATAAAGTTAGATTTTGTATCTCGTCGCAGGATGAGGATCTCGGATGGATTCGTGGGTAACAGCGTCTGGAAAATAGCAATTCCTATTAATTTTTTTAAATAAAAAAAAAAAATACTTTTCCGTAAGTCAATAATTCAGGCTGCAATGGCACTAAAATGAATTTTAATCAAAATACAGACTACATGGAATATTTAGAATGGATCATTATGGCATTTTGAGTATAAAAATTTTGAGAATAATGAAGTTGCCAAATTCAAATAGACAGAGCAAACAGTTTTATATTATAGTTTTAATAAAATCATTCCATATTTTCATGCAGCAATATTCTATTAACTCGTGTTTGACAGTTCCTATGAACTAAAACACTATCAATACATTGTTAACTATAATTTAAGTAGGGATTCGTGGGTAACCAAAATGTTCGTGGGTAACACATATTTGAAGGTATGTATTGGTAAGCGGCAAAATAGAAAATATTACAGAAGGTTGGAAACCACCATGCGGTTATTCCTCCATTGTGTTTCAATGATTCCCGTTTCTCTAACCAATTGCATTTACCCAAAAAATGGTAATTTAAGATAATCAATCAAAACTTCATGATACAGCTTCAGTATACCTTCAAGAGGACGCTATTAAAGAGGACTGTTTTGGAACCTATTTCGCATGTTTTCAAAATGCTAAGATGCATAAGAAACATATAATTTACGAGTAAATCCTTGGATTCGTGGGTAACGCCGAATTCGTGGGTAAAGCTATAAGTACTATAGTACCGTTTGGGGTTTGCGTTTCTTAGGTGTATAAACTGTAAGTACTGTCAAAATTATAGCATACCCATGGCTTGAATATGTGCTGATTTAAACTTAAAATAAACAATCTCCTTATTTTTCAAGGTTAGCATCTATTCGGGATTCGTGGGTAACAAAAGTTTAAACCGTCGTAGATTCTTTTTAAAGCGGTGAACGTATTTTTACGATTTACAATTTTAAGCGCTTGTCAAACTAAATTCAGTGTCCAAAGTTATTAAATGTTAATTTAAGTTATGGCAATTATATTTGCTGGACTCGTGGGTAACAGTTGATACGTGGGTAACGTCAAATTTGATTTTATGGAATTTTATGGGTAAAACGTATTTGCATAAAATAATCACTTGGACCTCGGAATAATAGAACGAAACTTCGTTTCATGATATAGTCATTTATGGCATATTCACTTAACATTTTTCAGAACGATCATTTTATTTTTGATACGCGGGTAACAAAATTATTAGCCAAATTGACTTAATGGCCTCTAGAGTCCACAAACTTTGGTGGAATTCAATCGTTTTACATATGATGAGAGATCATGCAAACGTCTTTCTAACGGTAATAATTTCATTTTGATTGAAGGACATTCAATGACATATATGGTGCTTTATCTTTGAATTCGTGGGTAACGCCAATTCATTTAAGCTATCATAACTTGTCCCCTGGTATGACTTGCTAGTAAAGGCCTATATGCACAAAGAGAGCACATTGGACGTGACATGATATGCTCCATCAATAACGTGATTTATTTTATTAATGACATTTTAAAGTGGAAAGTTAACATAGAGAGAATTTTGTCCCGCTTTCGCTGGAATTGACCATATATGTAATGTATCAAACACACAATGTACTCTGACTTCCTTCAATCAGTGTCACAGACAAAATTGTACTGGAAATATCTCCAAAAGTTGTTTGGTTTGCCGTCGCAAATAGTAAAGGAGACAAGTAGAAAAAGGGGATCCCACCTGGGACACGAACCTAGGACCTCAACCTAGGCCTTAACCACTTGGCTACGTAAGCTTCATGATTAGGCTGGTTGATTGTTTTTGCTGGGAGGAGATATTTTTAAGTGACCGCTTATGGGTTCGAATTTCAACCAGCCTAATCATGAAGCTCCCGTGGCCAAGTGGTTAAGGCAAAGGTCTCATAAATTTGAGGTCCTGGGTTCGATTCCCAGGCGGGATCACTTAGTTTCTACTTGTCTCCTTTATTATTTGCGACGGCGAACCAGCACTTCCCTGTTATAAACAAGTAGGACCACTATGCAGTATTACTGTCTACCCACAGATATTGGTCTACCCCACCCACCAACCGCTCAAGTCCACTCACCGAGGCGCAGCCATCGCAGTACCTTAGAAGATCCAGTGATCCCTGAGTAAAATAAACCCAAGCAAATGACTAGTACAGAAAATGTAAGGCCAATCCCCGCCTGGTTAGACCATTCTGTAAAAATTAATCCCACTTCTAATACAGAGCTTGCCGAAGGCAAGCTACATTATTACTAGGTAAGCTACATAAGCATGATAAGTCACCAACCAGCACTTCCCTGTCACCAACAAGTAGGACCACTATGCAGTATTACTGTCTACCCACAGATATTGGTCTACTCCACCCACCAACCGCTCAAGTCCACTCACCGAGGCGCAGCCGAGGCCTTTGATATTTTACTGTACATTTTATTGCAGCCAGTAATGAGAATTTAATTGATGTTATTATTGCCAAATCTCAAAACAATTCAATCCCAACCTACGGCCGGTCTTTACTTTTCCTTTTTTTTTCCAATTGGATGGAAAATAGGTCGGCTTTGCATACTGCAGTTACTGTCCGTTTTCCTATACACAATACACAGTGCTCTCACCATTGACGCGTGACCTATACAAATGATGCATGTTGGAAGAATGGACACTTGCCTAGTTAACATCACTGTGTGAAAAATAACCAGCCAATATTTTATTTATTCTCTAAAACTTCTAGCAAATATATTTCTCTAACATGACCTAAAATTACAGCTAGGTTAGATGTTCAGAAATGGTCGCACTTTTGTAAAATATGAGTGAGGGCAAGGCATAGCTAGCCAACTCCCCGTGTTAATTGAATGGAGATTTGACCGAAAATATTGGTATCGGACCGCTCACTTCAGAAGGATGCCACAAAAAACCCGGTAAAAGCTACATTTAAACTATTCTAAATAGGTTCTAGAAAATATAGTTTTGTAACATGTCCTAAATTTTTAGCTAATTTAGATGTTTGGAGAGGTCGCACTTTTGTGTTTTAGGAAGGATATGTAAACGACAGATAACACCAAAAATATGAAGAAATTATTTCCAAACCGTGTTAAGTCAACAATCATTATGTTGCTCATTTTGAAGAATGCTGGTTAACAAAAAGCAGGTCTTTGTCTCATTTCGTGAACAAAGATACACATACCATTGTTTCCTTTCGTTTCCTTTATAATCGGTTTCCCAACTGAAGCTATAATACCAGCTTTATTGCGATGTCGCACATTGAAAACAGACACTTGTGCACAACCAGAGAAGATCTGATTTAATCAGTTGAGCTGCTTCAATGAGTGTTATCTTGGTTTAATAGCTTTTAATGGGGTTTAAGTCCTGCAAAGGTCGAGATGAATTCTACTGTAGACATGACTGCATCATGGGAGCAAAGGTACTGGTTTGTCAAATGGAAGTTGTTGGGTCTGACAATATTTAGCAACATTTGACTCATGATTTTTCACATTTATCGCTACTTTGTCAAATATTGAATAAAAAAACCTGGTCCCCAGCAAACACAAAACGTTTTCGACATCATTCGCAAAAGGTTATAAAAGGTTGTCAGAAAACGTTTAAATGTCGTGTTATATAAAGGGTATATTAAGAGTATAAAACGTTTGCATAACCTTAAAAAACATTTTTTGATAATCTACTGCTCAGCAAACAAAAATGTTTTACAGAAAACGTTTCGGGTTATATAAAGGGTATAAAAACGTTTTAATAACATTCCAAAAACATTCTTGAAAACTTGATACAAAAAATTCTAAACAGAATGTTATTTTGGGGTTGAAAAAAATATTTTGCACAAAATATTTTCAATAACGTTTTAAAAACGTTTTCATGACCTTTATATAACCCGACATTTAAATGTTATTAAAAGGTTTTGAAAAAATATTTTAAGAACATTTCTGTGTTTGCTGGGTTCAAACATTTGTTATTTATGTATTGACACAATATTTGGCAAAAATGTTTGCAAAAATAGTTTACAATAACATTTTTTGAAAACATGTAAAAATATTATTGTAGTGTGTTTTCATACAAAACGTTTTAAAACGTTATCATGACCTTTATATAACCCGACATTTTAATGTTATTAAAACGTTTTTACCTAAACCAAAAGCCAAAATATAACTTATTTAAAACGTTTTTAAAACGTTTTTGTGTTTGCTGGGTCTATGATAATTGCCTAGGTGAATAAGTGGTGTAATCAAAACTCTGCGGTCAACCACCGCTTCCGGGCGGTTCCGTCCAGTTGGAACCGGTTTCTATAATTCTATTGTTCTAAACAATGGAATGAGGTTCGACCGCCGGTAACCGCCTGTCAATCAATATGTTACCTCTTCAATACTTTTAATACTAACTTGACTGTTTCTTTTTTAATTTTATTCAGGACTAATCAATCCAAAGAAGTGATGGCTTTTCCAGATTTTCCATTTGATCCTTCTCTTCCATCATTTGTGACCCACAAGGATGTGTTAGGCTATCTGGAAAAATATGTTGCACAATTCAATCTATTACAATACATCAAGGTATGTTGAAGTCAATTATGTTGTTAACAAATATTGATTGATTAATATTAACCAAATTAAATAATTACTTAATGACTCAATGACTGTGATTTGTCCAAACGAGTCACATGAGAGCCCATTAGTCTGCAATAATGGGGCAGGCGTATTCTACAATAATGTCAAGCGTAAAATTTTTCCGCGATACTCGCTGTCACTAACGCTGTAAATACGCGTTCAACATTGAAGTAAGCAACTTAAAAAGTAATATGTTGAAGCCAATTATGTTGTTAATTAATTAATTAATTAATTAATTAATTAATTAATTAACCAAAAAATTATTATTTATTAGTGAAAGAAACTAGAATAATAAGGAGGGGAGAACTATTTAACTATGAATTTACTGCAATTCGCAGCATATTTCATAGACTTTTTGTTAAGTTACATATATTGTTTTACTTTTGAGTGTGATTTGTTTTTGATCTGACCAACTGATCTTACTGAGACATTTTTGTAGTTGAAATTAAATTCTAATCTATGGTGGTCAAACGTTGATTGCTCAAGGTACTACCATCATTCACGTGTTGCCAAAGTCACAGCTAGCTAGAGCAACTTGCAATTGAGTTGCCTCAAGAGTTTGATTACCATGATAGTTCTGGTATGCAAGCTACTGATATTTGACATAATATTGGCTAGTTACTTTCTTACAAGTACAGAATGAGAAATTCAGGAAAGTCATTCCAAGAAAAGTTTCGGATTTGGATTGAAAATTTTTGAGTTTGAAAGTAAATTTGTTATCCACATTAAAAAAGTATATGTGACGTGGTATATCAAAAAGGGACATTTTTGGGCAGGTTAACAATTTTGAGTGTTTTACATATCTTAAATACAGAGATATTTTGCTCCACAACGCCGTTTTCCCCAATGAAATCGGACATTTCTAATCGAAGATATTGAGTTCGTTAAGTTATGATATTATAAAATTGGAAATTGAGATATAAATTGGATTATTCTGAAATATACATTTTGTTAATTAGACTTTACTTTCTCATTTGACACCCTGTTCGTGAAAAACGAACAAGAATTGACCAAGATATGCGTCAATGATATTTGTGAATATTTTGGCATTTTTATCAAAAAATAATAATATACTGGTAACAAAAGTTATGTATATTATTGGGGCAAGGATTCCAATTACTACACTGAAATTTCAGTGACTTACGACAATTAAGCGGTTCAGTATATATGATAGGAAATGAGGTACATCCTAGCGGTACCTTATTTCTTATAATAAATAACGAACCGCTAGTCTTAGGTCACTGAAATTCCAGTGTAGTAATTGGATTCCTTGAACCTATAATATACATAACTTTTGTTACCAGTGTGTTATTAGTTTTTGAGAAAAATGCAAATATAGACATACATTTATCAAGGGCTGTAGTACCCCCTTAATGCACAAAATGTACTTTTGTTTCACAACATTGCCCTCAATTTGCTTGATCAGGTCAAACAATCATTTATCATCATTTTACCTGTTTATTTTCAGTTCGAAACTGTAGTTGAATGTGTAAAGCCTGTCACCAATGGGGAGAAGACGCTATGGGAGGTGACTGTAAGAGACTTGACTGACAAAGTAAACGGAAGCCAGACTAGCCTCTTTGATGCTGTTATAGTCTGCAATGGGTAAGACATTACAGCAACATGCCCCAGGCGCTACCACTAAGGAGGCGCCAAATCGGCCTCACTTAAAAAATTTTAACCTACCATTTGGCATGCATGAGCATGATTGCAATTTCATAATGTCTTGTTATTAAAAGACACCGCCTCTAAGATTCTCGGGTGGGGGTGGATGGGGGTGGGGGAGGGCGCCAATTTTGTTTCTTGCCCTAGGCGCTACCAACCCTAAGTACAGGGTAAGTAAAAAAAATGCAATAGAGCAAAGAATCGATATTTATGTAAGAACCACGTTGGACTTTACAATTAGAAAGTTTTTATAAATGCCACACTCAATACGCCACACTCAATACGTTGTGAAAAATGAAGTGAATCTCATCTACCGTTTAATTTTTATGAGTCCTTTTGCTACGATACCCAATTTCATTATTTGTCCACGAGGTACCATGTATTTTGAATGAGAGCACACAATGCACGATAAAGGCACCAGCTCTGAAACTGACTTTAACTTAAATAAGGTTGATTTTTGCGTTATTTCATTTTTTTTGTTCAAACAAACTTTCTAACATTACTTTAAGTCCTTCATACCTCACTCGACTTCAACTCCAGTTTTTTTAAATACCAATGTGTCCAACTTACTGGATATTTTATAATTCACTCCACTTCAATTTGCACACATTTCATTTCGACATTTGAAAATGTATGTTTTTGATTGAATAAACATCTTTAAAGTAAAGGTAAAATGAAAATAACAACAAATAATGTTTCTTTTCCTTAAACAAGACCAAGGAAAATAACAATCTGGGTGCTCAATTTTATTTCAATGCTAATGAGATTAAGAAAATAGCAGTTGTTCCAAATCTACCTTACACAGAGTGGGCTGACATTCAAATTTTAAATGTTTCTTGGACAAATATTAAAATTGGGTATCGCTATAAAATGTTTCATAAAAAAAGGGTAAATGCTAATTCCTTGGTTTTTTCACACAAAGTCACTAATGGATATATCATTTATAAAATGTTTTAAAACCTAAAAGGTTCGAATCGGTTCTTAAATAAAAATGGATTCTTTTCTCTATTGCACTTTTTTTGACTCACCCTGTATTAATGGAAGCACAAACTATGCGTGTGTATTTTATGGACAATTATGTGTTAGTGCAATATAAATAGTCAAGATATTACTTTTACCAATAACGAGCCTTTTTCCAAAAGACAATTGACACCTATGGCTGTTTAATTGGATTATATTGCCATATAGTAGGTATGCTAGGTGAATTCAAATTTACCATTAAACTGCATCATTTTATATATCAAATTGAAGCCCTTGAGTAAAGAAAGCCAAAACTTAAAACCTTTTTTTTTGTCATAGCACTTTCCGTAGCAAAGTAACATCTTGTCAAAGATTGACTTTTACAGACGCGTAGCCATAAATTTTTGTTTGGTTGGATCACCAATCTATGAAATAAAGATGAAAGGGGTGTCTGAGAAGATTTTGCCCCTAAGAATTGTGGTGGTTTTTTTTCTTCAAAACGAAGGCCGAATTAAAGTGTACTTTTTTACTCTATTAGTCTGTACAATTTTGTTGGAAAATATTTTAGATATTTTTTTTCATTATAATTACTTCAACAACAAAAACGTGCCATCAGTAAATTATTTTACCCAGCCAGTAAATTCAACCTGCCCATTGCCCAAAAATGAACACCCTGTAAATTATTTTGCTTGAAAATATTGGGCCCGCACCATATCATACCATACATATTTGATTTGATTAAGTTGCGTTACAAGTTTTTACAACTTCGACCCAGAATAAATATCAAAGAGTAGGAAGCTAACATAATTTTGAGCAATTTTCACACAAAACTTGAACACATTCATGGAGTATATAAAATTCGAGTTAAAATTTTGTTTCAAAATAAATTCACTTTACTGTAAATCAAGAGTCATGGGAAAAGTCCCTTGTTCAGACATTGATAACAACTCTAACAAAAGGTTCTCACTAGGGTTGTTCAACACAAAAAGAACCAACATATTATTGATAAGGCTGAAAGTTAAGACGTGTTACCTGTTCAGACTCATGTTCATGGTTTATTATTAATGTTCAAAGCAGATATAATGTACAAACAAACTGGAAATAGTTATGTGTGTAACCTATAATAAGTGTGAATTGTGGTGACAACATTTGTTTTGATACAATCTACAAAAAAAATGTTTCAAAACGTAAAAAGAGGCCATAATTTAAAAAATCTTTCCTTTCTGGCTTTTTACCCATTTTAAAACTTGGTCCCATTGGTCGGATCAATCCTGCTGATCTGAGTTGTGGCTACGCACCTGCTTTCCCCAAAACAGCATTTCGGTGTTTCTAGATCTTAGTCTCATGATGATAGCAGTTTTTGTTAATGGAAATGCTATCAAAATCCCTCTAAAATTCCATGTGCGATTGTCTTATCACCATAAAAAATCATATATGTGATGCGATCAAGCAAAATCAGTCGGAACTCGGAAATATTAAATTTTCAGTGTCTTGTAGGATAGTAAAACGCAGTTACAAAGCTGCATTTTGCAGAAAACCCCATTAAAATTGAACAACCAATTCCAAAGATATTACCAATAACAGAGTTTCCAAAACAGGAGGAAACAAAAGGAACCATTACCTTTGTTTAGCTATATCTTAAAATCAATATTCCCGAGTTCCGACTGATTTTGCTTGATCGCATCACATATTTTGGTCAAGTGAAGTATTGAAAACTTATTTATGTAGGTTTCCTTGACGAGCCTGTCCAATCTGTTCTTTTAAATTTCTATGTAAATATGTATTGTGTTTGGGCCCCGGTCTAGGCGAATTTGGCTGACTAGCAAACGTGTTAACTAAGGTTTGCCTCTCATACCTAAATATAGGCACTCTATGTACACAGGTTTATTCAAAGTACCGGTACTCAGTTAGCAGCCTGGACAACCGATTCTTTAGAAATGCTTAGTCGCGCTGAAAGTCGATCGATACATGTTAAAATCAGCACAATTCAGAGATACACCTTTTTGCTATGAAATTAATTTTCTCGGTCAAATATAAAGCAATATTTTTTTTTTTTTAGTAATGTCAGTTAAAAACTTGGTGCTTGGATATACATTTTTTTACAAATCCTGGTGTTAAAATTAAGCATCAAATTGTGTCTTTTAGTGTGATATTTTGATTTTATAGGCCTTCAGTTCGCACGCGAGCTTTTTACGGAATTCATTTTTAGCGTCTCAAACTAATATAGTTTGCTAAAGAAAGATATTTCCCACCTCTGTAAAGCACATCGTGTGGGTCTATATATTATAGTTTTGTTAGAATGTCCGTTTTTATTTTACCCTTTTTCCCTTCATACTCGGAAATGTCTAACTCAGTACTTTTATCTCGAGAGCAACCAACAGAAATAGTCGATATTTCCTTTGTTGTTTATCCAGGTCAATTTTCCATTGAAAGCAAATTGCCCGACCAGCGATTTGGTAGCCCAAATCCCCAATTGAGTGTTCTGGTTAAACATGATCAGTAGGAGCGCTATAGGCCTGGGAATTTCTTTGCTATATTGAAGTTCTAGCAACACTGTAGCCATGCCGGTATTCCTATTAAACCCAGGGATATCGATCCACAATGCTAGTATTAGCCTTAGATTTCACTCGTTGATTTTGAAAAATGGTCAGCCGGCAGTTAAAATAGTGAAATGAAAACGCAAATTCTGACAAAACTATGATATATCGCTCACGGTGATGTGCGTTAGAAAGTTGGGAAAAATCCTTCATTAGCGAACTATCTTACTTTGAAAAGCTAAAAGGTTGATCCAAAAAAGGCTCGCGGACAGAGTTTAAGCCTATCAAAATCGAAAATCTTACACTAAATGACTAAATTTCACGCCTAAGTTTAACACTAGAATTTGAAAAAAATACAGTATCAAGCACTACAATTTTTTCTGACATTTACTGAAAAATGAAAATGATTACATTTCATGTGGCCGAGAAAATTAATTTTACATCGAAAAGGTGTAACTAAAAATTTAGCTCATTTCAACACCAAATTCGATCGTTTGTATTGCCTCATTAAATGACTGAGTGAGCCTTGCCAAACAAAAGAATCGGTTGTGCAGGCTGCTAACTGTACTTAGCATCAAGACAACTACACACAATTTAGAGTTTAGCCTGTCACAAAGTACCTTCTAATTAAAGCCATATGTACAGCGACGCAATCAATATATTCATCCTACTGTTTTTGGCAAAGGGGAAGGAAAGAAGAAGGCCATGTGTTTTGAATTGGTAGATTTTTCGGTACTCAAAATTTCCAACTGTTTTCCTCTTTGAAAATGCACGTTTTTTGATACAAATATAATTGTTTGTTAACTAAACCCATAAATACAAGAAAAGTATACATTTCCTGACAGGAAATTAAACAGGGAATCCAAAAATTATTTTAGTTTCCCAGTAGGAAGATTGGTTACGGAGGTAGTGGAAGTTGAATAGCAACATTTTCCATAAAAAATGTTCTATCTTCAGTGAGATATATTTACATATTATACCCTATGCTGAAAAGAACATCATATTTGAGTTCCTTGGCTCAAGAGCTTTAAACAAATGTATACTTTTATTGTGATACCTGCTACAGGTTTCACTGTGTGCGAACATATTTGAAACACTCATTTGAGGCATTCCGAATGGGGATTTACACACAAACAGTGCAATTTAAGGCATTTTCTGTAATCAAGTGATTTGCACTAGAAATTCACTAAATTTTAGGACAGAGTTAACTTTTTTAGTTTCTAAATAATTGTTCTTAAGTCTTTACAACATAAAACCAATTAAAAGAAGCAAATATATCAATATACCCCAATTTTTTTGAAATTTTTAGTGAAATTTACATATCAATCCTCCATATCAATCCTCGGCTCCACCCTGTCAAATTTTCACTTAAATCAAACTTGAGAATGGTAAATGCTACATAAAATGTTATGGTATCAATACAAAGGTCTCATCAAAAGCTTTAAATTGATAGGTAATTTGTCTAGGTAGCTGACACTCTTGAATTAAAAATAATAATAATGAGCACAAAAAATCTCGCACATAAGTACTGCTCCACCCTATTGGTATACCCAGTTTAAAACGCATGGCCAGAAGAGGAAGATTTAGCTAAATTCTTTCGCGGAGGGAGTATGAGTTTTAAATAGAATACACAACTGGGTAACTTCCATTTAAAATACTCACTCCAGTTTGCTGAAGATATTGGTAAAACCATAACACAGAGGGAGCATGGATTTCAAAATAATTATCCCTGACCAGTTACATTTGAAAAACATACTCCCCCTGTGGAAGATATTTCCCAATTCTTCCACAGGGGGAGTGTGAATTTCAATTGGAATAGCCAAATGTGATGGTGAGTGGAAGTTTATAGCACTATGGGCTCTGGAAGTATATCAGCGATTCGTCTAAGGATGTGGATTTGCCGTGTGGAATCTGGCCTGGTTTTTTCTTGTTATTGGTTCTACAGCCTGTCTCAAAAAAATTGTGCAAGTGAAAAGCGCCCTCTTTAGCAATTAGAAAATACCGTTATGACCGTCATTATGAACGTCAAGGGCATAGTCTTAGCTCTCAAATACCGTTTGTTCTGTTCAATTTGCTTGTTTTAATCTCGAGATATGTTTAGTTAACAACGAAAGGGGAAAATCACATTTGTGCCACTTTTACTAGGGTAGAGGGATGTACATGTAAATCAATGATAGCATCAAGTTTATCAAGAGTTCCTTCGTGAAATCAAAAGAATGCATCAATTACACAACAATACAAATTTGTTTTTACTGTTTTTACTGTGGTATCATGATACAGGTATTAAATGATTCTTTTTTCCACTTAAAACATATTAAAAGATAAGTAAATATTTCACATTCTGCTGTAGAATTAAATACAAGTGCATGTCAATGATTTTATCATGGTAAATACAGTTCTCTTTGTCACTCAAGACATATTAAAAGACAAATAAATATTGCACGCTTATAGGTTAATGAACGCGTATTACTTGTTGGGAGAGAAATTAGACAAAATAATTCACACGCGCTGAATTGTTGATGCGTCTAATGCACGAGCCGGGTGCACGAGACCCGAAGGGGGAGTGCATTAGACGCATCAACATCAGCTATCATTGATTTACATGTATAGCCGTCTTCCCTGGTAAAAGTGGCACAATCGTGATTTTACCCTTTCGTTGTTACCTAAACATATCTCGAGATTAAAACAAAGCAAATTGAACAGGACAAACGGTATTTGAGAGCTAAGACTACGCCCTTAAGTTGAAGTAAGCATCATGTCACAACGGTATTGTCTAATCGCCAAAGAGGGCGCTTTTCACTTGCACAATTTTTTTTGAGACAGGCTGTATATGCTCTCTGATTCTCATCAGCAATATCCTGTTGTATACTTTCATTAATACATCAGAGTGATCTCTCTATAGCTAGTCATGATGCTGAGGTCTCCTCTCTTTCCATTCAAAGTCCATTCAAAGTGGGGTTTGATTCACCATTAATTACAACATATTTTTTTCACTGCTATGCATTTCAGAGATGTCCCCTGAACACCATTCAAAAGTATACTAAAATATAATTGGGGGAAAGGTAGTGTTTGGCGAGAAAAGGTCATACAGGGGTCAAATTTCAAAATTAATCCAATCATCTTTAAACACTATACCAAAGTATTTCTCAAGTCACAAGGATTCAGAAAAAAAAATAGTTGGCCATATCTGTAATGTACGGTTTTTGAGTTATAAGCCAAAAAGTGAAAGGCCAAAATGTCGAAAACTAAAAATTATCTGTTTTTAACCAAAATGGTCTTAAATTGTTTTCATTGAAATAATATCTGCACTGTTTTGGATGTTTAATTAATGTTCTTTTACCCTGGTACCTAGGTGACGAAACATCCAAGATATGGCAAGCTATTCTTAATTTGGAATGTTTTTCAAGGACGAACAAATTGAGGCCATTTTTGAAGAGATTGGAGCATATTTTGAACTTTTTAAAGTTTTGTGTCATGTTATTTGCATATTTATGAATATTAATGAGCTGCTCTGAATATTTTGCCTACATTTTCATTAATCCACTCTGCAGCTTAAACGCAATAACCGATCAACTTCAAACTTGATTTGGTGGTTGGATATGGTAGCCTGGTGTGCTGTATAGTTTTGTCTCATGTAATTTGCACATTTATTAATATTTAATGAGTTGATTTGCATATTTTGCCTACATTTTCAATAAACCCCTCCGTAGCTTAAACGCAATAACCGATCAACTTCAAACTTGGTTTGGTGGTTGGATATTTTGACCTGATGTGCTGTATAGTTTTGTGTCATGTTATTTGCATATTTATTAATATTAATGAGTTGATTTGAGTATTTTGCCAACATTTTCATTAATCCACTCTGTAGCTTAAACGCATTAACCGATCAACTTTTAACTTGGTATTGTGATAGCATATGGTGCCCTGATGTGCTGTATAGTCTTTGGTCATGTTATTTGCACATTTAGGAATAATAATGAGATGATTTGCATATTATTTGTGTTTACAAACCTTTGTTATTTATACAACTATATGTAGAGGCCACTTTAATTACGAACTGCGTGATTCTAGTATTATGTTAATATATTTAATCATATATTTGATTAAAACAGAAAAAAATATCAAACATTGTCAAGTGCAAGCTTTTTTGAACACTCTTTATCTCTTTATCAAAGACCTTCAATACTTCATCAATTTATATGATGGCTTTTAAAAACATTATATCACTAATTATTGACATCTTTGATAAATTGCAGGCATTACTCTGTCCCCAAAATACCAAAGCTGAAAGGTCAAGACACTTTTACCGGCACCATCCTCCACAGTCACAACTACCGTAAACCGGAGGATTTCAAAGATTCGACCGTAGTATGTCTAGGAGCCGGTTCCTCGGGACAGGACATTGTACAGGACATGCATCCACATGCCAAGATGGTGTACCTGAGCCATTGGGGAGAAATTCTGCCAAGTGAGTTTCCTACGAATGTTATACAAGTACCAGCCATAGATTACCTCAGTGGTAACATGGTGGTATTCACAGATGGACAGAGTTGCGAAGCAGACACTGTTATGTTATGTACGGGATATGAGTACAGTTTCCCATTTCTAACCAAAGAATGTCGGGTGACAGTAAGTGAGGACCAGATAGTATCCCCGTTGTATAAACATCTGATCCACGCAGAATTTCCAAGCCTCTCTTTTATTGGTATACCCATCCGCATTCTGCCCTTCCCACAATTTAGCCTGCAGGCAAGATTAATTATAGCTATACTTGAAGGATCATTCAAACTCCCAAGCAAGGAGGAGATTGAAGTGGATAACAAATCTGATTTACAGAGACGCCTTGACGTGGGTTGGCCCCGTAGATACGCACATGTTTTTGGGCAATTTCAATGGGAGTATAACAACCAAATAGCTGAGCTAGCAGGCTTACCCCCTCCCAAACCAGTTATAGAGAACTTGCATACAGAAATTTGCTGCCATAGACGTAATAACGTGTGCCATTATAAGAAACTGAATTATGAAATTGTTGATGAAAAGAACTGGCGTCAGATTAATGGACATAGCAATGGCAATGTTTAAATGTCCACATGGTATCTTGACCAGAAGGGGAGGTACCCGTGCTGTTCAGACGCGTAGTCATGAATTCTTGATTGGTCGGATCACCACCCTATTACATAAAGAATTAGGCAATTTTAAATATGAAGGCCCAATTGAACCCACTTGGTGTACTTTTTTTACACTATTAGTGTGTACAATTTTGTTGGAAAAAGTTTGAATTACTTTTTAAATGGACCATTTTCCACTAACATTACTTTAAAAAAAGATGCCCACCAGTAAATTATTTTGCCCATGCAGTATTAATTCAACCTGCTCATTGCCCCAAAATTATGTAAATAATTGTGCTTAAAAATATCCATACCATACAAAATTGATTTAAGTTCCGTTAATACAACTTAGAGAAGGAATAAATATCAAAGAGTAATTTCCACACAAAACCTGAACGCATATCGCGCATTTATGGAGCCCATAAATTTCAAGTTAAAATCTTGGTTTGAAATAAATTCACTTTACTGTAATTCAAGAGTCATGGAAAAATTCCCTTGTATAAACATTGATAGCGGCCGTAACAAAAGGTTCTCACCATGGTTGTTCATCACAGTATGAACCAAAATATTATTGATAAGGCTGAAAGTCAAGACATGTTATTTGTTCAGACTCCCTGTTCATGGTTTATTATTCATGTTCAAAGCAGCAATAATGTTAAACGAACTGGAAATAAAGTCTGCACAAAAAGTAACTCAGCTGTTATAAATACGCCTATAGCTGCAGAATTAATAATTGTTTCCACACTATTTCTACATAGAAAGAAGGACGATTTATTTACGCGCATTTTGATACCCCATTTATTAAATGGCGCTCAATATTAACAACACACTAGTGCTTTTGAAGAAAAATACCCGAATTGAAATGTTGCAGTTTACAGCGATCAAATGGTTTTTACGCAAGCATTGTGGCACGTAACACATTCCATTTATCTTCGCGCTGACTTCAAATCAATACAAATAGCTGCAACTTTTAAATTCGGGTAATTTGCTTTAAAAACACCGCTGTGATGTCAATATTGAACGAAATTAGACAAATGGGGTATCAAAATGCGCGTAAATAAATCGTCCTTCTTTCTATGTTAAAATATTGTGGAAGCAATCATTAGTTCTGAAGCTATATATGCGTATTTACAACAGCTGAGTTACTTTTTGTGCAGACTTTAGTTTTGTGCAACCTACAGAGAATACGTGTGAATTGTGGTGACAACATTTTCTTTGATATAATTTCGGTAATGACGGAGGGCATATTATCAGTTTCCCTTCAAAAATGGCGTTGTTTTGTTATCAGTGAATCTATAAGTTAAACAAACTTCGCCAAAAGTATGAATTGTTTTTATATTATGTGGCCCGAGCAGAACTATAATTACTAGTATTGAGTAGCATTGGTCTACATTAGGCTTACTAATTTGACTAAAAATAGCATCATTATTTTGTAAGTTGATATAATTTTGGTAATGACGGAAGGCATATTATCAGTTTCCCTTCAAATGACATTGTTTTTTTATCGGTGAATCTATAATCTAAACAGTTAAACCTAACTATGAATTGTTTTCGTATTATCTGGCCCGAGCAGCACTAATTATTACTATACTAGTGATTATTTTGTTCTTTTTCTTAAACCAAACTTGGTCGGATCAATCCTGCTGGTCCGAGCCGTGGCAACCTCAAGTGGGACATCCAAGTTAATAACATGCTTCAAAAGCCAATAAGAGATTGTTTATACTATAAGGTCGCTCAAAAGGTTTGGCTTTGATCGGGATGAGCAAAGTGTCGTTTACAGTGGTTATGTATGACCGATTCTTAAGTATGCCTATGTTGTGAGCTGTTGTGTGGCATTGTAGCTATTAAATAATCCAAAGAACTTGGGTCTATCCAAAAGAGAGTCCGTGCAATCCTGGGAGGATATTACAGTTTTTATTATGATGCTCTGCCCCCGGGGGTCACTCCCATTGTGGCCTATACACCATCCGCGATAATGAAAACGCGTAAAAAGGGTCGTTTTTCGTGGGTAGGCACGATACGCGCGTATAGCGTTTATGGTGTCAAAACATGAAAAATTGGAAAAAGGGTAGCAAAATTGCAATTTCTAAATACGCGGAAATGAAATTTAGGGTATGAAATTTGATGTTAGGAATGAAATCCCTGTTTAGGGTGTCGTTTTAGCCAAGGGTTAAATCCTTGTTTAGGGTGCTTTTCAAAAGCTGATTATCGCGGATGGTGTACAGGCCACAATGGGAGTGACCCCCGGGTGCTCTGCTTAGTTATAGTTTTGAATCTCTATCTGATAGGAGGGTGGAGCACTGGCGTATGTTTGCTGAATGGCTGCCTAAAATGAGTTATTAATCCCTCCTACGAGGTTTGAGAGGCAAAGTCACAATTTAAGGGATCTAAAATGAGCGTTTATTGCGTTTCGACAGTATTTTTTGTGGGACATGAATACGAAGCATGTCTTTCTGATATCAAATAATTTTCATTTTTTGAAAATTACAATATAATACAAATTTTATGACAAATTATAAAAATTTGATATTTTTCAAATTTTTGATATATAACAGTCCTCGAAGTAATTATATAAATCTAATGATATATTCTTAAAGTGTATGTAGCAGGAAGGAAAAGCCGACGGTCAATTGAAAATTTTGACCTTTCATATTGAAGATATGGATTTTTTCCCAAAAAGACCTAATTTTTTTTTTGGTGTTTTGGGAAAAAAATCCATATCTTCAATACGAAAGGTCAAAATTTTCAATTGATCGTCGGCTTTTCATCCCACCTACATACACTTTAAGTATAAATCATCAGATTTATAAAGTTTACTTCAAGTACTGTTAAATATCAAAAATATCAATTTTAATGATTTGCCATAAAATGTGTATTAAATTGCGAATTTCAAAAATCAAAATTATTTGATATCAGAATGACATTCTTCGTATTCAGAATGCAATTCGATATGTCTGATGTGCTCTAATGTCCCAAAATAAATACTGTCCAAACGTTCATACCCCAGCCCTTAAGCAACTCCCACAATTTATCTCAATTCCGTGCCAGGATCGAACGTTTTCGGCTGAGCCCTATTCCATGTTTTGTTGATCTTTAAACCAGTAATCTCCTTTTGGGATTGTTCTTCAGTGCCAAGAATGACTTTTTATATAGTCTGGCGCAGCTGTTATAATATTTTTGTCATGTTTTGAAATTACGTATATTTTTATGTCCCTATAGATGCAATATTTTATGGCTTAATGTGTACTACACTCCGAACTTTAGTCACCAGCATAGTCGCGCTAAAAGTCGATCGATACATGTTGAAATCAGCATAATTTAGAGATATATCGTTTTGCTATGAAATTAATTTTCTCGGTCAAATATAAGCCAATATTTTTCCTTCCGAAATGTCAGTTAAAAACACAGTGCTTGGATATACATTAAAAAATTGCGTCTTTTAGTGTAAGATTATTTATTTTTATAGGCCTTAACTTCGTCCGCGAGCTTTTTCGGAATTAATTTTTTAGCGTTTCAAACTAATATAGTATGCTAAAGAAAGATAAGTTCCACCTCTGTCAGGCACATCGTGTGGGTCTATACATTATAGTTTTGTCAGGATATCCGTTTTGATTTCATCCTTTTTTTTACTTGTGACTGCTAATATAACCAGCAGAAATAATCGATATTTCTATTGTGGCTTGCAAAATCATTCATTGATGGCGGGAACATTCACATTGAAAAAATTGGTAGTCGGAATTGAAAAATGTTGCAATCAAAACCGGAATTCTGCCAAAACTATGATATATAGCTCACGGTGATGTGCGTTAGAAAGTTAAGAAAAATCCTTCATTAGCAAACTACGGTATATTACTTTGGAAAGCTAAAAGGTTGTTTAAAAAAGCTCTTGGGCCAAGTTGAAAAATCTTACACTAAATGACTGAATTTCACGTCTAGTTTTAATACTAGGATCTGAAAAAATACAATATCAAGCATTATAGTTTTTTATTGCTTTTCATTTGGCCGAGAAAATTAATTTTGAAATTGAAAAGGTGTAACTCAAAATTTTCCTCATTTCAACACCAAATTCAATCGTTTGTATTGCCTCATTAAATTAGCCTTTTCGAGATATGGCGGACACCATAGAATGGCGCTGCACGATATGGGTAAAGACTGCCCTCCTTTTGTGTACGTCATACTTCGAAAAGGCTAATGACTGAGTGAGACTTGAACAACAATTATAGCCATCAATTGACTAGAGTTCTGAGTGTCTAATGTTTTAATATGTATGTTCAAATTGTAGTTTTACATGTAATTCGGCCGATTGCCAACGATATGTAAATAATAAAATACCGATAACACCTCATGATGCAGTCATGTCTACAGTAGAATTCATCTCGACCTTTGCAGGACTTAACCCCATTAAAAGCTATTAAACCAAGATAACACTCATTGAAACAGCTCAACTGATTAAATCGGATCTTCTCTGGTTGTGCACAAGTGACTGTTTTCATGTGCGATATCGCAATAAAGCTCATATTCATAGCTTCAGTTGGGTAACCGATTATAAAGGAAACGAAAGGAAACAATGTTATGTGTGGCTTTGTTCACGAAATCAGACAATGTCGTGCTTTTTGTAAACCAGCATTCTTGAAAATGAGCAACATAATGATTTTTGACTTAACACGGTTTAGAAATAATTTCTTCATATTTTTGGTGTTATCTGTCGTTTACATATCCTTCCTAAAACACCAAAGTACGAGTATTTCCAAACATCTAAATTTGCTAAAAAATTAGGACATGTTACAAAACTATATTGTCTATGATTTTAGAAGAGTACTTTTAATATTGGCCGGTTATTTTTCACACAGCGACGTTAACTAGGCAATGTACTATTGTGATGTCCACTGGTATAGGATTGATTGAGGCATTGAGCATCCAGCATCAGACACCCCCTGCCAGCTACTAGTAATTGGGAGACAGGCTTAATTGCCTACAGACTGAAAATACAGGGAGATCAAAATGGCTGCCTACCTGAGCAACACGGATGGCACATGGGCTGAGATAGTTGGAGATTTTTATATCTAACATTTGCAATGTAAATGCAAGGGATTCACCAGAAAGACTTAGCAGTTATTCAAGAACCTAGTGGAGGTAAAGTTATACGTTGGTATGAAACCATTCCAAGGAACTGTTAAGCTTAAGCTAGCTGTGCTGTGTTATTTGATTCTGTCATGACATGACTTTGAGTAGTGTACACGAAAACGCGAACTGCGAGCATGCATTAACTGGCTACAGAGTACAGACTAGTCTTCATGGAAACTCCCAACTACAGATCAAGACATGATATGGATAACAAATGACTCTAGATCATCTCATGCCACAATGATGGCACTGCCAATGATAACATATTAATATGCTTACTCTATGCTAGTATGCTATACATTATATGATTGTGTATGTGTATTATAACTTGTGAAGCAGGTTAACATGGTTAAAACCCCACCTGATGATGTAATTAACCCCAAAATAAATGTTACTAGTGTTTTATTGTTCTGAAATAGTAACTACAGTGTACTGTGTTTACTTTGTGTGAACCTGGTAGTAAAGGGTATTCTGTCCCTAGGCCATCAGTAAGGTTGGTGTATACGTTGGTCATAACAGAATTGGGGGCTCGTCCGGGAATGAATTAAGTAATTTGGAGCCCTACCAGAAACAGGGGCTCGTGTTCTGAGATATTGAAATAAAAAATTACAGTACACTGTACGTAAAGAAAAGAAATACACTGTAAAAATTGGGTTTAATCAGTATCATCATCATCATGGCGTTTAAACCAGAAGAATTCATTGAGGATGTAACATGGGAAACGTTTGACAAGTTACGTAGACCTGAGTTGGTGTCATTAGGCAAATATCTTGAGTTAGATATTAAACAGGCAATGAGAAAACAAGTAATTAAAAATGCTCTCATAGATGTATTGGTTGGTGACGATCTTCTTGATGAAAAATATTTGGATAAGAAAATGGAAGTCCAAATTCAGGTTGGGGTGGATGTAGTAAAACTTAAACAACTGGAAATGCAACAGGAAATAGAAATGCAGAAATTGAAAATCGCAGAGCAAGAAAGCATGGCAAAGTTAAAGATGGAAGAAGAAAAGTTAAAGATGGAAGAAGAATTCAGAGTGAAAGAATTCGAAATGAAAATGTCACTTGAGCATGAGAAATTGAAACAAGAATTAGCTTTCAAAGAGAAAAAGCTGGGAGAAGACCACAAAAAATTTGATGTCACAAAATATATCAAGTTGGTACCAAAATTCAATGAATGCGAAGTTGACAAATATTTCCTGCATTTCGAGAAAATCGCCAATAGTTTGTCCTGGCCAACAGATCAATGGTGTTTATTACTACAGAGTGTTTTGGTGGGTAAAGCTATGGAAGTATTTTCCTCTTTACCGGCGGACGCTAAGTACCCCACAGTCAAGCAGAGCATCCTGAATGCTTATGAGCTCGTACCGGAAGCCTATCGGCAGAAATTTAGAAATATACGCAAGACTGAGTTAGAAACACACTTAGAATTTGCTAGAAGTAAGGAAGTTCTGCTTGACAGATGGTTACTTTCTAAGGAAGTTGCCAAAGATTATGAGAATTTAAGACAGTTATTGCTCATTGAAGAATTCAAGAGGTGTGTACACTCGGACATCAAAACCTATTTAGATGAGAATAAGTTGAAAACTCTGAATGAGGCAGCCACAATGGCTGATGAATATGCCCTCACCCACAAAGCAAGACTGGGAAAGCCCCACTCAAACTCTAATTTTACAGGGATCAGGTAGAAGCACACAAGGAGAAAAAGTTTCGTCAACTGAGGTTCGTGATACAAAAAGTACAGAAGTTCCCAGTGACTTTAAGAAACAAGTTCGGGCTAACAATGAAAGTAAGCCTAAATCAGGGCCTTCATGCTATCATTGCAAGAAGAAAGGGCACCTGATGTCCCAATGTTGGAAACTTCATGGGAAACCAAGTTCAACTCCTGTAGCGTGCAGCCCCTGTGCGTATTAATGAGAGTCTCCCCAGTGAAGATCAAAAGGTCATACAAAAGGAATCTGACACAATAGAAGTTAGTAAAATGTTTGAACCTTTCATGTTAGAGGGCCTAGTGTCACTGGATGATAAGGATAGTCCCCAAGCCATCAAGATTGTGCGGGATACGTGCTGTGCACGGTCTATGATATTGGAGGGGACGTTACCCTTTAGTGAGGATAGTCAAGTGGGCCATGCATTGATCAGGGGTGTTGGGATGGAGGTGCTTAGTGTACCCCTCCACAAGATTAATTTAACCTCAACCTTGGTGTCTGGTCCTATAACCATAGGAGTAAGACAGGAATTGCCAGTAGAAGGCATTTCCATGCTGTTAGGAAATGATTTGGCAGGGAGAAAGTGTTTCCCGATCCAATCATGACCGATAAGCCCTGTTTACAGGATGAGGGTACTCAGGAAAATGATATATACCCTGCTTGCGCTGTTACCAGAGCAATGAGTAAACAAGCGTCTCTAGAAGCAAAAGAGGAAAGTAGAGTAAATGACCAGAGTTATGATTTGGAAGATACATTTCTAACAAAGTCTGAAGGGGAACAAAAGACCCCAGATCCTGTGCAAATTAGGGACAGTAAACAAGATCCCTTGAGTCATAATAAGCTGATTTTTGAACAGGAAAATGATCCTGAAATTAGCATACTTGGTCAAAGGGCATTGACCCCGCAGGAAGCAGAGCAATCTCCTGTGTGTTTTTATAAGCAAAATGAAGTGCTTATGAGGAAATGGAGGCCTCCAGATGCTCAAATGGATGAAGAGTGGAGGGTAGTCCATCAAATAGTGATTCCCAAAGTATATCGTAATGATGTAATAAGCATTGCTCATGATACCCCAATGGCAGGTCATTTAGGGGTCAAGAAAACTTACGACAGAATTTTACAACATTTCTGGTGGCCTTCACTGAAGAAAGATGTAGCAGAGTATTGTAAAACTTGTCACCCTTGTCAGATGGTGGGCAAGCCAAACCAGAAAATACCCTCTGCACCACTCAAACCCATTCCAGCATTTGAAGAACCTTTTAGTAGGGTACTGATTGATTGCGTAGGACCACTTCCTAAAACCAAATCTGGGAACCAATACTTACTTACCATAATGTGTGCTTCCACTAGGTTCCCTGAGGCGATACCGCTGAGGAATATAAAAGCACCCCAAATAGTGAAAGCCCTTACTAAGTTCTTTACTTTGGTTGGATTACCAAAAGAAATACAATCTGACCAGGGATCTAACTTTATGTCTGGCATATTCCAGCAGGTGATGCAGCAATTAGGAATCAAGCAATTCAAGTCCAGCGCATACCACCCTGAATCTCAAGGAGCGCTTGAACGCTTTCACCAAACGCTAAAGAATATGATCAAAACCTACTGCTATGAGTTTGAAAGGGACTGGGATGAAGGGGTACATCTCCTGTTATTTGCTGCCAGGGAAGCGGTGCAAACCTCCCTTGGGTTTAGCCCCTTTGAACTTGTGTTTGGTCATTCGGTGCGCGGTCCTTTGAAGCTTCTGAAAGAAAGATGGTTGAGTGAACACACAGACTTGAATCTGTTGGACTATGTTGTAAACTTCAAACAAAGGTTATTCAGAGCTACCGAAATTGCCCATGACAATCTCAAACAAAGTCAAGAGAAAATGAAAACATGGTATGACAAGGGTAGTAGAAACAGGGTATTTGAACCAGGTGACAAGGTCCTGGCACTGTTTCCCATACAAGGACAGCCCTTGCAAGCCAGATATACTGGACCCTATGAAATTGACTCCAAAGTTGGGGAAGTTAATTATATAGTGAAAACCCCAGGGCGACGCAAAGCAAAACAATTGTGTCACATCAACATGCTAAAAGAGTACTTTGAAAGATCAGAGCAAAATTCTCAACCAGTGTGTGCTACTGCCACTGCACCTATGCCACATGGTGATGAAAAGGAGAAAGTCACAATTAAGCATACTGAAGATACATGTATGAGTGACCCCAGTGACAGCCTTTCTGATAAACACACTGAATGCAGTCTTAAAAATTCTGATGTGCTCTCTAACTTGGACACAAAGTGGACACATCTTCCTCCAAATCAGCAACGTGAATTGAAAGATTTAGTCCATGAATGGGAAACTATTTTTCCAGATGTGCCAAACACTACTGACTTGACATACCATGATATAGATGTGGGTGACACTGAGCCTATAAAACAACACCCATATAGAGTCAATCCCATCAAACAAGAGTATCTAAACAAAGAGATACAGTATATGCTAGATAATGACATTATAGAGCCTAGCAATAGCGAGTGGAGTTCGCCCTGTATTTTGGTCCCCAAACCTGATGGTTCTTATCGATTCGTGACAGATTTTCGGAAAGTCAATCATTTTTCCAAGACTGATTCTTATCCAATCCCAAGGATTGATGACTGTATTGATAAGATTGGAAATGCCAAATTTGTAAGCAAGTTTGACTTATTAAAGGGCTATTGGCAAGTTCCGCTCACGGAAAGAGCAAAAGAGATCACAGCCTTTTGTACTCCAGAAGGGCTGTACCAATACAAGAAAATGCCCTTTGGGTTAAAAAAATGCCCCAGCCTCATTCCAAAGATTAGTCAACAGTCTAGTTTCGGACCTACATGGCTGTGAAGCATATATTGATGACATCATAGTATACAGTCAAACTTGGGAAGAACACATACAGCAACTCCACCAGCTATTTGAGAGACTGTCCAAAGCAAATCTCACTGTGAACCTAATGAAAAGTGAATTTTGTCATACCACAGTGACTTACTTAGGTCATGCAGTGGGACAGGGACAGGTCAAACCAATTAAAGCCAAGATAGAAGTTATTGAGCAATTCCCCACACCAATGTCCAAGAAAGAATTGATGAGATTTCTTGGCATGGCCGGATATTACCGGAAGTTCTGCGCCAACTTCTCAGAAATAGCACATCCTTTGACCAATTTGCTCAGAAAGGATGAGAAGTTTATTTGGACTGATCAGTGTCACAGCGCGTTTTCCAAAATCAAAGCCATCCTGATAAATGCGCCAATTTTGTCAGCTCCAGATTTTCTCAAACAGTTTAAGTTGACTGTGGATGCAAGCGATATTGGTTGTGGGGCAGTGCTCATGCAAGAAGATGAAAAGGGCATAGACCATCCTTTATGTTACTTCTCTAAGAAGTTCAATAAACATCAGAAGAACTATTCCACCATAGAAAAGGAATGTCTTGCCCTCCTCCTTGCCTTACAACATTTTGAAGTGTACTTGTGTACAACAGTGTATCCAGTATTGATATTCACTGATCATAACCCCCTCACCTTCATCCACAGGATGAAAAATAAGAATCAGAGACTTGTGAGGTGGAGTCTGACTTTACAAGGATACAGTTTGGATATTAAGCACATCAAAGGAAAGGACAATGTGGTGGCAGATGCCCTATCAAGAGCACACAATTAAATTAACATTGCCAAATGCCATAAACAGTGTGTGAAACAAGAATTCCTTTTAAAAGGAAAGCAGTGTACTTTTTCAAGTAGATCACATGTATGGAACATGTTCAAAGTTAAGTTTTCATGGCATTCAAATTTTTCTATTATAAATTGTGCTGTATAAAACTTTGAGTTTTGTTATCAAACAAAAATTGCTTTTAAAAAGAAAAGCAGTGACATGGTCATGAACCAATGTCAACATTTTATAGTTTGTGTAGTGTTATACAGTCAAGGTGTTTGTTGACAAAAGTTCAGGTATAACAACTACAGGATAATATACTAAGTAATCAGTTATGAAGTAAAACACTAAAGAAAGTGTGAAGTTTTCATTACATGTAAACTTCTCTTTTAAGGGGAGGTGTGATGTCCACTGGTATAGGATTGATTGAGGCATTGAGCATCCAGCATCAGACACCCCCTGCCAGCTACTAGTAATTGGGAGACAGGCTTAATTGCCTACAGACTGAAAATACAGGGAGATCAAAATGGCTGCCTACCTGAGCAACACGGATGGCACATGGGCTGAGATAGTTGGAGATTTTTATATCTAACATTTGCAATGTAAATGCAAGGGATTCACCAGAAAGACTTAGCAGTTATTCAAGAACCTAGTGGAGGTAAAGTTATACGTTGGTATGAAACCATTCCAAGGAACTGTTAAGCTTAAGCTAGCTGTGCTGTGTTATTTGATTCTGTCATGACATGACTTTGAGTAGTGTACACGAAAACGCGAACTGCGAGCATGCATTAACTGGCTACAGAGTACAGACTAGTCTTCATGGAAACTCCCAACTACAGATCAAGACATGATATGGATAACAAATGACTCTAGATCATCTCATGCCACAATGATGGCACTGCCAATGATAACATATTAATATGCTTACTCTATGCTAGTATGCTATACATTATATGATTGTGTATGTGTATTATAACTTGTGAAGCAGGTTAACATGGTTAAAACCCCACCTGATGATGTAATTAACCCCAAAATAAATGTTACTAGTGTTTTATTGTTCTGAAATAGTAACTACAGTGTACTGTGTTTACTTTGTGTGAACCTGGTAGTAAAGGGTATTCTGTCCCTAGGCCATCAGTAAGGTTGGTGTATACGTTGGTCATAACACTATTACCTATAACATTAACTAAAACACCAAAGTACGAATATTTCCAAACATCTAAATTAGCTAAAATTTAGGACATGTTAAAAACTATATTTTCTAGAACTTTAGAAGAGTACTTTTAATATTGGCCGGTTATTTTTCACACAGCGACGTTAACTAGTCATATCCCCATACTGTTAACGTAGGGCTATTTGTAAAGGTCACGCGTCAATGGGAAAGAGCACTGTGTATTGTGTATAGGAAAACGGACAGTAACTGCAGTATGTCGGACTGATAGATGTAGCTTTCACAGACACTGTCTTTTGAAATAATTTTAAAAGCCGTAGAAAGGTTTTCTGGTCTCCAGAAGAAGAGTTATATAATATATTTGCACTAATAGCAAGTAAAATGTAAAAAGTTGGTGAGTCATCAACTCACTCACTCTCACTCACTCACTCACTCACTCACTCACTCACTCACTCACTCACTCACTCACTCACTCACTCACTCACTCACTCACTCACTCACTCACTCACTCACCAGGCTGTGTTCGACCATTGTTGGACGTAGCCCTCTTCATGATTCTTCCACTGTTCTCTGTCTCTTGCATTTCTTGTCCATATAGGTCCCATGTAGGCAGTAATGTCATCACGCCACCTCCTCAAGTCATCAACTCACTCACTCACTCACTCACTCACTCACTCACTCACTCACTCACTCACTCACTCACTCACTCACTCACTCACTCACCACTCACTCACTCACTCACTCACTCACTCACTCACTCACTCACCAGGCTGTGTTCGACCATTGTTGGACGTAGCCCTCTTCATGATTCGTCCACTGTTCTCTGTCTCTTGCATTTCTTGTCCATATAGGTCCATGTAGGCAGTAATGTCATCACGCCACCTCCTCTTCTGTCTTCCTCTTGATCTTTTCCCTGTTCTTGGTTGCCATTCTGTTAGCCGTTTAGTCCATCTGTTATCTTCCCGTCGTGCCAGGTGACCTGCCCATCTCCATTTCGCTTCTTTGTGTATCGTATCTTCCATACGTATATAATAGCCTATTGTGCTAACATTGTCATTATCGGATATCTATCAACGCGGGCGACAGTTGATGCTCTCTGCCGTAGGTGGCACACTTTCATGACACCTTATAATCACACCGAGCTCTATACGAGGCCTACATGTAGAAATCATGTGCATATATTGAGGGTTGGGGGGGAGTGTTTTAAACAAAAGGTAGAAACAATGAGTTCGATATCTTGTGATTCAAGTGGTTAGGCAGGACAATAGGAAACCACGTGACCAAAACCAAAACCAAAACTAAAACTAAACATTTGAAATGAGGCAGTGACATCGTAATTTCTACATCATGATCGCCAAATTGGTAAACTTTAACCTTTCTTTATTATTGCCATAATTAAACGCATGAGGGCGGTATGGCAGTTTCGTTCCTAGGGGTGTAGATTTGTTGTTGAAAGTGGGGTGGGGATGGTTAATTAACAGAAAAGTTGAGCCTGGCGGCGTGGGGTTCAGCTGGGCTCCTTGGTGGGGTCCCAGCACGAAGTTTCGATGAGGGTCCCAGGGAAAGTGCCCAGAATTTATAGCCTTAATGGCTCTCTTTTAACATAAAGTACATTGTTGTTACATATATTGACAATGTTGATGCCACCAGGAGATCAGCTTAAGTTAGTTAACAAACTGGAAAAACATTCTAACAACAATGCTACATCATTTATATCCCTAAATGAGCCAGAGGCAATATTTGCAATCGTCCCGCTACAACAATAACTTTACTGGGACAAATGTGCCCAAAAAGCAGTTCACAGCATTTTGCGAATGGTAGTGAGCTTCAGCAAAAATTGCATTGCTCAATTCATAGCGAGCGTGTAGAAGAATTCAAATATCACAGATATACTTTTGTAGGTCCTGTGGTTCTTGAGTTACGTTGTAAAGAGGGCTGAAACAACAACACTTTTGTAAAACGTACATAACTCATTAACAACAATAAATTAAGTGTTATTTTTCAATAAGATATTGATTCAGATAATAATGAAAATCGATTTTTTTTGGCTGCTTCGACCAACAATACTTCGTATACCCTTAAGGTTAGTTATTATTTTCAACTGTTGCTATTTGGTCTTTCACATCATCCTGCGAATGGTAGTAAGCTTTAATTGACGAGCATGTAGAAGGATTCAAATATCACAGAGGTGATGTGGTTATGCTGTAAAGAGGGCTGAAACCACATCACCTTTGTAAAGTTTTCAGAGTGTATGATTTGTAGGCTGAACTTCTGCAAAACACCAAGGTGTTATTTTTCTATAATATATTGATTTAGACAATGAAAATCGATCTTTTTGGCTGTCAATCTCGACCAACAATACTTAGTCAACCCTTAACAAGAGAGTAGAGTGATGTATCCATGGACGAAAAAGACAACAGACCGCGTCCAAGCAGTCAAAGTATCTGCATCACCGATAATGAGGGCCGATTGTTCCATGAAATGTGAGAGCCAAATTTGCTACGCACTTACCGCGTATTTTTACGGTCTATCGTGTAATCGCAAAGGCATGCAACGCTCTATCGCGCATACGCGAAGACACGCAACGCTGGCGTTACAGTTAGACACGGTACGATCGAACAATCGGCCCTCATGAATATGCGATAATTCACAGCATACAATGCACGGGGACTTTGACTGTTGATACATGGGCTGTCTGTGGATGTATCACTCACTCAGCTCCCGGGTGACAAGAGGGCGACAAACCCAGACAAATTACCATTTGACCCCCCCCCCCCTCCGTGTAGTCGTAGAGCTGTTTTTTTGTTTTTGTTTTTTGTTCCAAAAGAACCGTACAAAATTGCAACAATGCCACAATAATTATACTTCAAACAGCAGTCAGTATGATGTAATAATATTTTGCAATTAAGAGTACGATCTACATTATGATGATCAGTTATTCTGGGAGCGACGTTTATGCATGTGTTCAATTACACCAACCGCCATCCCCCAATGTGATACAGAAAAGCCACTGCTGTCCCCCACTTATGACATCCTGCACATCATTGACTGAACAATCTTTAAAAGCATGCAATCTTGGTGTTATGCTTGTAAATGATTTAAACATGGCCCGGTGGGCACTTAGCGCAAATTACCATACGTTTATGCTTTCCCTGGAAAGACCCCACTTTTTGGTTTTCGCACCTCCGAAAGACCCCCTATATTTGGCCAAAATAGCCTTGATTTTGATAATTTCAGCTCTAAAAGGTTTTTCAGGCGATTTCAACCAGAAAGCCAAGAAAGACTCTTGATTTTGACTGTTGCAGCTACCAAAGTCCCCATTTTACCGGTACGCCGTCAGCTCCCAAAGATCCACCACCTCAAAATTCCAGGGGAACATACACCCCCCCCCTCCCCGAACAAGGCATTTCATATCAATAATATTTGTCAGTCTGCCCTCATGCTCTTTACAAAATTAGCAAAATACGTCAATATCTTGATCAACAAACTTCAAAAACAAGAAGAGTCTTTCAAAAACTTTCCATTTTCATATCAAACCTACTCTGCACTGATCTTACAATAAATTAGTGATTTGATAAATACCTACATCCTGACTCTGGCTTATATAACACTCCAGCAAGAAACGACTCCTTGAAATACAAACTTTCAAATCAATAGACTATTATAGGCCTATTGAAATTCAATTATACCATGCAGATGATAACCTTGGCCCAATAATTATAAAAGGTTCCAATTATGATAAGCAAACATTACTGGGTAGATAACAGGATCTAAATTTTGTCAGTTGGAAGTAATTAAGTGAATCGCCTGTATCAAAATATGCAGTGTATTTTTTATATATATGCAGTAATATGCACAGCCTTATCACAAAATAAACAATAGCTGGCCTTACCCACCAATCAGTAAAGCCTAATATAATCATGTGATGGCTCAATCCAATAGTAAACATGCTTAGAAAAAAGGCAAAAAAATAGTCCTGGCTGCCATTGTCTCAATACAAGATAAGATGTGCTAAAAAGTCCTTGTCATGTGAGGCAGGATTAGATAAAGGGATACAAACCTGAGTATGAGACATTAGGAATTATTTCCTAGCCTCTTAATCACAGAGTTGATGTGCTACAGTAGATATTCAAGACACAGTGTATGTAAGGGATAAACTGTGTATATGAGATGTGGGTTCAAGTGGGGGAAATGTTCACTCCGTGAACAAAAACTTGTTCATGCCTTTAACACGTGCGGTTGTGGATAATAGCAATGGTTTACTTTATGGTCTCCCTGATTCATCTAATATCTAAGCTTTAACGTAATCAGAACTCACGCCATTGTGGCTGTGTATATAATACATAGTTCACCGGTTTTGCCGTAAAACGTTGCTGTCATTTTAGTCCAGGCCGTCCAACTCCCGTCGAGAACAAAGGATTGCAACGTGTCTTCTACAACTTCTTCAAGGAACTCTGGAGATGTTTTCAAAGTTATTTCGGTGATATTAAACAGGATCGATCCACCTGAAAACGAAAGTCAAATTAAAACTAGATCTCGGTCTAAAAAGATCACGAAATCCAGATGTGACCTTCAAATGACTTCTGATGATTATTGACAAAACTGCTTTTTCATAAAGAATACATGCACTAAGTTTCATACCAATCTATCTGAGTTGATCTTTTCTTTGACCTCTGGTGACCGTGATCCGTGTTCCTTATGACAAGAGGAAGAGTTTAAAGTATTGATTGGACAATGTTTATTTTTATATAATAACTGGCGGCCATCTTGGATTTGACACCCTTTGACACGCCGTTTAGAAAAAAACCTTGCAACATATTTTATTTTTACTTAGAATCAGACTAAATTTGGATTTTAGCATCCAAAGTGGACAACTTTAAATAATGGCTTGCATGCACTACATACTAAGGATGATTTGCACCAAAATGACCAAGCTTAGACTTTAACATTTGAACCCCTTTGACCTTTGATCTCGCATGACATCAGATTGACTTTTCACATGTTCCCTCATATCAAGGATGATTTGCACGTTTGCAAAATATTCCGGTTATGCAGCAGGGCTTCTATCACGTTGCGCCCAATTTAAACATTTGGATTCATATGATTGACATGCTAATATCGATCTCACCATTCCCGTGTATTATGCATCAGTAAAGCATATAACAATCCATGCGCTCCAAATTAACAATTGAATAAACCGGGCACTTGGGATAGTCGACGGGCTCGTCACGACCATGCCAAGAATTCCAACTGTGTGACCGTTCTGATTTGCAACTTTTGAAAATGAATCAAAATTCAAATACTGGTATCAATGTTTGACAATTT
Source organism: Amphiura filiformis (assembly GCF_039555335.1). NCBI lineage: Eukaryota > Metazoa > Echinodermata > Ophiuroidea > Amphilepidida > Amphiuridae > Amphiura > Amphiura filiformis. The sequence continues at coordinate 40,395,776 of NC_092634.1, forward strand.
AGAGCTTTTGGTGTCAAATTGGAGCTGACAAGATGCTGAACACGACCGTGTCAATCAAATTGTCATAACTTGAGCAGATTTAGATTTATGATGGGTTATGTAAGCGAGGGCATTCTTTTTGTGTCGTGTTTAATAGTAACCACAGAGTAGACGAGATCTGACATAATCTAACATGCCTAAACAACTAGCATCACAAATATAGGTCACTTGTCTCTTCAGACCAAAATAGCTTCTGTATGGGTGCCTAAGAAATAGCTGACCTGTGAAGATTGTAATAAAAATGACCCTAATAAGCTTTAGCAGAAGCGCCGTTTTCCCCAAATGCTTACCATGTTTTGTCATCCTGGTAAACTCTGGCAATACACTCGGTGTAATGTGCCCGGGTAGCATGCCTCCATTCATACACAAGACTTCATAAGCATCTGTACAAAAGTAGAAATGCGTCCGCGTCGTCTGCGTGGTTTACTTCGCGAGGGCAGCTTTAAATAAGAAGTAAATCACGCAGACGATCAGGACGCGAGTTGTTAATCGGTGATGAACAACGGTGAAACATGAATGAATCCCTTTCAACAACGAAAACAAGCTAAAGATCGTATACTTCACATGATTATTTCATGAGGTTAATCATTGACAGTCAGCCTAACAAAAAGATCGATGATTTCTGTTGATATCAGCAATAAAACTGAATAAAACGGCAATCTTTATCCGATACTGAATTCAACTTGTAAGCGTGATACGCACACAGATTCCAGACATGACGAATTTTATGCGCTCACGCGTAACGCGGATGTGCGCGGACGTTCGCGTATACGCTTACTGTAAAAGTGTGGATTCATCACGGATTAAGAATGGTTGGCTCCTGCACAAAAGTATAGGAAGAGTTGTTGAATTTAAAAATAATTGTTTGCTGTTATGCAGCAGGGCATCTATCATGTCTATGTTATTTTGGTCCACTCTGTGTAATAATCGAATAATCATCAATGCTTGGCTGCTATTCAATGTCGTGCAGGATTTTTGACAAATTAGAAAGCAAAATTCCACTTGATTATGTGTCTTTGGGTTGTGAAGTGTTTAATAGGATGCCGTTTTCCAAACGAGCTCAGGGCATGAAAGGTGTCAAATCCAAGCCGGCTACCAGTTTTAACTAGATGGTTAGATCCAAAACATCAATTTTGTGACCAGTCGCTGGCTAGTAAGGTTTGACGATTGATTTGACTTTTATGGACCATTTAGAAACAAATTAGCCCACATCATGCACATGTCCCTTGCCAAAATCCAAGATGGCCACCGGCGCCATTTTGAAAATTAAATTCTGAACCAGAGTACCTATAATCATGTACAAAGACACTTTTTCGGGTAAGTCAAGCACAAGGATAGGATTCCAATTCTGACATTAGTTTGACATAACAGAGTAATTTTCACCCAGAAGTCCAAGATGGCTGCCGGCGCCATCTTGACAAAATTAGTTTTTAACCAGAGCACCTAAAATCGTGTACTTTTTCGGATAAATCGACCTCAAGGATTTGAAATCTGACATTACTCTGACATTACGACCTTTTTTTGCCCAGAAATCCAAGATGGCGGCTGGCGATGCCATCTTTTTTTAGAAGGAATTTGTGGTCAAGTTTGAATTGATCTATCATGAAGTACTTGCAATCAGAGATCTTCGCAGGGAAATAGCAATTGCCATCTGACCTCACAGTAAACCATGAATTGAGCAAGTCAGCAACCGTGTTGAGGAGAATAATGTTCCACTTCTTAAGGTAAGAGCACTTAGTAACAAAGTAAGAGCAGCTTATGAGAAGCTCCGGCAAGATCCTTTTATCAGTGAAATTCTATGAAACAATCCATAGAACTTTCTTGAGCATCCACGGATCAGAGAAAGAAGGAATAGCCACAATAAAGTTGCACAAACAGAAAGAGCGTGACCATTACCAACGTGCGGTAGAGATTGCCAGAGAGGATCATCGGTGGAAGAATTACACAAGTTCATGTCTGTTTGACAACGAGGGACTGATGAAAAAAACTGAAAAGTTCCATCGTGCATAAATTGGAGCAATCTCTTGCTATACAGACTTCTCTTTGATTCCTACATTGAGAGGTCAATCAAAGATTCTGAGAGAATGTGACGCCATATCAGTCGTCCAATAGAACTAATAGCATGGTCAACCTAGAAGCACTATTTCCATGATTACTACTATGATTACCAATAGAAATAGCATGGGTCTGGCTTTAAACAAGAACAATAAGAAGCTTCAAATTAATGATGCTGCACCAACATGCCGTCAGTGTAGCCAACACCACTTGTCCAGCATTACAGATAATTGCAAGTCACATGTCAGGCGACGAAATGACATCATGCCAATGTACCTTTGATGGCCACTGCGCAAAAGTTTCCGAGCTACCCCATGCAATGCATGTAGGAATATACAGGTTCATAATGTTGTCCGATGATACGGATCCATTTACACCTATGATGCATTACTGGAATGAGCTTCATTCTCAAGGACTATAAATCGAGCCATGGGTGCATGAAAAGTGGGCTTTTCAATCTGTAAGTTGTGTTATAATTTTGCAATAAGGCACGGTTGTTTGATGGGATCATTTATTAGTTTTTAAAACAAAACATCATGTACAACCAAATTTTAGGCTTATACAGCTAAAAGTGATATCATGCTAATGTATACAGATGCTTTTGAGTCGTTCTCAACTTTAATTTCCCCTCTTTTACAAAATTATTCACTTTTATAGTATTTTTTAAAGCGTCGGATATAAAATGTATCTATTAATCACAAAATTGGTGGCGCTATTTAGTTATTGGAAATTACTCTTTCAAGCTTTTAATACAAATAATTCCTTTTATTGTTTGATAAAATATGCTTATAAAATTTCCTTGTTGCTTGTTTCACATATTCCAGCTGTTTTAATGGCAGTATTAATCACATAACCCTTGCAAATAAAGAAATAGGATTTAGGATAAATAGCGCCATCTATAGTTTGCATTTAGTTAATAATGAAGCCTATTCTATATACATCAAACAGCCGTGAAGGAGTTCCTGAAAAACCTTTATTTTAGAATAGACCACAACTTCTCTATTGTTTTAAGACTTTTCTTCCTCCATTCGCTAACAATTTCTCTATCCGTAAGCAAGCAACTGTCGTGTTTTTTGGATGCCACCTGAGGTATGTGGTTCTTTAAATTCCTCAAAACACACGCCTGTCCACGCTACAAGAAATGTAAAATGCCTGGAGAATTTTCACAGCGTGTATGCCTTAAGGGGGTACTACACCCCTGCCCAATGTTGTGCCTATTTTTGCATTTTTCTCAAAAATTATAGCGCATTTGTGACAAGTAAGATATGTATATAATAGGGGCAAGGACTACAACTACTGCACTGGAGATTTTATTTCAGCATAGACAACAGTTGTGGAGATGAGGGAAACCAATGAGGGAAACCAATATTTGATCAATAAATCAATAACTACTTGCCTTGAGTTGCTGAATTTTCAGAGCAGTAGTCGTAGTCCTTGCCCCTATAATATATACATATCTTACTTGTCACCAATGTGCTATAATTTTGAGAAAAATGCAAAAATAGGCACAAAATTGGCCAGGGTGTAATGCTTAAGAACATTCATAACAAGTAATCCCGAGGATTGATGGTGCTCTATTTATAGTGATGATATGCTTTGAACAAACCGGGCATAAGGTCGGAACGACCTTTTTGCACACCGTACTATTATCCATGCTGTTAATTTTAGTATCAACCTTGTTAGACCCGCATTTATTTGATACTATGAACAATGAAGTATGCCAAAGGTGAAAAATATAATTTTAATTTAAAAACCAAACAAATGCATAAAAATTAGTTTTTTAATAATAACCAGAAAAAAAAGCAGGTCGTTTTAGCAACCAAAGGTTGTAAAAATGCATAAAAATAAATTAGTTTTTTAATACTACCAGAATTGCAATATAAAATATTTGTATAATTAGTCCATTTAAGCAATACTTATTTTCTGTGGATTTTAAATAAAAATTTATCTTGTGCGTATTACGCATCGTTGTGCTGCACTTGTTTTAAGCTTTAACACGTAATTTAATGGGATTTGGCAGCCATTTTGAAAAGTGCCCTCTAAATACACGCCCCCATTATAGTCTTATTTGAGCCATAGTAGGTAAGCCATTAATAAATAGTTGAAGAAAGAACTCAGTTTGCAACTCAGTAGTGCATAATTTTAAGCCTAAACACGTAATTCAATGGGATTTGGCAGCCATTTTGAAAACGCCCTCTAACGGAGTTATTGCCGGGTTACACAAAGTCTACCGTGACTTTTTTAATCAAGTCTTATGGTCTACTACACAGCTGTGAAGAGTAACTTAGGGGACCTCTCACGCACACGGGATCGGCCTCAGACAACGGTCTATGATGGCCACTGCATGAAAAGTATCCACATTTTAGAATTGTCTATATTTTTCATGACAGGTCCGGATTTGATAAATATGGAATGTTAAAGACAATCGTGTTTTTTTAGGATAATTTGAGGGCGTAGAATTCAAAACAATAATTATCGGGCTCGATCAGGCTCAAAATACATAAAAGCCGCAATTTTCAACATCTTTTGCCCTACAACTCGGCTAGTAAGCAACATAGAACTAGGTTAAAAATGGTGGCAATACCCATGTTTATGGGGATGAAAAGTCTTATGCTGTCATCTTAGTTTTCAGCATATTTGCCCTATAACTCAGCTTGTCAGCAGCATAGAAAGTTAAAAATAATGGAATACATACACATGTTTATGGGGATGAGGATTCCAACTATGAGGTCATTTTATATAGGTTGTAACCAATTGGGTTTGATCGCCATTTTGAATTTCCAAATGGCCCCCATTAATTTGGTAATTTTCATACTTTCTGTCGCTTGCCGCTGAGTGGCGTGACGCTTCATCACCGCTGAGCGGCAGCGGCATGACTCTGAAAGCCACAGTTGCCGCTCAACACCGCTTCAAAATCGTATTAAAGCGACGGAGTGATCGATATATCGGTTTGTCGCTTTGCCGCTGGTCACCGTTAGTGTTTCTGGTGCGACTACGCAATGAAGCAAAATCATCTTCAGAGCTATGTAGAAGTATTTATAACATTATATACCTCCTGAGCTGCAGTGAGTCAGCAACATCATTGTTCCCCTACCAAAGAAAGGGGATCTCAGACCGGGGATCTCAGCCTCATGACAAATTATAAAGGAATCATCCTGGCTACAGCAAGATCTTGTTATCCAGAATTAGACCATTTTCACTTAGGAGGAAACACCAGGCTGGATTTCGCTCATATAGACGCTGTGCGGACTAAATCCAAATTCTTAGAAGAACCTGGGAAGCCTTGCATAGTAGCCTTCTTAAGCTATCAAATATCATTTACCATCACATTTATTGATTTTAAGAAAGCTTTTGATTCCATTGACAAGCCATGGTCATGTTCTCTGTTTACGCCACTGAGGTATCCCATCAGGTTTAGTCAACAATAGGATGTAAACACATTAACCATTTTATGTTATCACCAAAACTATACTTATATGGCAAATATGCCTATAGCTGTATACACCATTACAAACAAGAGGTGGTGCGGGGTGGGGTGCTTTCGTTAGTCCTCATGAAGGGAACAGGTCGTATCCTATAACTGCTGATATTCAGAAGTTCTTTTTGCTACACATATAACATTTTTTCAAACATATACTATCTGGACTCCTCATCCCCATAAAATTGGGTATTACAGCCATTTTAAAAATTCTATGCTGCTTATAAGCCGATTTATAGAGTAAATATGCTGAAAATGGCAGCCATTTTGAAATTCAACATGGCTGACAATCCAAATGGGTTTCACTTGAATGATAGCATAGTTGGAATCTCTACTCCATAAAAATGGGTATTGCCACCAATTTTAACCCTCTATGTTGCTTAAAAACAGAGTTATAGGTCAAAATATGTTGAAAATGGCGGCTATTTTTAAATCCGAGATGGCTGCCCTCTGCAGCTTTTTCATAATTAGTCCAGGGCCTTACGTAGCAAAATCGCTTTCCATAGGACTTGCATATTTATTTTGATTTTTGAACTGAAATCCAGTCTACATGGACCAATGAATCAAATGAACTATGCTGCCAATTTTTCTGATGGGTTAAGGGCTGGGGTATGAACGTTTGGACAGTATTTATTGTGGGACATTAGAGCACATCAGACATATCGAATTGCATTCTAAATACGAAGAATGTCATTCTGATATCCAATAATTTTGATTTTTGAAATTCGCAATTTAATACACATTTTATGGCAAATCATTAAAATTGATATTTTTGATATTTAACAGTACTTGAAGTAAACTTTATAAATCTGATGATTTATACTTAAAGTGTATGTAGGTGGGATGAAAAGCCGACGATCAATTGAAAATTTTGACCTTTCGTATTGAAGATATGGATTTTTTTCCCAAAACACCAAAAAAATTAGGTCTTTTTGGGAAAAAATCCATATCTTCAATATGAAAGGTCAAAATTTTCAATTGACCGTCGGCTTTTCCTCCCTACTACATACACTTTAAGAATATGTCATTAGATTTATATAATTTACTTCGAGGACTGTTATATATCAAAAATTTGAAAAAATATCAAATTTTTATAATTTGTCATAAAATTTGTAATATATTGTGATTTTCGAAAAATGAAAATTATTTGATATCAGAAAGACACGCTTCGTATTCAGAATGCAATTCGATAGGTCTGAGGTGCTCTCATGTCCCATAAAAAATACTGTCGAAACGCAATAAACGCTCATTTTAGATCCCTTAAGGGTGTAAAATCCAAGATGACGGCCTAGTTAAATAAGAAAAAAATAAAAAAATGCCCGATCACGTTGGGCAATATCTCACATTCTTCCTCTGTGTTGTTATTTTGAATTTGAATGACAAAACAAACAAACAAACAAACAAACAAACAAACAGGGAACATACAAAACGATAAAAACAAGACTTACGGTCGTCTATTTGATTCTTTCTATGCAGTTGAACGCTATCGCATATTAAATTGCGGTAAATATTCTTGGATCTAGCCAAGTCTAACATTTCCTGAGAGAAATCCAATGCATCCACCTTGGTGTAACCGAGTTTCTTGAGCTGATTGAGAAAGTTGGGTAAACAATATAAATTATAGTTAACGGCTGTCATTTTCTTTAGAGGAGGGGTCCAATCAGATATATAATGGAATTACTCCGCCACAGCTATGACAGCAGCCGTGGTAATGTATCATTGCTGTCCCATTCCCAAGCAACACCCAACCAGCCTTTAAGACCTCCTTTGCTGAAATCGGTCAAGAAATAAAGGCGCGGTGATCCAAAACCCCAAACGATGCTTTAAATGCAAAAGTTGCAGATGGCTTCATTGGATGCCTATTCATTTGTCACGGCTGGACTTGGTGGTCATTTTTGCCTAGTTTTATTTGTATTTATTTTATTCACTTATATATCAACACGGACTATTCAGCCGTTTATAACATTTTATTGGAACACGATAAGCAAGTTGAATGCAATGTGTTGGTGCCATCACATTTAGTTAAAGCCATAATGTACGATCTTTGAAATGAATTTTCCAAACCTGATTTGTTAGCATATTCTAAATGTTTACATGTCCCAAATTATACCCTTGGAATCGGTCATATTCAAGCGGGGTTTCGTTCATTTTATCTCATTATTATGGCCAGAACACCTTCCTGATATGTTTTATATCAATTGTGGCAAAGAATAACAACATTTAATTTGACTGAAATCGTACATTATGGTTTGAACACCCAGAAAACGGACCAGTTACCTGTTCGCCGGCAAGTCCTGTCCCAGCACACACATCTAATATGGTGGTGTCTTTGTCAGGATGAGCACGAGCTACAGCTTTGGCTAACGCAAGAGCACCAATTTCCCTACCAGTTAGGGTAGAATACTTCAAAAGAAAACAATTGTAATAATTATCATGGCCATAATCATGACTCTGAAAGCCATCGTTGCCGCTCAGCACTGCTCTAAAATCGTATTTTGTTATCATACGTCACAGCGGTACCGCTCCGAGTTGACCTGAATTCAACTCCCAGCGATGCTACCGCTTGAGCAAAGCGGCGGAGTGATCGATATATCGGCTTGCCGCTTTGCCGTTGGTCACCGTTAACAAAATCATCTTCAGATTTTACACGTATTTCAAATATAGTACCAGAGGGAGCGCAGTCAATTTCATTGTCCCCAAAGTCAAAGGCCAAGTTTATGACACCTTTTATTTCATTGATATTCACCATTGAAGTTTGTTGCCCAAATCAATTAAAGAAATCGGACATTTGCCGCAATTCAAACGTGCTGTCAAAAAGCACCTTTCTGAACAGGCGTGGCTAGTTGAGCGTGATATTATGCATCACGAAAATTATTAGCCCCCTTTATTGCTCGTTTGGCTTTTCGTCTTTGGTGTGTTTTGCTCGTCCTCCTGCCTTTATCATTGCTGCAGCTGGGTTTTTTTTTTTTTGGGGGGTTGCCTTACAATGATCCCAATGGAACGAAGCTTCCCTCGGAAGGCTTTTTGGGCTATCCTTGGTACTTATTGGTATATCGTCCATTATCACCTCGTGCAATAGTTTATTCTGGTACCCTGAATTACGTACATGCATAGTAGATTTTATTATATTTTATCCATAAATGTGCAATCTATTGTATTTTCTATTTGTTTGCAATTTTTGATGTGTATTGAGTGCTAAATAATATGAAAGAAAAGGAACAATTTGAGACCAGTTGGATTAAAATTGGAGCATATTTCCATTGTAAACGACTGTGGACTCCACAATGTGACCTTTGACCTTTTTGCCTATAACACAAGAAGTGTATGTCGGAGACTGGTCAAACTATACTTTTTTGCATCCTTATGATGAGAGCAAGACATTGGTATGGTTTAAAACAAGATGTGACCAACTTTGAAATTCACCCCCTGCATAAGCTGCCATTTTGAATTTATGCAAATTAGACTATCGAATGAAGTGCATTTTAAGTGCACCTGATCAGATCACTGTATAATTTGCAGCTGGTATGGTTTAAACCAAGATTTCTTTCTTAAAGTCAGTATAATTATAGTAGGTCCTATGCCTAACTGGCTACAAATTTTGCCATGATATGCCCGTAAAGTTTGATGGTTACCTGGGTTGTTAAATAATATCGCCAATATGTGACCCGGCAGCACAAACGAGCCGTAAATTCCCTAAATTGTATTCTGTGTTACGGTGTAAAATATGTACGAAGGTCGTATTCATCGATAACTTAATCTGGCCCGACATCCGTCTTATTTTGATAGTCAAAAACCAATCAATAATTCTATTGTTGAAGTGGATAATAAGCTTCTACCTTAGATGGCCGGCTATAGAACTTTTAATAGCTCTGGTCTTTGTTTGCTTTTGCTAAATCCTGTTCAAGTGGTGGGTTACCAGGCATTGTATTTTGTACAGGTATGCATAACCAACAATTAACAATGAGAGAACTTTCTTAAACCTCGTTGACTTGGGGATGATTTGAAATGACCGCCAATTATAACTGTTTGATATATATTGCCAGCAATGTGGAAAAAGAGACACATGTAAAAACGCAAAAAGCTATAATTTTGTTGAAGGAGCAAAGTTTAACAAACCATAACCCCGCTTTTAGATATCGTTTGAAGTCAAATGATATACCATTTTTAAGTTTATGATGTTTATTTTTAAACACGAAATAAAACAAAATTGACCGGGGAGGAATTTACGGCTCATTCGCCGTGGACGGTCACATATATGTATGGCACCCATGCACTCGCTTTATTCATTTTGATATCCCCGTGTTTATTATACTCGATTTCTTTCCTCAACATGCTCAACTTTATTTTCCTAGTAAAGCACAATTAATGCAGACCGTTCGCGTATTGCCATGATATGTTCGTGTTTTGATATCCACGTGTTTATTCTACTCAATTTCTTTACTCAACATGCTCAACCTTATTTTATTAGCACAATTAATGCAGACCGGTCATCGCGCAAATACATGCGCAAACAGTGACGATTTAGATTTACGCGGTAGCTTAGTTTATTTTTTGGATCCTGGATGTGGGAGAGCGAGTTGGCGCAGCGGTTGCTCCCTCGCCTTGCACCACTGAGGTCCCAGGTTCAAGCCTCGGCCGTGCCCAAGGGGTGCACTTGGTCTATCCCGATCCATGCTCGCTCTCGCAGGTTTTCTCCGGGGTTTCCGGTTTCCTCCTGCTTTGAAAATCGGTGATTAGTTGTTTGGTTATCAAAAACTTCCTTCACCCAATGGAATTTGGGGTGCTGCAGAAAATGGGTGGATGTTACAATCTAAGTGTGGATAGATTTGTGCCAGGGTTGGCTGCAACCAACCTAGTTGATGCGATCTGATTGTTATGATTCACCCGCCTTTTTGTGAGACCTCAGAGTGGACAGGCGGGTGCAGTCAGCGTGAGAGCAGAGTCGGCGTCTAGCACCAAGTGGATCATTACTTTCTTGTAAACAAATAAGCTCTTCCAAATAAGAAGGAGCTTCATCATGGAGACATTTGTAAATATACAACAGGATCTTGTACCGAATTCGCTCATTAACAACGCTACTGCTTTCAATACCAAAATTGATTTGCTCTGCACCATGCACATCCTTGGTCAGGGGGCCCTGCATAAGCTGCCATTTTGGATTTATGAAAATTAGACTATCGACTGAAGTGCATTTTTAAGTGCACCTAATCAGATCACTGTGTAATTTGCAGCTACTAGTGGTCACCGTCTTAAAAGTAATTTGCAAGTGCGTCACCATCCTATGAGGTTAGACAAAGAAACGTATAAAAAACGTATAAAAGACGTACAAAGTTGTTCTCTAAACTCAAGTTTTTTCTCATTATTAACTTGATTAACTCACATATATAGTGTCACAACATTCCCCTATTTACAGTAAGATAGCGGGACACCCGCGCTTCGCGCGAGACCTCGCTAGATGAGTATATAAGTGGGAGTGTTCACTAAAACAGGAGGAATTATTGAACAGGTTGACTCATTGAAAAGATAAATCTTAATTAATAAATCTTAATTTATCTAAACATGTCCCTTCTTGCATTCCCTTTTCAGCTTCTTTCCTTTCTGTTTCTTCTACATGGGCCTATTTTGTTCCCATTAAAAAAAAATGGCTGTTTAGCTTGTGATTTTCCGTTTCCATGTTATTTTTTTTAACCCCGTTCCCAGTATTTTATAAATCTACCCTTTCTTACATTTTCCTTTTAGCTTTTTTTCTTTATTTTTTACTACATTCTGTTCTCATTTTTATATTTCCTGCTTAGCTTGTGATTTCCTGTTAACATGTTATTTTTTTTAAAATTCTGTTCTCATTATTTTAGCTTCCTTTTTAACATGATTTTTACATATATTATTTATTTATTTATTTATTTATTTATTTATTTATTTATTTATTTATTTATTTATTTATTTATTTATTTATTTATTTATTTATTGTTTGTTTGTTTGTTTGTTTGTTTGTTTGTTTGTTTGTATTATCCAAAAGGCAGAGTTGTATTTACATTCCAGTATCTGTCAGTTTCATGCCAGGCAGTTTGCTAGCAATCATCAGACTGGGGTAAAATAACAAGGAGAACAAATATTGATTATAAATATTGATTACAAACAATAAAACTTATTGATTACAGTACTTGAAGAAAAGTTGCATCAGTTCAATCACTGCTGGTGTTGCCATCTGAAAGTTACTCAGGTGGTGCTAAAATTTGTGAGTTTATATTTGTTTCTGTGCCTACAGTTTGCGATGAGTTCAGAGCGTTTATTCAGAGATGAGTTATTTTGAGAAATTATAATGAAGTATTTCTCGGACAGGCATAAATTGCATCTTTTTGTTGCTGGATTATAAGGCACTGCCTGTTGAATTATGGACCATTTTATGTTAAAGTCTTTGATGCCTTTATCTTTGAGATGCCAAATATGCTTAGATAGTTCGGTCGAATTTGCTTTAGATTTCATATTGAAGGAGTGGGTGTGGTTTTCTAGTCTTTCTTTGAATGAAGCCATCACAGATGTTTGTGATGCCTTGTAATCAATATTTGTTCTCCTTGTTATTATGTGTGGATTTGATAATGTTTTTTACACCAGTCTGATGATTGCCATTAAGCACTTTTTCCACCGGGCAGTTTGCTACTTCTTGTTTATTTATTTATTTATTTATTTATTTATTTATTTATTTATTTATTTATCTGTTCTTTCATAATTTTACCTTTCCTCTGTATCTTTTTGCGTGCTCAGTCACTGTGCCACTGATTTGACCCATGTCACACCCGGCACATTCGCGTAAGCTTATCACCTGTTGCAAGGCATAAATGCGTAACTTGTGTTTATTCTCAGATATCTTTAGCATTCTGCACCATTGTTTTTCTTGTTACGAGTCTCGGCGCTAGTCTTGTCAAGTAGGTGACTTTTCCCTTATTAATTTTTCAGATATCTTCAGCATTCTGCGCCATTGTTTTGTTACGAGACCCGTCGCTTCTTGTCAAGTAGGTGACTTTACCCAGAAAATAAATCATAACCCGAGAATCATATTGTCGGGTTATAGTTTAACGTTGATGGGCAACGGAATGTGGGACTTGTGTAGCATAGGCACATTGGTGGACAATGGAATGTGGAACAAGGATTCCGTTGCCCACCAACGTGTTATTTTATTTTTTTGAAGGGAGGGATTATTTACTTTGATTTTATTTAACTTTTTTGGCGGGAAACAGGTGATTATAATGAAAGACAAAGATAAAGAGAATTTATCGCGTCTGACGTCATCTGTCAATCAAACTCGAGCACGGTTTGTTTACAAGTGTCGTGATGATGATTTGCTGAACGCGGATTTATAACCAGGCGCCTTATTGTTAATTTTGAACCTTTCGACATGCAAACCATCTCAAAAGTTAGGTCTTTATAGTAGAAAACTTTCTTAACCGAAGGCACCATGTCCACAATGCCTAGAAAAGCTGCTTCTTGCCTTGTAAAAGTACGTATTTCTTTCGCCATTTGCTGCTATTCCTTTTCTCCGATCAGCACCAGATAGATCGGTCTTCCTTTTACGCGCTGATTAACCTGTGTAAACCAATCAAGGATCGTAATTGACAGTGACATCAGACGCGATAAATTCTTTTTATCTCTGTCTTTAATTATAGTTATCCGGAATATGTGCTGATTTTTAAAAAAATGGTTAAGTCCCAAGATATGTGTTGTTTTTTTAAGGTTTTAATGATAGCGGGATGAAAATACATATGGGCAATTCCATGGTAACTCGTGCTACACTTTTGGGCATCCCATGGGAATATTTATCTTTTGTATTTTAACCAACATTCAAGGCTAGATGATCATATAGTAGTATTGCTAAATGAAGATATCAACTTTTGCACGTTTGGAACAGCTGTGAAAAACGGTAACTCGTGCTACGAGCAGTGGGCATGCTAAACACTCACTTTCATTTTGATGGTGCCCTAAAACAAAAAGCACTATAAAGCCCAATTGATTATGATACGTAACTACTATGTTAAGGTTTATCTTGATGTACCATCAAAAGATTTGCCCTTCATAGTTTTACATTTGCTTGCACAAAATTGCGTAATAGATACATTAACAAGAAGTCCCAGTCCCTAAATGCGTGAAATTAAAAAAAAATCTAAGTCCATAAAAGCTTGTTGTTTTTAAATTTTAATGATAGTGGGGGGAAATATATATACGTATATATATATATATAGACACTGAACAGGAAAGTGGAAAAACCCTGGCAGTACTCATATTGGGGATCGGAACGATGCGCTTCTCTATGAAATAAATATAAAGACACTGAACAAGAATAGAGAAAAACCCACGAAGAACGTAAAGCAAAACCTTCGCCCGGACTCGAACCGGGGACCTCATGCGTACTATGCACACGTCCTAACCACTAGACCACGAGGGCTGAGTGGTAAGACGGGTCGCTAATCCAGCCGATATAGACGAGGCTTTGCTTTACTTATTGTTCCACCATGCATATAGGCCTAATACGGCTTTTTAAATGCCATGGTATACTGCTGGGTGATCACCAAGTGATGCAATCCACTGAAATAATTATAAAGACACTGAACAGGAAAGTGGAAAAACCCTGGCAGTACTCATATTGGGGATCGGAACGATGCGCTTCTCTATGAAATAAATATAAAGACACTGAACAAGAATAGAGAAAAACCCACGAAGAACGTAAAGCAAAAACCTTCGCCCGGACTCGAACCGGGGACCTCATGCGTACTATGCACACGTCCTAACCACTAGACCACGAGGGCTGAGTGGTAAGACGGGTCGCTAATCCGTTTTTCCACTTTCCTGTTCAGTGTCTTTATAATTATTTCAGTGGATTGCATCACTTGGTGATCACCCAGCAGTATACCATGGCATTTAAAAAGCCGTATTAGGCTAGTCCTTCAAGGAGGACCACGCTCCATTTAGTACGATAGTCCACGCCGTCAGGCGTGGGTCCTTCTAGATTAGACATATCCTGACCTGGAAAGTCGAGTGAAATCTCCAACTGATTAACCACGCCTACTGACAGCTACTAATGATATTCAGCCAATCCGATTGACTAAATATCATCAATAGCTGTCAGTAGGTGTGGCTTGCCTACCTGCTACCAGAACACTAGCTTCCAGCTTGGAATTGACACCCAACGCTCTGCAGGGTCCTTTGTTCTATTGTTTCCGATTAGAGCGCTGACATATTGGAAAATGTTGCCAATCAATATTCATGAGAGTGTACATTCAACGTCCAGTTTGCGAAATTGGGTGAGTTGTGTTTGGTAGGTGTGAAATACATCTGACTGGGCGTTTTAATTACGTAACGAATAAAGGCATTGACATCGTCGAATGGCTGCCCAGTGCTGTTATGTGTTTAGTTATTATATAGGCCTAATAATTATTATTAAATGTATTCATCATTCCTTTCTTTTCCCTTCTCTGTACTTATTCTTTCCTAGACCTACACTTTATCACTCCCTCCTCTCACCCTCCCTCTCTCATTCCCATCATTTTCCTTATATTTCTATTTATCTACTTGTCTTTATTATATCTTTTTATTTCTCACTTCCTCCAGCTCTCTCTCATTCTCCATATCCCTCCTCCCCTCTCCTCCCCTCCCAAGACTTCTCACAGGTGTGCATCTGCCCCTCCCCAACCCCCTCCCCTCTTTGGGTACGCCACTATTTCTATACCAATCTCCTTCTTAAAATAAGATTAAATGGAAATTTCTTAAAAACAACCTTCATAGGCCTATACTTATACTTACATGTATACGTATAGCGTATAGCGATTACCATTATAGTGTAATACATGAATACAGATATATGGACTGGACATGGCAGCCTTCATACATTCTAATGTGTTATCGATCACCAAGAGCATTCAATTTATTTTAATGAAACGCCTATCGTCAGGTGGGTGGTAAAGATGATTGCATCGACAGCTAAAGCCTCCTTATAGTCTTCAGACCCACACAAGCACACATTTGGGATACATGAGTACAATGGTACCACTTTACACATGACTGCCCTTACACATGACTGTAGCGTGGTCACTTATTGATACTCGCCTGTTGTGTAGAGCGTTAATATGATGCCGGATCAGTGACCAATTTAATGGCGGAACCCCTTTCTTCGAAACAATGGTACCACTTTTATGAATAGCCTGTCGCAACTTCTAATCGGCATCAAACGAACAAAAGATTATATAATCTATTGCGACTCTATTTATATTTAAAAGCTCTTTGTTGACACCAGTATTGCGTAACAAAATTGATTATTAACCCTCTTCAGTTGCATGTGTTTTAACATCCTGTTATAATACTCGGTTTTCTTCTTACCCTCAGTTCACTGACCTGTAGGTTGCACACAATCAATTCCTTTTGTCATCACTACATTTAAAATTGTCCTGGTTAACCTCGATTCCTTACTATTTTTGTATAAAGGTTGTGCTTGAAATTATGGATTGCAGTGCAGTCCATTCAATCAGATGTTGTCATAAACCTATTTGATCGTAGTGCATTTGTTATGTGTGTGAGACGAACTGTCTAGGTAGATTGCAATCATGCTTTTGTTGAATGGATTTGAGTATACCGCCATATTTACGGTATGATACGTCATATGCGCAACCTCTATTAATTGGGATAGTTGGCCTATTCGTTTAACATGTTTAAGAAAAATATAGAATTGGAGGACACACGCTTCATAAAAACTGTGGGTTTCACTCATTTGTTTACTTTAATTCCTTTTCTTGAAAAAAAAAAAGAAGTTCAGCAAGTTCTTTCTTTCTTTCCTTCTTTCTTTCTTTCCTTCTCTCTTTCTTTCTTTCATTGTTTAATACGGGCCTACAATTACATTTATTTCATGTATCATCATTTATGTTTTATTATTAATATGTGTTCATTAATTATTCATTTATTTATTTTCTTTTCGTTGATTGATTTATATATTGCCATTGATCAGGCTTATATAGCTTATATCGAGAAATTATGATTTCTTTCATTTTTGCTTGCTTACTTTTTTGTTTAGAGATTTTTAGATCAAAGACTAATCATATCAGAACCAGAGTATTAATGATTATTGATGTTTAATCAGTCACTAATGAATGAATACCATGCATATGAATTATAAACGAATGCAATTTGTAATTGAATTATAGAATGAATGATTGGTAGATTGGTTGATTGAGAGACTGATTAATTTGAGATTGATGAAGTTATGAGCGGTCAATAACTATTTGGCTGACTGATTGAGATTGCCAGATCTAACACCATGGACCACAATGGCCTCATCCTAATGACATAGTTCAGTAACCTCAATTAAATACTCAATAGTGCAAATTTGACCTCAAGTTTCAGAGTATGAGTTTTGTATCCAAATTTTCAAAGGTCATTCAATGACTATACAAATGTATTGGGGTTAAAGAATTGTGCCCTTATTAATTATAGATGAGCATGTTGTGGATCCTAGTATAAGACCATGAAGAGACAATTGAGAGACTGATTATAAATTGAGTGGTTGCTTGATTGATTGATATTTTAATACCAAGATACGGTACATTAATTGCGAGACTACAATGTAATTTGTTAATAATTGATCGATTGATCGAACGAATGATTATTGATTGATACTTGATGAGTAGTTCAATGATTGACTGACTATTGATTCATCGATATATCAATCTAATAAGTTATTGTGATTCTATTATATTATATTATTATATTGATTGATTGGATGACCATATCAATTAATTGATTAATCAATCAATTCAATAATGATTCTGATTGTTTTCTTGATTGTTTGTTGAATACTTATTGGACGGATCGTTGGTTGAATGAACCAACGATTGAGTGATTAATCAAAGAATCCCTTGAACTTGAAGAACAGTTTGCATCCATTTTTCGAAAATCGGAGCAACTTTTAATTTTTCACCCCTAGCGTGCAAATTGACCTTGGACCTGTCGAACCTCAAAACTCAATATGTCCTACGTGCGCAAATAATGTTACACTTTTGTGATCCTTAGACCCAGACAAATAATTTGACATGTTTTTAGTGAATTTGGGGCATTTTGCCCCCCTATATGACATGAGTATGTAGGGTGTTTGAGGGTCTTTTTTGAGGGTCACGGAGTTCCAATGGTTGACAAAAGTTTTGAATTCAGCATACCCGAATGAAACAAAACAATGTGGTTGCCAGCTTTTACGCGAACTTGCCGCTTGATGCTTAAATAAGCACATTTCCAAAATAGAACCAGACTAATAAAATAACACTGATTTAACAAAATAAATTAATATGATATCACAGTTTAGGCCTACACAGCTGGTCTATCGAAACCCAGCTACTTCAAAAGTGTGAAGTGTTTTGATCCATGCAATCTCAAAATCAATCGATTGAGATGACTAGCGTACTCGCAGAGAGTTGATATTCTTGAGAGGGCACTCTATTCACGTGGTTTCTTTTCCAACGCTAAAAGATCACGAATTTTGGTGGTTTGCAAATGAAAAGTGTCCGCACTATCGATTGATTACGTAATGCACATATCAAATGCAACCCCGGCCCCTGGGGACCCGGGGATGGTCCGGGACTTGACATCATGTGACCCGGGATTGACTCAAAATGTGTCCCGGGGGGAGCCGGGTGTTGGCCGGGACTGGTAGAAGAATTGACGTCGGCCAAAACCCCGGGAAATTGGGCCGGGACTTTACCAGGTCGAGGGCCGGGATTATGTCGTACCTTACCCGGGGTTTTCCAACCAGTAAAATGGGCCGTGAACATGCCCGTGGTTTGCTAGTAAGGATGCCCGCATTTATGGGCCGGGTAATCCTATCACTTTTGCCGTACTTGAGCCGTGGGTGTATATTAATAATCAACTGAGTCGCCACATTAATGTTACTGTTCATATAAATCCATTTCAAAACAAAATCTTGGGTGTTGTTTCCAAATTTTGCAGCAGGCCATGTATCTGCTATTTAGCGGGCCTCTAATGTTTAACCAGACCTCACTGGCTTCATGACATGCACGTCCAAACGAGAGCCTGCTATATACTTATTTATGCCAAATGTATTTTATTTATTATAATATTATGTGCTTAAAATGTTTATGCAAAGATCGAAGATCGAGCATTCGCCACTCCGTATCATGGACAAGTTTTAAACCACCCGCCCAGAGTAAAGAGCTGTATTTTTTCTTCTTTAAAAAATAATTATAGGTATTGAATCCAATGTCTTGTGTTAATATACAGATTTTCAAAACTATATTATATTTTCATGTTGGAAGGATGTTGAAAGGATGTTTTAAATAATATCCAAAATGAAAACAAAATATTAATAACTTGTGCGCCAAAAGTTTGATAGATGGTCATTTGATTTTAAACAAGATACAAGACAGGCCTATTTGAATGGGGTTATGGGCCTTTACAGAATAGCCGCATTATAATTGAAGTTTTTGTAAAAAAAAAAAAAAATCATAAATAGGCCTATAATATTATGTGCATAAAATGTTAATGCGAAGATCGAACATTCGCCACTCGTATCCTGGACAGATGTAAATGCTGTGATCTGTTTCTTTCATATCTTTGATGTTTTAATCATAGACTTACATGTAGGTCCTACATCAATACAACATTCCTGGTTTATTCCCGGCATTTTCCGACCCGCCTTTCATGCCTCGTAATATTTAAAACAAGCATGCATATTAAATATAGTGATGGCACACAGGGATCCCCTCTGACGTATTTACAATGGAACACACATGTAGGCCTATATGTGAAGCGTTTGAATCCACCCTGCATGTCCAGAGCTTGGCAGTCCATTGAAGACATACCTGCCGAATTTTGAGCCCGCATGACAAGATTGCCGCAATATTAAAACCATATTAAGATCCAGGCCTATATCCGATGCTCAGGGCCGGGAACTTGGGCCGAGGAATACCCGGGGTTTGTATCGGTTTGCATCGGATATTCGCCCCGGGAGGGCCGGGGAGTGGCTGAGAGTTTTGCCCGGGTGGGTCCGGGACTGGCCGGGTGTTTACCCGGGACTTGAACTTTTAAACCCAAAATCCACGGCTCACGACCCGGCCATCCCCGGGTCCCCAGGGGC